>NW_023339807.1:14750480-14750821 GCF_004916995.1 Morone saxatilis | reverse complement strand
CTTTATGACTGGGGTAAGAGAGTGTGCATGTGGACAGGTGACGTAGAAATTATGAATTAAATCTCAAGCAATGAGATATTTATTACATTTACTCAAATACTGTACTGAAGTGTAATTTTGAGGTCCTTTTACTTCCTTAAAGAATACCTTTCCACCATTGGATTTTAATAGTAATCTTAGGTACGATAGCAAACATGACATATAACCTATGATTTTGTTGTTATAAATTAAAATTATAACACATTTTCATGCAGCAGCACTGTGTAGAGGAACAGTAGACAGACTTCTGTGACATAAATGAATTGAGATAAAATTCTTTGTTTGTGGTAACTGTGTTTTCA
>NW_023339807.1:14741096-14750380 GCF_004916995.1 Morone saxatilis | reverse complement strand
TTGTTTGTGGTAACTGTGTTTTCAGAGCCCACGGCTGACTCAGGGATCAATAAGATTGTTGTTGGGACAGCAGGGCTGCTGCTCGGTCTGGTCTTTTCAGTTGCTGGACTAATTTACTACAAGAAGAAATCTTCTGGTGAGAGATTTATTCTGATTAATATTGAGATTAACACTGATTTTTCCACCTTGTCTTTATATATTTATTTTCTAATTGCAGAGCGTGTTTTGGTGCCAACAACTGAGGTAGGCATTTACATTTAACAATAACCTCACTGTCAGTTTGTCTGAAACATTTGTGGCTCTATGTCATTCATCTGCTTCAATAATGTATTTGTCCTACAGGTGTTTTATCCAGAGCTCACACTTTAAGTCCGAGAAGCCTTCGGGGATAAATTGAGAACTCAAATACAATGGTTCAGGCTATGTGCTCATTTCTATCCTTTGCTGACTTTGACTGTATATGTTCATTATATATAACTACAATGGATTATCATAAAAGCACAAAGCAGTGTAAAAGAATAAAAACCTACATCTCAGTAATAATTGTTGTTTTCTTCTATCAATGCTGTGGCCTACATTAATATTTCAGTATTTCTCCTCAAACTCTGTGGAGCCTTTTAGCCTAAATTGTTTATAGCTGTTTTAAAAGGTTTCTAAAGTTTGTTCATGAAACAAATAGAATTTATTGCACTGACAGCAACTGATATTACAGACAATGGGTGCAGAGAAATTAAATTAATTAACAGTGGCCTTCACATTTTAGACTGAGCTTTATCAATTAATATCATTTCTGGGGATCATAAAAACCACATTAACATTTTAAAAGATATTTTCCAAGGATGAGACCACCTGTGTTTTTGATTTCCTTTCTAAAAGTTTTGACTTTAGAAAAGAAGTTAAATCAACAGCTGTTCAGTCACAGTACCAGAGCCAGTTCAAATTACACACAAGGCTGCTCCATGCACGTAGAACTGGATATCACATTTAAAGCTGGTGCTATTACCAAATACAGGTGGTGGTGAAGCAACAAGAAACATGAATGTAAACAATGCAAAACATTTGTTAGATCTGGTTGTAACTTTCATTATGGGATCTTTAAGGTGACTGTATTAAAATGATAACATAAACTTTAAAATTAAAGTGAATGAATGGTAAGGATGAGCTCTGAGCAAGGCGAAGGTCCTGAATGTTCTGACAGGTGGAACCACAAGGAGTAGGACCCAAACGCAAGACTTCAGACACAGGATCTTTATATTAAAAACAGAAAAATCAACAAACAACAGCAAACAAATCCAAACTGCCACAGAGGCAGACGCAGGGTCAAACAACGGACAGCAACCCACAAACCAGGATAACAAACAACACAACTGAAAGCTGGAACTGTAGACACAAGGGTTAAAAGACAACTAACACAGGGAGTATATGCTACAGACTAATTAGACACAGGTGCAGATAAGCAGGGCGGGGCAAACAATTACAAACAGTGGGAAGACACACAAAGACAGGAAGTGAGCCGATCAGAAACAAGAAGGAGACGTAAATACAAATAAAACACAAAGTACACAGGAAAAACTGACTACACAATAAAACAATGTTCTCTGATGAAAATTAATACATTTGAATAAAATGACCCAAACTAGAACCATGTTAAATTTGGACTAATTTTACCGTACAGCTTTTGAGTAAATTAAAAGGGAAGTCTGCTCAGATTACATTATTAACAATAATAATAATATCCTCACATTTCAATGGTCATATTTTCATTAAAGTCACAGCTACATTAACACACCGCTTATCTGGTGCAAATGTGCGGAACAAATCACAGACATGGGGGGTAATTTCTGATTACATGAGGTCCGCCGGTAATACTTTTCCTGTTGAACAGGGCTTTAGTCTTGTTTATAAATTGTTTGTTGGAGTATTTTTTTTTTTGTCGTTGTTTGTGCTGTTATTTCTTCATTATCGTCATGTGAACTGAAGTAAATAATGTTGGAAATCCCACGAACCATTCAATAACAACACTGCCAACAGGCTAAAAGTAACCCGATTCTTCCCTCTCGTGAATTTCTTCATAGTGTTCATGTCTTGGCAAAAGATTTATTTATGTACAGATTATGTCTCACCTGCAAAACAGGTCAGACGGCTGCTTTAACATCCACATTTACACAGAAGCTGTGGTCAAACTCTCTACGAAGTGATTTATTTGAGATTTATTTCAATTGGATCCTTTTGCTAATTCATAATAGTACAGTTTAACTATAGTTCACTTAAATTGACTGCATTTTCACCGGTTACTTTTTTACTATGCCCATGTTTTCCACCTGATTTAGTCATGTGATTGTATGTGTTTCCTCATTGGTAACAGATGAAACAATGCTCCATTCAGACTGAGAGTTTGAACCATGAAGATCTACTCCGACATGCAGCGCTTTGCTCTCATAATCCTGGTGCTCAACAGCTTCTGTGCTTTCTCACAAAGTAAGAATGACATTTAAATTTAATAAACATTTATTCTAGTTTCTAACATTATTAATAATTGTATGTAAACATAAATAATAATATTGTTGTATTTTTGATATATTCTTATGTTTGTCTGTTTATCAGTGCCTGAAACAAACCACAAACATTATTAGAAGCTGTAACTTTTTCCAATATGTGACTGATTTTTTTGTGTTGTTTTTCAGTTCCTCATGAAGTGCTCTATGTTGTGGGCTGCTTTGTGAATGGCACAACTGAGGTCCAGTTTGAGTTTGATAATGATGAGATTTTATATGTGGATTTCCAAAAAAAGGAAATTGCATATACTGTGCCCAGACTTATTGATCCTGATCCAAGTACATTTTTGGTGGGTTTCATCTGCATGAATCTGTATATACATAAGTATGTATGTATATATTTATATATATGGATTGTTTTGAGTAGCATAAAGGAAACTACTACTTAATCTTGTTATACAACCCTGTGTTAATGATAAATAAATGTATCCTTTTGTCCTTGTACAGGGCTCTACTCGATGTAAGATTTCAATATTTGTTTTTGCACACTAAACTCCAATAAGCCTAATAATGCCTTCCTTTGTCATTTGTGACATGAAAACATGAGCTCCTATTTCGTACGGGCTTCGCTATTGGTTTGCCCCCCAAGGCACTGCCAGGGCAACCTGAAAAAAGAAAGATCTTTACAGTCACTGACCAATCGGTTAGCAGGCCACCAGTGCCCTCTCCTTAAATGAATCCTGCACCGGCGTAGCTCGTCACCCTTCTTCATTCAGGCACATGGATCTTCCACTCACAGTTTTCTCATATCACCATTGTCTTCTCTCACCTCAGCTCCCTTTAGGGACGAAGAACCACAGGCAGCCCACCACTACATGCAAGACAACATGCTTGGGTTGATTGCCTCGGCTGCTGAAAGGATGGACATGGGTTAGAACCCTAACCCTCACCCTAACCACCCCTAGCTGCCAACATCTTGCAAGTAGTGAGACTCAAAATTACATCTTTTCACTTCAATAAGAGGGAAAACTCTGCAGTGCCTGGAAAAGCTGCTGAACCAACCCACCCATCTTGCCTGTAACTAATGGGAAAACATTTATTTGTTGTCATTCCTCGCATTTGAGGGCAAGAGGGAGCTGCTGCCATCTTAGGTCTTCCAGCTCCCCTAATGCCACAGGTGATGTCAGTGACCATGAGGTCCAAGGACCAGGTATCCCGTCTAACATGTTGCCTCAATGGAAGATGGCGATTGTAACACGGTGGCCGCTGAGCTTTTTTTCCATTTGGAGTAATTTCATCTTTGAATCCGTTTCTGCCCAACTGGTCCAAGGGAGGAATATTCTCCTCGCCTAGCTCTGGTAGACTGGTAAACTAGAGATGAAGCAGAGTCTTTGCTAGCATTAGCTGTTTCTCAGCCCTTTCAGCAGGGGCACGTTCCTTCCTGAGATGGGAGGGTCAGAACAGGAGGACCCATTCTTCCTCTGCCAGTCAACCTTGTCACCCTGCCAGTTATGGACAGTTACAAGAGCCGTCTCCTTGCCTGGCGAGACAGGACCTTGTGAAAGGGTTATGCTCCACAATTCTGCCGCTAATCCCCCCATTCAATAGCATCCTTAAGACCTCCCTCTAAACCTCTGGAGATTGTAATAGTTTCTCTTCTCCCCAAGGGTGCCATAGCAGCGGTCCTTCCCTCTGAGGTGCAGCTGGGTTTTTCCTCCCTGTACTTGCCAAAGAAGTCAGGAGGCATTATGTGCGCCACCTCTGCTTGCTCTTAATACAGGGGTGGTGTGCTTCAGAAGAAGTCGGACATTTCCCTAGGTTGCCCTCGGTTTCTGTCACCCTTCTCCACCTCTATCACATTTAGTTTTGTGGTTAGTGGTCAACTTAGGCTTTGAAAGTTTGTAACGTTTACAGGCGGCCTCACTGTTGCTCCTGCATTACTCTGTGTACAGTGACACAGCTAAAAGCCAAAAGGGGAGAGATCTGACTGACAAAATGCGATATCTCGATTCTTTTTCAGGGACAGACCTATGAGAGTATACTTAGTGCTTCTCTGGCACAAAAGGATTACTGTTTATCAGTAATGGCAGCAGCGAAAGAGAAAAATCCACCAGAAGAAAAAGGTAAATTAACCTCAACATTTATCAGTGATATGATTGATAAAATGCTGATGAAGGTTTTTAATTGTCTTCTGACCTACTACAGACCCCCCTGAGAGCATCCTCTACTCTACAGAAAGAGTTGAGCTGGGAGTTGAAAACAGCCTCACCTGCTTTGTGAATCATTTCTACCCACCTGATATTAAAGTCAGCTGGTAAAAATGCCGTCCGGTGTCTGCGAGGGGTGTCACTCAGCCAATATTATCCCAATAATGATCAAACCTTCCACCAGTTTCACACCGATGGAGGGCGACATGTACAGCTGCACTGTGGAGCACTCAGCCCTGGAGAGCCCTATGACAAGGATCTGGGGTGAGTGTTTTACCTCATGAGGCCACTTAAAAATGCAAAATGAAATGTTTTGTTGTTACCTGTAATGATGCATGTCCTTTCTAGCTTCCTCCACAGAACCTGAATTGACTCCTCCCGGTCTTGGACCAGATATTTTCTGTGGAGTGGGTCTGACTGTGGGCTTGTTGGGAGTTGCAGTTGGAGTATTTTTCATTGCCAAAGGACACCATGATAATAATATGAATATATGAATATTGTTAACATTGAAAAGGTACACATTAAACTGCACCCTTTTTTGCTTTAAAAGATGGTGTGAAGCCTGTATTATTTATTTACCTGCATCTACTCTGCCTCTCTGATATATGACACCATATTAACTAGCAGTATACAGTAGAAGGACAGCTTAATCACACTGTAACTTATTCAATCATTGCCATGTGAAATACTGTATGTTTGATTCTTTCTGTTTTGACACTTTGATATCTGCTTAAATGTGCTTTATATTCTTATATTATTCATGGATTATTCATGCATTTATTTGAGTGAATTTGTAAAATAATGCACTATAACATCTTGTTTGCTCTTAACACAACATTATAAATAAAACTAATCAGTGGAGATGAATTTGTATTGTGCAGTGGATGTTTATTACAGCCAACCAATGATAGTGTGTGTCTAAGGAATTTATTCATACATTATACATAATGAATGAATTAAGATCAATAAATAGATCACATAAATCAGTTGATAAGGAATTGGACAATGTCAAGGGAAACCTCACCAGTAGTAATGTAATAGAAAATGTGGTATCATACCAACAACTTTAAACAATAAGATTTATCACAAAATCTGGAGGTGATTGTACTTGAGTGTTTGTTTGCTTCCTTGTTGGTTGTCAAAACATTCATCTAAAAACTAATAGTCCTTTTACAGATTACGATTTTAAACACAAAACATCAGTTTATAAAATATGATAAATATGATAGAAACATTTTCAATGCAGAACTTGCTTTAGATGCAGGACTTTTACTTGTAATGGAGTGTTTTTAAATTGTTGCATTGTTACATAAATATTAAGGGTCTGAGTTCTTCCTCTACACCTGGTACTACCTAGAGAGATTGCATACAGAGAGAAGGAAAGTAGTAATGTGACACCTTTTAGAGACTGACACTAGAGTCACACCTGCTTAGGGGAAAAACTGCTAGTATTAAAATCTGATATTGAACTTCCTTGTTTTGTCTAACTCAGAATAACAAGTTTCCTCTCTGTTGGATCTCTCTTCTTTACACGACAACATGTCTCGTGCTCTCGGCTTCTTCACTCTCCTGTTGGCATTTTTAAGAGCAGGTAAGTAACATGAAAACAGAACTGATCATTGTTTGTTTGTGTTGCTGTTCAAGTAGTCAAATATTCACTTGCTAGATTATGTCAGAAAAGGTAAAGCATAACAATAGAGACACACACGCCCCTGTTCTCAGTTTTAGCTTTAGAGTCAATGGGGCAAGTCGATTTTCTGAGAATAAAACGAGTAGGATTAGAGCACGTGGCTGCTTTGTATATATTTATATACTAACTAAACATAAACCGACTACATATACACAGCTTCAATATTTATCAGATTAACAAGCTGTGGTCGTAAAAAACAACTGCGATGGAAATATTGGCTCTCTACTCTCTGTGTGTCTGAGAGACTTCGGATGCAGTGTGTGTGGAGTCCTGCTCGCTGTCCTGCAGAGGAGAGGGCACAGAATCAAACACCAGGCGCTGCGCCCTGTATTTAACATTATGATCAATGATCATTAGACTGTTTTGGTGGTGCCTCCTCCGCATTTAGGGGACAGATGCAAAGGTCTTGATGATCACACCTGTGTGAAATCCAGAGAGGACGTGTTTGTATCACAACACAGTAAGTCAATTGATCAAAGTGACTGGAAACAAATATCCCAACATGCTATGGCATATGGATAATCCAAAGCCATGTGGCATTGCCATCAGTGGTTGTACTGATGGTTTTAGTCGCTATGTTGTGTGTGTGGAAGCTTATAGAACAAACGTGCTGGTCTTTTAGAGCAGGAATCACACAGATAGGTTTGCAAGAAACCAAAGAAGTTGACTTTATTCTTGACATTTCAACTTCCTTCTGGAAACTCTATATCAACTTTATTCTCAAAATTTAGACTTTATTCTTTATTTTGGACATGCAATTAGAGAAAAGTACTCAGTCAGAACCTTCTCTTATTTTTTGTCTCATGGCTGGTCCTAATACTACGAGAATATTAAATGAATCAAATGTTGTATGAAATACAAATAAGATATATATCCATATTAACTAATATCTGTTGGTATTATTTTGACAGATGCTCTCTACGGTCATGCTTTGATTCGTTGTCAGTTCAGTTCCCCTGATGGTCATGATGCTGTGTACCTGGAGCAGTACTACATAAACAAGATGTTGGAGTTCCAATACAACAGCACTTTGGGGAAAATGATCGGCTACACAAAGGAAAACATAGAAACTGCAGATAAATTAAACAAAAATCCGTATATTGGGTATTTACAGAAACAGAGAAAAGAAATGTGCAAAAGAAGAGCCTCACTTGTTTATAATAACCTTCTGAAGACAGGTGATTATCATTGAACATAACAGTAATGAATTTCCATAAAGCAAAGCACTTCTTACATCAGATGATCAATATATGTCCGTTGAAGGTCCAGTGTTTAACATTTTTAAGGATTTATTGGCAGAAATGGAATATGACATCTGTAGGTATGTTGTCATGAGTGTGAAAATCACCTGAATATAGGAATCGTGTTTTTGTTACCTTAGAATGAGCCGTTTCTATCTGCAGACGGATCTGTAAGTTTTGCGGCCTCTGTAGTTTCTCCTACACCCATTACAGGTAAATTGGAATCTGAAACTTAAGCAGTAGATGCCACTAAATGCTACACTGGACCTTAAAATATAAGGCTACAGTCTTGCACCTCTGTTTCCAAATAAAAATAAAGATGGCTGCCTGCCAGCTACCTGGAAAGGAAACAACTCTAAATTTAAATATTATATTAAATTTTTTTTATATTTGCAAAACTTACAAATGCTGAACTTTTGCTTCAAAGGCAGCTTGTATAAAATGAGTAAAATAAGTGCTACTTTATGACTAAATGTTGTATCTCGTGCTAACTTCCTCCAGTCGAGCCGTCTGTTTGGCTGAGGTCAGTTGAGGCAGTGGACAGCAGACATCCAGGCATGCTGGTCTGCAGTGCGTACGACTTTTATCCTCAACAGATCCGATTGACTTGGTTGAGGAACGGACAGGTGGAGACATCTGATGTGACATCCACTGTGGAAGTATCCAATGGAAACTGGCTCTACCAGATTCACTCCTATCTGGAGTTTACACCCAGACCANNCTGTATGGTGGAGCACGCCAGCCTCATGGAGCCCAAGCTTTATGACTGGGGTAAGAGAGTGTGCATGTGGACAGGTGACGCAGAAATTACGAATTAAATCTCAAGCAATGAGGTATTTATTATGTTCGCTCAAATACTGTACTGAAGTGTATTTTTTCCCCCCTTATTTTTATAATTTTGTTCCAGTGGAACAGGTCACCAGGATCAATACAACACAGTTCAAATGTTATTGGTACAGCAGTTAGCTGTGTATTAAGGGTAACTTGTCAGTTCTCCCATAGTCCCATGAAGAGAGAAAGGCATACAAAGACAGAACAGTATCAAGTAGGGATTGCTTTCAGTCCATATCCTCAGACGGAACTGGGGAATGACTGCTGTCTTATGACTTTCAGCAAAAACACATACAAACTTATTGTGAGCAAATATATCAAAGGAAAAAACATTATGAAGGAATTATACATATGATAATAAAAGTAGGCCACAAGCAAGATAAATGAGAGCAAAGAGGAAAGGTAAAAAGGAAAAGAAAGACAAAAGTGGGGGATTTCACATTTCCTTTATTTATATGAAATATCTATATGCCTGTGTATTCACCATTTGGACCACTGCTTGTGGAATTCATCAAACTAAAGTGCAATTGAAGTACTTTTACTTAAGTAAAAAATACTTTTCCAGCATTGGGTATTACTAGTATTTTTAGGTACGATAGAAAACATGACATAGAACCTATGATTTTATTTTTATAAATTTAAAAAATGTTTAGTGATATATGGACAAATAAAATGGCTATGTACATACTGTAGATATCTGCAAATGCCACAACCTGTAATAAAACTTTAAACATAAGTAGTATAACACATTAACTATTTCATGTAGCAGCACAGTAGACAGCGGAGATAAAATTCATTGTTTGTGGTAACTGTGTTTTCA
>NW_023339807.1:14705810-14740996 GCF_004916995.1 Morone saxatilis | reverse complement strand
TGAAGTGAATAACACTGATTATCTGGTTATCATGGCACCTGTCAGTGGGTGGGATATATTAGGCAGCAAGTGAACATTTTGTCCTCAAAGTTGATGTGTTAGAAGCAGGAAAAATGGGCAGAGTGAGGATCTGAGCGACTTTGAAAAAGGGCCAAATTGTGATCTCCTAAACTGCAGCTGTGGTTGGCAGTGGTCAGTACCTATCAAAAGTGATCCAAGGAAGGAAAAGCAACCAAGGCTCATTGACTCATTTATTGTCCTTCGTGATTAGAAAAGTAAAGAAAATCATAAACTGGCTTTTAAAAGTTATTTTATGTGCAAAATCTGATACAGCAGCTTCTAGGCACTTTTACAGTGCTCGTTTCACCCAACAGGGGGCGTGGTCGTTCAGAAGAGAAGAAAGTGACGTATGTCTACTCTTATTTATGTGCTTTATGCGTGTCCGAACACAGTTATGAACCAATCAGCGTCCTTTGAGGAACTACTGGCAGCTATGACATGAGCTATGCGTGTGGTTTATTACGAGATGTGTGCGATGGACACGTGTGACAAGTGTTTGCTCGAAAACAACAATGGCTGCTGCTGCAGATGTAAGTGGATGCTGCTAGCCTCTGTTATATCAGAACTGGAGAGTATTTCTTCATTTAAACAAAAGCAACCAACGGCACTGAAGGCTTTTCTCGACCTGTGTAGGGAGTAACGCATTATAAGTCAGTGGTTGTACTGTTGGTCTTTAATGGTAATTCATTCAAATCATTAGTGACAGGATTTTAAGTCAGTAAGACTCCTGTTTATAAGCTCTTAAATGGGTCTTATCCTTCCCAAAACATTTACAAAAACGTTGGTCTATTTTTCCTGTCAGATAAACACATTGTAAACAATATTAAGTTAGTCCTAGATTTATTTTGTTACTGTTTAAATGCCTTTGCACACTTTCATCTGCCTGTGGATGAGTGGCGTCCCATTTACTCCTCACCTCCATCATCCCATCCTTCCATCATGTGACTGTAGCTGCACCAACAGGCAGCCTCTTCCACCTGCTCACAGCTACCACCTGCAGCCAAACACTGGCAATTCTTAGAATTTCTTTTACTCTGTTTTTCTTCTTTCTGACATTAGACAAAAACTGCCTGGGGAGTTTTTGTGTAAAATAACGTAACCTATTTCTCTGTAAGTTACTCTGTCAGGTTGTACATTTGTTTTGTATTATCATAAACCTGTTATCATTTCCTGTAGGGTGATATTAAGAAACACTGCATCTTGACATTTTGACACTGTCTTCTTGTCTTTTTATCTACAAAATGTTTATTTATATTTATGCACTTTTGAAGTATACACAGCTGCTTTGTCACATAAAGACAAAAAAGAAAAGAAAATTAACTATTAATACAGTTCAACAAACAACAAAAAAGATAAAAAATCACAGCATTAAGTGCATCAACTTAGAGAATATTCTCCAAAAAACAAAAATAAATAAACAAAAATACTTTAAAATAATAATTGAAAAACATATATCTGTCTTTATGTGGAGTTTTGAGTTAATTTTTTCCTTTAAATACACTTTTATTAATCTGTAGCAGTGGTTTGAGCCAAGAAAAATGTATCATTTGTTTGCAACCAATAAAATGATGTGCAACAAGTAATCTTTTCTCTTTTCCATTGGTCCATCTGGTATTGCTCAAATAATCAGTGGTGTAGTACCTGGAGAAATGTGCATACTCTTCATTTATGCCCCAGATTTAGTTTTTAAAGTGGTCCAATTCAGCAATTGATAAACACCCTGTTATAAACTGTGCCAGTAGCATTTATATATCGTCACTTACCTTTTGCTGCTTGACTTTTTATGGATTATTATGACATTGACATCAGCCACAGAAGTATGAATACTGGCCCACAGGCGTGAGACAACTACATACAGTAATTATGCATTTTGAGTGGAGTAAAATTGGACAGCTCAATTCAGTTGGCAGACCACTACTGAATGATGATCATAGAAGCTGCACTACACAACTGTATATAATATAATATATATTATAATATATAATATATGAATATTTATATAATGTGGTAAATCAATGTTCAAAATGGCCACTATTTCTATATGAATCTCTTCCCAGCATGACGTGTGTGTGTGTGATCTCCAACCTTCGTACAATCCCTCCAGCACAAATACGTTTTTTGTCATATTTTTATACAATGAAATACCTTATTCTTAATTTCCAGCTGAATTTCCAGAGTGGACTTTTAGTTCTTGTCTTTTTTATCTTTTGGTGGTGTTTTTTTCTGTTAATTTTGACTTGTTTTACTTCCTTCCTACTTATACCTATAATCCTGACCAAAAATCAAGATCTGCTTGGCTTCAAAACATTGTTATTTGGGACTCCCATGGCAAGTAACCATTGAACCTCACACAAAAGCTTTGACTCCTAAATTTATAATCTCTCTCCTGCCAAACTGGTTGGACTGCTGTATTCCCGTCAGCGTTTACATAACAAGGAACTGTGGCCAAGCAAGTTCTATTTTTACCAAAAAAATCATTTATATTTATTTAGATAAATAGTCCAGTACTTCTGGTAACTCATGAGTACGTCAATGCAGGTTTGTAATGATATCTATCTTGTTCCAGTAACTCTGTTTTGCACATGACGTGGTCATGTGATTATGTGTGAAGTTCGGGCTGGCAGGAGAGAGAACATATTTGTTCAGTTTCAGTGATGGTGGCCAAGAGATCTGCATTAATCCTGCTGCTCAACATCTTCTACACCTTTTCTCAAAGTAAGAATGAGTTTAAAATGTACTACAACTACTAATTCTAAGTTCTAGTTGGATAAATACATCCAAGCCAATACATTTAAAAAATTTCTAATTTCCACTGTGTTGTTTTTCAGTTCCCCACGACATCAGCTATGTAGTGGGGTGCTTTGAGAATGGGACAACTGAAGTGCAGTTTGAATTTGACGCCGAGGAGGTTTTATACGTGGATTTCGAAAGACAAGAGGTTGTATACACTGTGCCCAGATTTGTTGTGCTTGACCCAACTAAATTATTTGAGAATATGCATGTGTATAACAATGCTATGAAAGCCAAGAGGGCGTGTAAACCACTTGTAGAATTGCTAAAGGTACAGGAGAAGAACCCACCAGAGGAGAAAGGTGAGTTTAACCTCAACATTTACCTCTGTAGAGAAAATGCAGGGTTAATAAAATGCTGATAAAGGTATTTAAACGTCTGCTGACCCACTACAGACCCCCCTGAGAGCATCCTCTACCCTGCAGAAGAAGTTCAGTTTGGAGTTAAAAACAGCCTCACCTGCTTTGTGAATCATTTCTACCCACCTGATATTAAAGTCAGCTGGACCAAAAATGGCCGTCCGGTGTCTGAGGGGGTGTCACTCAGCCGATATTATCCCAATAATGATCAAACCTTCCACCAGTTCTCAACCCTGNNGGGCGACATGTACAGCTGCACTGTGGAGCACTCAGCCCTGGAGAGCCCTATGACAAGGATCTGGGGTGAGTGTTTTACCTCATGAGGGCACTTAAAAATAAAAATACTGCAATGATTTTTTGTTATACAGTTTTTTGTGTGTGTAATGATGCATATTCTCTTACGTTCCTTCACAGAACACGAATCGACTACTCCCAGTCTTGGACCAGATATTTTCTGTGTGCTGGGTCTGACTGTGGGCTTGTTGGGAGTTGCAGGTGGAACATTTTTAATGGTTAAGGGACACCATGGACAGTAATTTCTGTTCTACAGAGATGATCCCAATAGATCATCTACAGTGAAGTCAAATTTGCAGAAAAGTTGTAATGATTGGACAAAATTTCAAGGTCACACAGAATTCACAGGGACTGGTTGAATTTGCATTAAGTTGCGATCGAGAGAGAATCTGCATCTGCAACTTTTGTCTTTACAATAGTGTCGTACTGTCTAAAATGAGGAAATAAAATTATCTACTTTTTATTACAAGAAGCATTTTTTGATTTACACATTGAATGTGAAAGAGCTTTATGGTCTGAATTAAATATTTTATCTAATTTCTCTTATATTTAATTCACTGGTGTTTCTGTTCTGCCTTCTAGTGTTTTAATTCAAACATTACCATGTAACGCTGTCTGTCAGGTTCACTGTTATCTGTAACCTTGATATATGTTAAGAATATTGAGGTTTATACACTCAATACAAAATATTATTTTACTTTTGTATAAAATATCCTTTTTTATTTTTCAGTTTCAGGTAATCTCAGTGAGATTAAGATCTATTTTGCAAGAGTGACCTCAGTACAACAATATAACACATCACAGATATCATTAAATAGACGTGATGTTAAAAATGTAAAATCAGCCAGTGAGATAAGACATTTTAGTTTTAAAATAATATGTAATTTATTCCATTTATAAAGTGCAAAGGAGCAGAGGGCAGTTTTCAGTATGTTCCAGTATGATCCACATGGGTGAGATCTGGTTTTTGGTGAGCAGTAGTTTTAAATTATAGAAGAAAAGTGATTTACTGGGGTTCGCTCCTGCAGGAGATATAAATTAAAATGACTGAATGTAGTACACAGTGGTGAACATGACATTTACCTCCTGTAATCAAAGGCAAAGCATGAATGAGAATAAATTATATCTCTAAGAAAGCACATGATGGTTGACTGCAATATTTTTCTTGTCCTCAAATAAAAAACAGCAGTGAAAATGTACTTTATGTATTTTATTATGAACTACAGTTTTGGGGTGATTGTGCTTTATTCTTTGACTCCACTACATTTCAGAAGGAGACATTTTCCCACTATATTTATCTGACCGCTATGGTTAGTTTACTTTACTGATTAAATTTCACAAACACATGATTAGATTATAAAACATGACGCATTACTAAAGATTAAACTGCCTGCAACAGTACAAAAGGTGGTTACAGTAAAATAAGCTTCTCCTCCACCAGCTACAAATCTTAAACACTTCTTCTTACACTATTATTGCATCAATAATGAAAATCCATTAATGGCCCATTCTGCGGCATAATGAGTACATTTACTTTTGATCACATTTACTTGTAATGGTTGCTTAAGTAAATTATCAGACCGTCACCCACCACTGGACAAAGGTATAAAATCACTTTATATATATGTGTGTGTAACTAAATATGCTCAATGAATGCTTTTTTACTCCACAGTAAGCACTAATGACTATTTTGTGTAATCATAGTTGAAGCTGCTTTAATTTGAGATTAATTAAAATACTTGACAAATGAATCAGTTCATCCATTAATACTGAGGTAAAATTACAAATCACTTCAATAATTGAAGTAAAAATAATAATAATAATAATAATAATAATAATACAATAAAGGTGAATGAGTGGTGTCAAATAACACTTTCAACCTGCTTGTAACAGGCAGAGAAATTTCTGTGGATAAATGGCACATATTTTGTGCCACACCTACATGCAGCTTACTGTCAAGCATTCTGCTGCTTTACTTCCTCATACTCTCAGAGGAATAAGTTACTTCTGATTTTGAATTTGTATTTCTCGTTTACCACCATGTGTATTTGCAGCTTCTTTCCTCTGCTTTGTCTGTTCCTGTTATTTTCAAGGGCAGGTAGGTAACATTAAAAGAAAAACCTTTGACATTGTTTAATTGTGTTGCTGCTTAACACGGCACATTGACAAGATATACTGAGTGTTTGAGAATAGATCATAAACAAGACAATGCAACTTTATACATCATCTTATACTTGTTTGCTTTCTGTTACAGACGCTATCTTCGGTTACGCTGTGATTCATTGCCAGTTTACTGCCTCTCATGATCATTTTTATTTGGAGCAGATCTTCTTTAATAAGGTGCTTCTGGGTCAATACAACAGCACTTTGGGAAAATATGTCGGCTTCACAGAGAAAGCACAAGAAGTAGCAGAGGACCTCAACAAAAACCAGGCTTTTATGAGAGAAGCAGTGAAGAATGAAGCAACATGCAAAACCAACATCCCAATTATAGTAGACCTTCTTTCAAAATCAGGTATTTTTGGTGACCACGCCTGGTAGCTTTCACAATTATATTATACTTACTGTAATATTAATGATATTATTTAAGGTTTTTTATTACTAAGTAATAAGTTATGACCACTAATAATTTAAATATGTAATGTACACTGTAGGCTATTAAAATACACTATACTTCTAAGTCCCCTTTCTTTATCCTGGTACCCAGTAAATATTCAGTTGGTTTGTCATATATACCAAAATATTTACAGGCTGTAATCTTGTGTTACAGAAACATTCAACATTATTTGTGCATTATTTCACGATAACTTGTTTTGTGCTTCTTTACTCTAGTCGAGCCGTCTGTTTGGCTGAGGTCAGTTGAGGCAGTGGACAGCAGACATCCAGGCATGCTCGTCTGCAGTGCGTACAACTTTTATCCTCAACAGATCCGATTGACTTGGCTGAGGAACGGACAGGTGGAGACATCTGATGTGTCGTACACTGATGAACTGCCCAATGGGAACTGGCTCTACCAGATTCACTCCTATCTGGAGTTTACACCCAGACCAGGAGAGAAAATCACCTGTATGGTGGAGCACGCCAGCCTCATGGAGCCCAAGCTTTATGACTGGGGTAAGAGAGTGACAGGAGGTGACTTAACTGTAGATTAACTTAAATGTTACCGAGGAAAAATCTTTCTTGGACCTCATTCTGTTATCAATAAAAAAATATTTTATTGTAATAATATGGACAATACAGAGATCTAATGCAGTGTTTGTGATAAATGGGTTTTCAGAGCCGAAGCCTGAGTCAGTGACGAACAAGATCGCTGTCGGGACATCAGGGCTGCTGCTGGGTCTGGTGTTTTTAGTTACTGGGCTGATTTACTACAAGAAGAACACTATTGGTGAGAGACAGGACCACATTAACCAAAAAAATCAACAAAATAAAGTTATCTTTAGACTGTAAAGTAAAGAAATGATCAGGTTCTATTTAATACTGCAAAGACACAAACAGAACATTTTCCTTTTACTGCCATTATACACTACGTGATACCACCTTAAAAAAGCTTTTACATTACACACCTGTGATCATTTTTAGTCCATCAGAATTATGCAGCACTTGGAAGCTTTGACAAGAGCTTCTGTCTAGTTTTTAACACAACACCAAATAATAGTGACTCAGAATTCACTATGTGTGACTTTGTTTTTCTTTCTGTTTTCGTTCTAGGGCGGATGTTGGTGCCAACAAGCTAAGATTTGTATTACAAGCACAAAATGTGAAATGATACGACTGTGGTATCATCTGAGTGAAATGGCAGCGGATCAAGTGAATAATAAGGAAAAATCACACAGTTCTCTATTGAAAGAGCTTTACTCAATGCTTGAGGAGGCTCATATAGGTATACAATATCTACAGGAATAATCTGTGTTGCGATGTTACTGTTATAAAATGTAAGATATATTAGAGTATAAATATTCTGAATTTTTCTTTTGTATTGTATAAATTCTGATATATTAAAAGAGTTTATTTTCCATAAAATGGGTTGACTAACCTCTGAAATGTTCTGGTGTTCAGATGATCAAAAACTCTCTCTGCAGTACTAATATTGTAGTAAATGTATTTGTCATTGTTAATATTGTCATATTTACACATGTTGCTGTCAATGACAATAAAGGTCTGAAGACTTAAATGTGAAAGTTGTTGTAGTATTTCAGACTTTTATATAATATAATAATCTTTTTTAAATAGTAAAATGCTATTAACAATACATAAGGACATTATTTTTGTCTGCAAAAAAGGATGACTAAATGTGATTCCAGCTGGACTTTTCAGGCAAGCTGTAAAGGATCGGTGTGTCTACTCTGAGTGCAAACGCATGAGAAACACAAACCTTATCATGAGAAACAAAGACACACCACAAGAAAAGATGGATAGAATACATAACTAGATAAACAATGAACGTGTGTGATTAGAGGTTATTCCAGCGTTATCATGTTTCTTACTACCTTGTGTAACATTTTGGAGGATGCACTGGCAGAAACTGAATACATGTTCATAGGCATGTTTTCATTAGGGTGTAATCAATCTGAAAATAAGAATAGTTGTGTTTTCGTTATCCAGAGAATGAGCTGATTTTACATTAGTTTTTCCTTTTTAAAATTATAGCAGAATATTATACAAGTAACTACATAATTAAATGTTTTATAGTTTATTCAGATTACAGAAGTTTTGTTTGAGAGACACAAAATGACACAAAGTTCTACCTTTGTACTGTATGTTACAGATTTAATTGCCTAATTCAGGCAAAATAGATCCCTACAGATAACAAAAACGCTAAATTAACCACCACAGTAATTTACATGGTAAATATACTGTAATTTTAATGATTGTTGTTTTATTATAAAACTTAGAAAGTTAGTAGTAAGAAAAATGCCTCACAGGAGTGCCACACCTAGGAGTGATGTTTATAACCACAAATTAACTTCCTCATGCTGAATCAACATGCATTTATCTTTCTTCCTGTGCTTGAGTTGACTTTTTTTGTCCCGGTAACATGATAACAAACCTGATGTTAGCTTCCTTTTCTTTCCTGCTGCTGTTACTCTCATTTTCTAGAGGGGGTAAGTAACATTAAAATTCAGGTTGAGGTTGTTTTGTTTGTGTTGTTATTCATACCAGTACAAAGACATTATGTAACCAAACCAAAGGGAGCTAATGTTCAGGCAGAAACAGGAAGTTTTGTGCCATCAAGATTTCTTTAAGCTAATTCACTGACATTAAGATAACTGTATCACTTACATGTATTATACTTCTGATTTTACATTCAACAATCTTAACCTATGTGTATAACAGATAGTAAACAGCAGTGTTACGTCTTGTCTACTTTGTTTTTGTTCTAGATCTAGTCGGGCAGGTTTTGTCTGTGCCAGCTGTATTCATCAAAGTAAACTATAACAAGAACTAATTGTCCACTTTATTTTGCAGATTCTCTCTTCGTTCACACAATAACACAATGTCAGTTTAATTCCAACGAAGGTCGTGATGCTGTTTACCTGGAGCAGTACTACGGTGACAAGATCTTCCTTGGGCAATACAACAGCACTTTGGGAAAGTTCACTGGCAACACAAAGAGAGCAAAGGAAATTGCAGATACCTACAACAAAAATCCTGTAATTATGGCACAACAGAGAAGAATGGCAGAGCATTGCAAAAACCACATCGCTCGCTCATGTAATGTATTTTTGAAGCCAGGTGAGTTCGAGAAAACATTGGAAACTGCAACTTACATCAAATTAATTATAAAGGGATTTGTTATTTTAAATTAATATTTTTGCGTCATATTTCTAGTCGAGCCCTCGGTCAGGCTGAGGTCAGTTGAGGCAGCGAGCAGTGGACATCCAGGCATGCTCGTCTGCAGTGCGTACAACTTTTATCCTAAACAGATCAGGGTGACGTGGTTGAAGAATGGACAGGAGATGCCGTTCGGTGTAATGTCCACTGAGAAAATGTCCAATGGGAACTGGCTCTACCAGATTCACTCCTATCTGGAGTTTACGCCCACACCTGGAGAACAAATCACCTGTATGGTGGAACACGCCAGCCTCATGGAGCCCAAGCTTTATGACTGGGGTAAGAGAGTGTGTGGGGGGTTTAATAGTTGGAGGAGATTTACATATAACGTGTGTAATTGCTCTTGTTTTCCATGTTTAATTTTTGCTACAGTTTGCAAATGTTAACACAAACCCGACGCTTCCTGTATCTGTTGAATAAAAGCCTTAATTACAGAATCCCCTAATTTCTCAACAAGACTTTTATTGTGAAAAATCGTCAGGAACGTATTGTGAAAAGATTCAGTGACTGGTCCATTACGGTACTTCAAATGTAGCTACTGCCATCTGATGGCACTTGTATGATACTACGAAATAAAGTTTGGCTTAGATATTAACACCCGCACTGATTAAATTAGTACAATAATACTAAAATACTAAATAATTACATTGCTTAATTTGTTTAATTAAAGCAATTGAAATGTACAATATGCTAACTTTGCATGCACATGTAACAGGCACCAGGAGTTTATCCACCTTTGTACCTTTGTTTTTTTCTCCCAGCCTGTGTTTGGGCCCAGCCTTTATTTGTCTGTGTTAACCAGGCCCCAGGCCATTATTTGAGACCAGGCTTTTATCTGACTAGCGGCTTTTGTTTGAGAACACAGTATTACCACAGAGAAATATTTCTAAGACCTCATGCATATCTTGTGGTAAATTTTAGATATGTGTAGTATTGCATTCACTTGAAAATTAATTTTTTGGTTTGTTTTTTGGAGTAATTATTTGTGTTTTTCTGAGTTTTTTTTTTTTGTCTGTTTTTCTGAGTAATTTTTCTGTTTTTCTGAGTATATTCGTTGATAGTTATTTTTGGTCTGTTCTTCGGAGTAATTTTCTTCTGATTTCTGAATATGTTTATTTTTTTCTGTTTTTTCGACAATTTTTTTTTCTGAGTTATAGAGAGCATTTGAAACAACAGACTCATGTTCATTCCTTTCATTGAGAGCTCGATTTAACGAAAACGAAACATACCAGCTTTGTTTAGTTCAATTCAAGTTTTACTTTGAATCTGGTTTAAAAGACATCTGGCAGATAAGTCCTGTCTTTAAGTCATATACTGTAGAGGTCAAATATAGGGTCATAATACCGTTATTGTTGAAGATTGGGCATGTATGTGTGGGCAAGAGTTTTTTCCTTTTTTTCAAGTAAATAGTACGTTTCCGTACGCTAAAATATCCCTTTACTAGCAAAATATAATTATTGTCATATAATGTGAATGGAAATATGTTGCATTGTTTATGTTTATTAACAAGCCACAGTATAGTAATGTAGTGTTTCTGATGATTGTCTTTCAGACCCAAAGACTGAGTCAGAGAGGAATAAAATTGCTGTTGGGACAGCAGGGATGCTGCTGGGTTCTGTCTTTTTAGTCACTGGGCTGATTTACTACAAGAAGAATTCTCCTGGTGAGAGACCATATCAAATTAAATCAAAATAATAATAATAATTTAATTTGCCTAAATGATATCAGCTAGATGTATCTGACTGAAAATCTACCTGGTGCAGATGTTTTCAAAACCATCTCAAGCTAAATCAGTTCGCTTTACGAGTTCATGTTTAAAGTTTAACACTTGCTCCTGATCAACTAACCAATAAAAACTTCTTGGGGACGGAAACATCTGCATATATTGGAACAATCTTTGTATAATATGTAAAACACAATCTGTATTGTGATGTTTGCAGGGCGGGTGTTGGTGCCAAAAGGTCAAGGTAAGTTAAAATGTCAGTTTGCCTAAAGAGTTTAATTTATCTGCCTCGATAATCAATCTGTCCTACTGGTTTTAAATACAGGACGGACACCTGAAGTCAGAGAAGCAAGTGGGGACTCACATGAGGACCCTGATCAAACCCAGTGCGGGAATCTGCTGACGAAACCTTAAATGACTCATTCTCATCATGTTAACTCTACAAAGCTAACATTCATAATACACATGATTAACAAGCCTAAAAACTCAAAATATTTGAAGAATAAAAATTTTAAATCTCAGAAAAAACTTAAAATCACTCTGGATTTCTTCTGTGCATACACACATTAGATAACATGTTGTGACCCACTTTTATCTCTGCTCTCCCACACTAGTTTAAATGGGCATGGCAGCCGTCCGTAGTGTCTTACAGACGAGAAGTGGCATTGCGGGGTTGTAGTCCTCAACAAGGCTGGACAGATTGGACACAGTCATGTTTAATACTCCCCAAAAATATAAGGAGGGAAAGAGATTGAGAGTAAGAATCAGAAAGGGAAAACAAGCTGAAAACAAAAGTAACAAAAACTGACTTGTGTTGTGGGGCATTACCCATTCTGCATGGGTTGTCTTCTCCTATTTCACACTACATGGGATTGAATGGTTTACTTTCTTAATGCTCATTTTAGTTCCCAACAGGAATGGGCCAGTATTGTGTATAATGTAGGGTTACAGATATGAAAGGGTTGTTTGTTTTTGCTGTCAGGAGTTCACTACTGGAATTGAACGACTGGAGGCATCAGGTTTGATCATTAATTAATCATTTCATTTTTGGCTCCATGATCCCTTCTGGTTCCAAATGTTAATATTTGCTATTTTCTCTTATCTTCAATGATAGTAAACAAATATTTGGGTGATGAACAACTGGTCTAACAAAAGATATTTGAAGATTTGAGATAAACTCCATTTGAATTTTTCAATACATTTCAATCATTTCTGAAATGTTATGTTACTTAGATAGAATGAATCAATTAATTGAAAAAAAAACTAACTAGACAATTTATTAATAAAAAGAAGAATAGAAATATCACTAATTATGATCCTGGTAATATACATGATTCTAAAATGGGTCATTCTGCCTTTACGTTTGATATTTTAAGTATATTTAGATGCAAATTGTTTAATGTAAGATTTTTAATGCAACACGTTTACTTGTAGTATTTTTACACTGTAGTATTACTAGTTTAGAAGACCAACGCGTACCATTCAGTGGCATCGGTGAACGGAGAAAATTGCAGATTGCAACCATTTGAAACAAATGGGGTCGCAAAGCTCGCAAAAGGCCCCATTAAGGGCCAGTATTTGTCTGTTCTGGGCTACTGTAGCCACACGGCGGTTCAATATGGCGGCCTCCGTGGAAGAGACCGGGGCTCCCTCTGTAGATAAAAACAGCCTCAAACAAAAACTGATTATTACACTAATGAAAACATACCTATGAATATATATTTCAATTTCTGCCAATGCACCCTTCAAAATGTTACACACTGGACCTTTAAGGTAGTAAGATACATGATAATGCTGAAAGAAAACATCTAATCACACACGTTAATTGTTTATCTAGTTATCTCAAATCTCTTCTTGTGGAGTGTCTCTGATTATACGCTAATGAAAACATACCAATGAATTCTGTATGGCACTGCTGCCAATGCATCCTCCTAAATGTACCTTTAAATATAGGAACTGAGTACTTCTTCCACCCACAATAGCGCATCAACATCGTCTGTAGTCACAATTCAGGGCTGCGGGTCCTCGTTACGCGCATGCGCTCTCTGGAATAATGAGCCGCTTTGGGTTCTATTTTATTTTCCTCTTCTTGTTATTTAAAAGCCCGAGTTTGATCCTCTTCTTGTGCTTCGCCATTTATGTTTACATTCACTACAGAACCAGATAAAGGACAGACAATGAGACCCTCCTCTCTGGGGTCTGGTGATCTCTATTTTTATTATAAAAACGGTGGTTTGATGTTCATGACTTCACAAACGCGTCATGAGATCTGTCGTCCTTGTCTATGCAGCTCTGTGTGGCGTCAGTCTGCAGTGATGGACTGTGCTGTTCCCGTTTCGGAGGTCGTCCCCAAAAACCCACAATCAAATAAGACGCACGATATGTTGATAAGAGGCTGTTATAAATACACACACACGCAGGATGTCTGCACGCAGCCGGCGTTGTACCAGCACAGGGAAGCATTCAGCAACAGCTGGTAAGATTTAAAGACATTATTTGTTTTTAATGACCTTCTCTGAGCCATATTTGAATGTGTGCACGTGGGGGATTTATTATTATTATTATTATTATTAGTTGTTGTAGTAATATTACTCTTGTACTCTCTCTTGTCTGTCTCTATCTTAACTTATTCTACATTTACTCAGGTACTGTACTTCAGTTCAGTTCAATTTTGGGCACTTGTATACTTTAATTTTAAACTACCTAAGTATCTGACAGCTAATAGTTAATTTGCAGATTTATTTTTAAACATATAATCAGCACATACAATGAAATACAGTCAATTAAAACCACCAACAACAGTAAAATGCTGTTTTAATATTAGTGCATCAGGAATAATTAACAATAAAACTCTGACAGAGACCATTTTGTCTGAATAGTGGGTATTTTCTTTTACATTTGTACTTTAAGTAAACGTTGCTGATATTACTTACGTACTTTTACCCAAATACAGTTTTGATGACAAGTATTTTTGGTGGTACTGCTACTTTTATTTAAGTAAAGATACTTCTTACCTTACTCTGGTCTACTTTTACCTGTTCTCCTGTACTCTACTCCACATTATTATCCTCTGTTTTTACTTCACTCTACTCTAACATACATGTTTATCTTCTCTATACTCTACCTTACTTATAATCCTCTACTGTAGTCTTCTCTCCTTTATCTATTAGTCTACCTTACCCTATTCTACTCTACACCACTTTATTATAACTTAACTTACATACTGTATGTAAACGTTGATACAAAGTCACTTCATTATTGTTTTATTATTTCCCAGTGTATTAACTAGTGTTTTGTTGTCCACAGTTCTCCTCTGACGACACTTTTGCCACAGTTTGAACCGATGGGTCTCTCACTGTCAGTCAGGTTGTATAGCAGGGCAGAGGACAGCCCTCCCTCCTCTTCATCAGCCTTCTCCCCGCTGGCTGTCCCGACCTCCTCTCGCCTCGCGGTCATTCTCAACTCCTCCCCGGTTGCTCCAGGAGACGGACGCTCGCACTGGAGCTCGGTCCACCGCTCGCCACACTTCCTGCTGTCTGCCTGCAAACAGGAAGTGACACGTTCACCTGTTGAGCGGAGCAGCGATGGCGTGAGGGCGGAGATGGGGTTGAAGAGTGGGCTTCACGTGTGGGAGGTGCTGTGGAGCCCCAACCACAGGGGCAGCCACGCTGTCTTGGGCATTTCCAGGCAGAACTGCCCCCTGCAGGCCTCGGGGTACAACGTGCTGATGGGTGGAGACTCGCAGTCCTGGGGCTGGGAGCTTAAAACCAATCAGCTCTGGCACGGTGGACAGAGTCTGGGACTTTACCCAGGAAAGAAGAGGAGGTGTCACTCTGAGGCTGTGGAGGATTTTAGCCCACAGTCTTCCACAAAGATGGCACAGACACCTCTCCCCGTCCCCGAGCGCATCCTGATGGTCCTGGACGCCGACGCAGGGACTCTGGGATTCATTGTAGACGGCAGCTTCCTCGGTGTAGCTTTTAAAGACCTTCCTCGTGGTGTGGAGCTGTTCCCCGCAGTGAGCAGTGTGAGAGGTGGAGCCAGCATACGACTACGATACCTGAACGGTGCCACACGTGAGTTTATCTTTTTTTTTACACAAATCGGATTTAGTTCGATCTGTTTGGGTCTTATAAAACATCAATAACACAGTTTTTTCTTTCTCTCGCCTTCCCAGGTGACCCCCCTGCCCTGATGGCTTTATGTGGACTGTCAATTCGTCAGTTTTTAGGGCACGAGAGGCAGAATCAAATGGACAAACTGCCTCTACCCTCTCGTCTCCAGCACTACCTGCTTTCTAGTCAATAATGCGCACATATACACACAATAGGAAAGATTTTGTACCATGAATGTAAAGAAGAGTTCCTTTTTATATGAAAACTTATGTACAACTCTATTTATTATTCATCTTATTTATCGCAAAGTAATATATACATAGTTCGCTCAGAATATTTAGATCTGTAAACTGTGTTTAGTTTCAAAACATCAACAGTGAACAGAGAGGACATTTGGGGATTTTTGTGGGACTATCAGTGTCTTAAGCTCTGAATGTTTCTTTCTTTGTGTATAAAATAAATTACTCCAATTTCAATTTGATTGTGTCATTATTTCTGTTTTACAGGTTCAATTGTTTGGTGAATGTTAAAGAAAGGAGGACAAGGGCAGTTCAGTAGTAGGAGATTAAATGATGACTATGAAGAAACAGTGATACCAAGGTTACTCAGAAAACATTATTAATGAGGCGTTAAAAGGCATAATACAGTTTTCCTCATTAATAACTCCCAAACAAAACTCTGTATGAATTGATCTCTATTGCTCATTGATAACTGCTCACATTCAGTCGTATCTTTAAATGAGCGTCTGTGTGGGCAGATACATCAGAAGCAAAGATGAGTCAGATTCCTGGCTGCAAGCTCACCTGCAACAGTGCTAAATAACGTTTTAATTAAAGTATTTATCATTTTTTTCCCAACGGCCAGGCTTTAAAGTGTTATAAATATACACTCTACCAGTAAGGGAACATATTTACTGAATATCAGTATCATAAGGGGGAAGAAAATCAGTGATAAATTCCTGAAATTAAAGTGCTAAATAATATCAGTACATTCACTACTATAAGAACCATATTTTACAGTTTTAAGGTACTTTGAGTGCTAATATTTTAAAAACTAAACATTATTTTCTAAAATATTATGTATTATAAACTATTCAACAGTATAAAATAGTTAATTTTGCAGGACCTTCTACCAGCTGCAATATTAAACTATTCTGAATAATGACTATGTTTACTTTTATACTTTTCTGAGACTTCTGTACTTTCACCTAAGTTAAGTTTTAAATGCAGGAAGTGTACTTGTAATGGACTATTCTGCTACTTTTAGAGGTATTAAGTATTAAGTACTATGGTTCAACACTGAGCACAAACCTGAATAAAAATATGTAATAAAAAATGTTTGTACTGTCGTTTAGCAGTCGAGTCAGACATAATATCTCTCTGAAAGTGTAGCAAAGTGTAGAGTCAAAACTACTAACACAAAACACTATTATTAGTCCACTGTTTGATGTGTTAACGGTGTTAAATCTTTGTTAATTCACACATTCATGAAAGTAAACACAAACGTTTTAAAAGCCATGTGAGCGGTTACTGGACACTGTTGTCATGACAACAGAGGGGACAAGACCGTCGATAACTGTACAATAAACATCAATCAGCTCCTTATGACTGTAAGTCAGACTGACAACGATACTGCTGGTCTGTTAGCTTTATTATACAAAGTCCAAAACTCAACTGTGAGTATGTGCTAGTTGACTAAATGAAGAGCGACAATAATAAAAGATATTAGTTCGTTTTGGTTCAAGGTAGCTAACAGTTAGCTTACAGTAGCTCAACTTTCTAACTTGGACCTAACTCCGCTTTGTTTAGGTTTAATTTAACCTCAACAGCCCACTAGTTAGCTGAAGCTTTTGTTTTCTAAAGTTTACTTTGACTTTTAATATAGTCAAATGACTAATGTAACGTTAGAGAGGTTAAATTACTATCTTCATTTGACTTTTCATATCTAGAATTAACTGGTCATGGCAACACTGCAAAGTCTGAGAGGAGGAGGAGGAGGAGGAGGAGGAGGAAGAGGGTTAGCTTCTGGTCCCCCAGGCATAATTGGAGATGAAGAGGAGGAGGAGGACTCACCTGCGGTAAGGTCATAGGTCAGAGTCACCAGCAGAGTAGTTAACAGTATTTATTTTATATATAAATATGTATGTATTTGTTTATTACCAGGTTTTACTGAGTGCTGTAGTCCAGCATGGACAGATAGGCCTCTGCTTCTACGATAGTAAGGACTCCTCTGTACACTACATGATAGACACTTCTGACAACTACGAGCTCCACCTGCTGGCCAGAGGTACACAATACACAGCCTGTTATGTAATTCAAATATTAACAGTGCAGGAATTACAATTATGTATATAAAATGCCACTTTTGCTTCTGTTTCTGTTGTCTAGTCATCCAGGAGGTTTGTCCCCATGTAATAGTCACCAGTGCAAAGCAGGAGCGCTGCATGACACGCTTCCTGCAACAACTTGGTGAGTGCTGGGAGAAATTATCGTAGCCTGTGGGAAGAAACAGAAAGATGTCACAGAAAGTTTTGTTTTTTCATGGTTTGAGACTAGTCGTTTCTGGGTCAAGGGAATGAAACGAGATAAGGTCTGCCTGACACTGCAGCCCGATAGTGTGATAAGGGAGAAGATAGAGCGATATTACACAGCTTTATAAGGCTTTTACTGAACACACTACACAATTCTGCCATGTGTCTACTGTTGATAGCTTTTTCTTTCACTCAATAAACAATTTCTCTTCTCTTTTGTCAAACTCCACTCTTTTGTATCCCAGGTTCGAACCCAGACTACAGACCAGAGGTGGTTACTTATCCATATGTTGACTTTGGTAAACATACGCCCACCCATCACATCCAAATGTCCTCATTATTTTTTAGGCATAATTTCTGCATTAAATCTGCATGAATTTCCGCAATGAAGACAAGTTTGAATGTTGCAGGCCTGGAGGTCGGTAAGCAGAGGCTACTTTCTGCCCATCTGCCTTTCCTTCCTGCCTCCATTTCAGAGAGAGACAAAATGTCCTACCTCTCCTCCTGCATCTCCTTTGACTCTCCCCTGATGGTGAGCCAGCTGTCTACATATCAATCAGTCCATCGTTGTGCAGGAGCGGATCGTGAACAGTTTTTTGTGTTTTGTGTGGTCTTGTGTGTGTGTGTGTGTGTGTGTGTGTGTGGATACATCCGTTGGGTAGCTGAGGGCAATGGGTGCTCTGCTGAAATGCCTGGACAGGAGGAGAGTGGGAGTGGAGCTGGAAGACAGCAGTGTTGGAGTTCCTATCTTACAGTTCCACGCCTACACACTGTAAGACACACATTTATGTAGATGTTCACACACACTAACAGGACTGTGATTGCACATTTTTCATAATGAGTTTTGTCAATGAAGAGTGATTTTGTACTGGTCTGTATTTAGCTACACAGATTTTAGTCAAACAGGCTGCAGTGGCATGCACTTGTGGCACTGTAGTAGAATATCATACATTTACTGTATTATATTTTCTCTGTTCTCTCTATTTCTCTACATCTCTATCTACCAGTAAACCAGACTCCAGTCTCATGACGTTTTTATGAATGAAAGATGCTGCTTCTCTTAAAGTATTTTGTTTCTTTCCAATATAGTAAAGGCATTGTTTGCATTGACAGAGACACCTACAGGTAAGAGTGTCCTATCTTAGACTCTATTACATTATTTATCTTTGTCCAATGTACCAGTATGTCCCTAAAAGCTGACACTAGTCTCCCAAAACTCACATTAATTGTTCCTAAAACCTTCAGTGCAGCTGTAGTACAGATTAATTAAACTATTACTTGTAAAAGAAGAATTTTTCTATCAACTTGCTTACCTATGAGCTTTCATTTTACTTTTGCTCTCTGGTGCTAATTTGATATATTTTTTAACCATAGCTCTGTTATGTCTGTATTTTCTGTTGTTTCTTTCTCTTGTTTGTTGTTTTAATTTGTTATTTTTGTTTGTGATACACACAATATTTTAAGTTAATAAATACATATAATGTATGAAATTGTATAAAATGTGGTATTCAAATCAAATTTATTATTAGGTGAGGCTGGCAAAAACAAACAAGTGACAAGGTGTGGCTGAGAGATCACCATAGATTTTGTATTTGTTGTAGTGTACTGCAGATCTTCAAATCAGAACTTCACCCGTCAGTGTACAAACTGCATTCAGGTGAAAAGGAAGGACTCAGTCTTTATGGTAAGAAGCTGTGAAGACACCAGTTCAAGTCATCATCACTCGGCCTTATCTAATTGTGTCTATATGATTGTTCTTACTGTGTGTAACAGGGATACTGAACCGCTGCAGGTGCAAGTTTGGCTCCAAACTGCTACGGTCAGAAACACCTCTTGCTAGAGTCCAGTTACACAACAAAAATAACGAGGGAACTTTACTGCACCGAAAGAGAATATTAGGCCTTTATTAGAAAAGGTTATTTCTTTTAGCATGTCCTCAGTATCTAGTTAAACTAAACTTATGTCTTTACCGCCATGCTGTATAACAGTGGTGCTTGTGGTACTTCTATTATGACTACGACTAATAGGCAGATAAACTGTTTGTAGCTAATCTAATAACAGCAGAAATGCAGTGCTCTATATCCATGAAAGATAGCAATTATCTAATCATAACTCTCTGGTCAAAGTGACGATGTAATATTCACAACTAATTATTGAAAGTGGATTTATTCTTATGAACGCTGGGAGCATTAGAGACAAACACTGCCAAAGCATAAAAAAAGGGTTTTGTAATATATTTACAAATTTATATTTACTGCTGTTTTGGGATTCAGGCGGAAGATTTGTTTTTGTCTCAGGAATTTCAAGGTTTTCATACCACTGCTTGTATCTATGGCAACAAGATAAATATGTCAGCTTTTCCAACATAATACATCATCTGTTTTTGGTGCTCTATTGTTAATTAATTCCATTATAGGATTATTGTGAGAATGTACATTTGTGTGCCATTTTTCTTCACGCAACCATTATTTTTTTTGCATACATACAGCAGTTAACTCTGGTTATTATCACCACCTGGAAGACTACTACTAGTTTTCTTTATAGAAGTAACATAAATGTAAGTGATGTCCCCTCTTCTCTCAGCCAGTGGTTTCTTCGACCAACACAGGATCTGGCTGTGTTACACAGAAGACAGGAAGTGATACGTTTCTTCACATCACCGCAGAACTCTGACACCCTGAGCACCCTGCAGTCCTCGTTACGCAACATCAGTAACATACCAGTAAGAGCTCTGAGCAGTGGCCTCCTTTTTTATCCACATCTGTGACCAATTATCCCCCTATTTGCTGTGTCACCACGTGAACGTAGAATGATGATGACACTGCCTAAATCAAATCCTTAATCCTCCGTGTGTGTTAGACTCTTCTGCGTAGGATGTCTCTCTCTCACACCAAAGTGACCGATTGGCAGAGTCTCTACAAGGTTGGAGTTACAGTATTACCAGACACACTTTATCCACAACACAGGTTCTGTTAAATGTGTACAGGACTTTGCATTTCTGTGTGTTTTTGTTAGACAGTGTACAATGCAGTGTTTATCAGGGACACGGTGCGACACCTGCCTCAGTCCATTCAGCTCTTTCGTGATATCAGTGAAGGCTTCTCTGATGACCTCCACTACGTTGCCTCCCTCATCAGCCGAGTTGTGAGATATACACATTAATACACAGCTGTACATCCGAGAAATCTCCTGGCTTTTGTTGCCATGCTCAGTAGTTAACAGTTGTTTTCCAGACTGTTGAAAGTTAATGAACTCCAGCTCTGACTTGAAATATGTAGGTGGATTTTGAAACCAGCGTGGCTGAGAATCGCTTCACCATCAAAACGAATGTGGATCCAGCAATTGACGAGAGTAAGTGCCCTCATATTGGATTTAAAACTAGAGCTGTTAGTGAAACAATCCAATAATATGTTATCTCCAAGTGTTATGAGCCTGTATCAGTAAGTTTACTATAAGTTTACTGTGGTTGACTTTTAACAATACTACCTCCCTCTGTCAGAGAAGAGGAGGATGATGGGGTTGTCCGACTTCCTGACAGATGTAGCCAGAAGAGAGCTAGAACACCTGGATGCTCGCATCCCCTCCTGCTGCGTCATCTACATCCCTCTGGTCTGAGCTTTATGCCTACATAGCTATCATCCCATATATATCTTTCCAACAACTACATTTTTATTTACTCATCTGGTTTGCTCATGCACTTCATAGTTGTTGGTTTCTCTGAAGCACCACACGTACCAGTCCTCTTTTATCATTGTTTAATTTTCCTTACAGATTGGATTCCTGCTATCTGTCCCTCGCCTGCCCAGCATGTTGGAAAAAGAGGATTTTGAGATAGAGGGGCTTGATTTTATGGTTTGTGTATGATCTTGTCAACCTGTAAAGTTTTTGTTTGTTTGTGTTCATCAAAATGACAGTTGCTCCTGCTTTTTCTTTGTGGGTTAGTTTCTGTCAGAGGACCGCCTGCACTACCGCAGCCAGAGAACCAAGGCGCTAGACGACCTCCTAGGGGACTTGCACTGTGACATTCGAGGTCTTTTACCTTCTTACTAGCAGAAAATGTTTACCTGATAGCTGTGTACCTGATGTTTTTAGAAATGACCACAACTACTGATAGCTCTCCTGATGGTATACTTCCTGTTTCTCAGACATGGAGATGGCGGTAATGGCACAGTTGCAGAACACAGTCCTCGAGAGGAGTGCCTCCCTCTACAAGGTTGGTATGCATCCCTGTACACTTCCAGGTCCCAGTGTTTAAACATGACTCCCACACTGATAAAATGATTGTTGGCATGAAGGTAACTCTGTTAATGTGTGTAGGAGGTGTTTGTTGTGATTAGCTTTCAGTGTTTCTTTGGGTTATGTTGTACATTTTGATTATGAAACAGGTCCTGATGGTCCTGAAGTTCATTTCAAGAGCTGTGATATTTGTCCCACGACAGATAGGTCTGCAATTTCCTTCTGTAATTGCAGGTTTTATTGTTAGTTTTGAGGACAGAATGATCATTAAGGTTAGATCATGAATTATTGCATTTACAGTATCGTAGCTGGCGTTAAGATGTTCTTGCTTTTAGGCAGATTGCAACTTGGCAATTAAATCAATGTAAAATAAACAATGAGCTTTATTAAAAATGGACTCAAAAATATTAAGCTTTATTAAAGTGATACCCAAAGTCACACTTATCTACTCTTACTGCGGTATCAAAACATCCAAAGAAAATTCTCAAACTGCTCCTGCAACATAATCCACTTCTTTGTTTTCCATCTGTATATTCAGTTTGGTCCAAATTCTCATATTCTGCACTAAACACTAGAGCTTTGGCTTTGCTGCTCTTTCATTAGTCAAAACTACTCTGTTCAGGACAGTCATTGTGTTTAATGTGTGTGTTGTGTAGATTCTGGATCTCACTGCTGAGCTGGACTGTCTGATGGCTTTGAGCAGCACCTCCCAAGAGTATGGCTACACCTCACCCAAACTAACCAACCACAGGAAGATAACAGTCATACAGGGCAGGTAGGCACTCATACACTAGATGGAAACAATTATATTGGTACTCCAGTTGTAATCTAAAACTTTGATTATGTAAGGTCATCATTCCACATAAGCTGATCCAACCTTAATCTGATTACTAATTACATACACAGCACACACACATAAAGCAAAAGTTGTATTTAATATAAAAATGCACTACAGGATTGATAAATGTCCGTATTGTATGATTTTCTAGACATCCACTGTTAGAGTTGTGCTCTCCCGTGTTTGTGGCCAACTCCTTCCAGAGCTCGGAGTCGCAGGCTAGAGTTAAGATCATCACTGGCCCCAACTCATCTGGAAAGAGCATCTACCTCAAACAGGTGGGGCAGTCAGAAAAAAAATATGTTCCTAACAATTACACACAAGTTCGAAAGCCTCGACAACTTTAACAAGTTAGTGATGAACGAAGGAAGTAGACCAGTATATATGCCGAGTGGCTGATGATGGAACAGTTGCAGGTGAGGAGTGGGCGGAGTAGGCCAGGTGAAGGGAATGCATGATGGCAGGGCAGATCGGAGTGGCAGGATCTGTAATGGAAAGAGAAAGTCTGGGGGCATCTGGTGGATTGGTAAAGAATAATGCTGAAGGGTCCTGGGAAAGTAGAGATGTGGCTAAAGAGAGGCACAGAGGTGGACGTGATAGCTTGTGGTCTTGACTAGCTTGATAATACTCAACCTATTTATGTAACAGTAACACATTTTCTGTATGTGACCCAGCACGTACATGATTCAGTTTCCTGTTTACCTGAAATGTGATTGATGTACTGTAGGTTTTGAGGCCAAACATGCTTTTTTTCTTCTGCTACATAGTGATAAGCTGTGATTAGGGAAACAGTTGCAGCAAAACTAATAGAAAGCTTTAATAAATAAAATGGCAGTGAAGCTATACAAGTCTGCCTTCGACATCTGTTTCTTCAGCACCAGTAGTTGCATTACAGATACAAGTAACCTCAGCATTCTGCTCGATGATGACAGCTGCCATGATGTACAAGATTTATATTTTCCCTCTCCAAACCTTTTGACTTTATTGATTATTAGAATAAGTCTTGAAGCTGTAAATCACAACTTTATCATAAAATACAGAGGACTGTAATTAGGGGCTCTGTTCAGGGGAGTTTTTACCTCCAGGTTGCTCTTGAGGATCACCGATGGGACTCACCTCTCCCATTTGGTTCACAGGACAGCACTTGTCATCCAAACTTGACTTGGAACTTAACCTGCTTTCTGATTTGACTTTGGCAGGTGGGTCTGATTGTGTTTATGGCTCTGATTGGCTCAGATGTGCCTGCAAAAGAGGCAGAGATCGGTCTGGTGGATGGGATCTTTACCCGCATGCAGAGCAGAGAGTCTGTGTCTGTGGGCCTCAGCACCTTCATGATAGACCTTAACCAGGTACCTAACACACTCACGCACACACACTTTTACACACACAAGCTGTGTGTGGGTGTGGAAATGAAAGATATGAACTTCCAACACTACTGTCCTCCAGCTCCACTCCCACTCTCCACCTGTCAAGACATTTTTATAAAACAACTACTGCCCACAGCCATAACACACACACACACACGCAGACAATAAAACAGCAAAGTGGTGTAACATTTTGTGTCTCTGTTCTCCAGATGGCCCAGGCTCTCAACAGCAGTACTGGCAACTCATTAGTTCTCATCGATGAATTTGGAAAGGGAACTAACACAGTAAGAAGAACTTGTTCCAGTGCTTTGTGAATTAAATACATATGTATACGCATAACGAGTACACACAGTGTCACCGATGTGAAGCGCCTGAAACCAATCCCAGCCAATATTATACAATTTAGAGCTGCAGCACGAACAGACCTCCAGTTCAGCCCAACATGTGTCACCTATCAGCAACAAAATAGCAGCAGCTGTTCGAAGCTGCAGATATAGAGGTGTTGATGTGCTCCATCTATAGGCAAGGGAAGTAATAATGCAACTTTAGGCAAAGGCTGTTATACCTGCTGTTTTTTAATAGCTGCTGTTTGTGTGTGTTTTTACATTTATATTTTAGTTTTGGTAGGTGGAGGATATTTCCAGCTGGATACAGAGAAACGTGCTCTGAGTATCATTATGTTCTCTGTCCTCCATCACTGTCTGCCAGGTTACTCTGGAGAGGGACGTAGAGGGTCCAAACCAATTTTATTTGTCTAAAGGAAAAATAGAGGTGTGAGAGGAAGGTTCCAGAAACATTAAGAGAAAATTACCAAAGTATGTTGAATAAGTCCTATCTTAGCCCAGGTTATAGATTAAAATAGCTTTTATCAATATTTTTATTATAATAATATGACAATATGAAAACAGTGTGACTCCCCTCGGCTTTACAGAACTTTATAGTCAGAACTTTCACTCTTGTCAGCAGCAGCAGGGGTTTTTGGCAGAAAAACCCACTGTACACAACCTGCTTAACACAGAACGACAGATGGACACATTTAGCGACTAGCTGTTGAACATAATGGAGCGTTTAGAAGCTAAAGAGCAACATATTTCCCTCAGGAGTTGGCCGAGACCAGAAACAGAGCTAGACGTGAGTGAATATTGGACTGGATGGCCAGAAACACGACACCAACTGAATGTTGTTGTTGTAATGTTGTCTGTACCTGCTGCGTATGATAAACTGTTTGCCAAGAAGTTCATCGAATATGTATATAACATAATACAACAAACTGGGTGAAGTGTGTTTCTGTTATATCTGAGTATTTACAGTTATATCTGCTGGAGGTATGTTTGACACACTGTGAAATGTAAAAGTACATACACATAAAAACAGCTCTAAGCCTCTTACCTGCAGGTGGTGCGTGTTAAAATTTAAGCAGCTAATGCTTTCCTTGCCTGTAGGTGGCGACATGTACCGTATAACCACAAGGCCTAGTTCTTTGTTGCATGTCATACCCCCTCTGTCTTTGCCCACATGTCTTGTCTGTCTTTTGTACACTATCAGAATTAAAACCACCCAATAGAGTTTATATCTGCATGTCTAAACTGCTGCTGCTGTTGGTTTCCTTTCCTGTAAGTAGTTCAGGTGGTCGGACAAAGATGGAAAGCTTCAGAATGTTTGTACAACAAAAGTTTCATCATAAACACACAAACATTGATATATCCTTGGCTATGATTACTTAAAGTCTATTCTTGTGTAGATGGGATACATGTATGTCTCCTAAAACGTATATTTACTCAAGATTCCTGGTTAACTTTAATATTAATTAGAATAAATAGCAATTTATTTGCAAATGTGAAACCTTACATACATTACCTAACATTTGTTAATTAAGTTAACATTTGTTTTTGTGATGCTGCTGCTCGGCTGTTGCTCAAAAGAAAGCGAGGCATCTGGTAGGTGGACCCCTTAACCCACAGACCAGTAAGCAGGAATGTTAATTGGTTTATTCTGGCACCAACTCAATCTCGTGCTATCAGGCATTTGTGTAAAGAGCTTAACCTGAATCGTGACTGAAGTGTTAGCCAATAGCTGCTTCATCACTGCACAGAAAACACAGCCAACCGTGTAATGTTCCCCTTCAGGTGGATGGACTGTCCCTGCTGGCTGCATCAATCTCTCATTGGCTGAGAAAAGCTCCCATGGATGTACCTCATGTCCTGTTGGCTACTAACTTCCACAGTTTGCTGCAGCTGGGCCTGCTACCCTCCTCGGGCCTGCTGTCTCTTCTGGTAGTGAGATATACTCAACTGAGCTTGCACAACGATAAAATGTTGCCTGAAGCATTTTGTGAAGGTTCACTGAGATTTCATGATGGTAAAATAATGTGCTGCAGAATATTGTTGACAGCAAAACATCCAAATGACCAAATCAGACTCCACTTGAGATTTGTTTTGCTCATTACAAGTTTATTTGCATATGTGAGTTTTAGATGTGTGGTTGTGTGTGTGTGTGTGTGCGTGTGTGGTTTTGTGTGTGTGTGTGTGTGTGTGTTAGACTCTAGAGACAGCAGTGGACGGGGATGAGTTGGTGTTTCTGTACCAACTCAAGGAAGGGATCTGTCAGTCCAGCTATGCTGCCAACATCGCTACATTGGCAGGCTTGCCAATCAGCCTTGTACAGAGAGGAGTGGAGGTAAACACATACACAGATACATACACACACAGATAAACAGTAGTATGCTCACATAGACTGGCTGTTTGTGGCTGTGTGTGTTTGCTCAGGTGTCTGAACTGTACCGGACAGGGAGGTCCATCAAACGCATTGACAAAGCCTCATCGGATGAGCAGGCAAAGAGGTCTGTTAAACTCTAGTAACACAGAATGACAATGAAAACCAACACAGAGAGCAGTATAAGTGAAGCAGAGTGTGACCGACAGGTGCAGGTCTGTGGTGGAGAAGTTCCTGAGCCTCGACCTGGAGGACAAAGATTTGGACCTTCAGCACTTCATGAAAGAGGAGCTCCTGCCCTCTGCTGGGGAGCTGCTGAACCACAGTTGAACCGCTCTGCTGCAACTGCAAACACATTTCTACAGCTCTGTGGTCAGTTTGTTCAGTCACTGTCTAAAGTTTTCAGTTGGTCAGGCTTTTACTGATGTTCTACCGACAGACAGGATACATATATCTAAATACATGACAAGAAATATGTTATACTATAATACGTATACAGTATGACTGAAATATGTCATACTGTATATGTTCCAAAGGTTTATGTTGTAGCAGCTTGATTTCTTCTTGTGTTTGGTTCAGTAGAAATACCATGTTGAGTATGAGACACAACAGCCTGGTTGGATTAAAGTCTTTCTAAATTAATATGTTAATGCCAGAATTATCTAAGTAGTGTTTTTCTAATTCAGTAGTCTTCTGGATAGTACAAAAATCTGCAAAGCTGGTGATTTTTCTTCACCATATGGTTCAAGTCCTTTCAGCATCACTTCACACAGTCTTCTCCTCTTTGTTTTGACAACATAAATAAATGCAAGTTGTTTATTGTGATCCCGTTGAGGCTTCAGTGAGGTGCCAGGTAGTTAGGACGGCCATAGTGAGATACAAAAGTGTGGTTATTGGAAGTTTGTGTGCTGCGTTGCAGAAGGGCGTGTCGCAGCAGTGTTTGGTCATGACAAAGATGGTTTTGTTAGAGAAGAGCTCCACTGTGGTTTCCACGCTGCACTCTTCTGCCTTCACACAACCTAAAGTCTTAATGTCCAGAGTGTCAGCTGGGGAGACAAGACAACGGTATTCAGTATAACATCTGTATGTAAAATAAAGCTAAATACATTTTATAATTTTATCCTGATAACATTTACACCCTCTAATGCATAGATATTTATTAATAATAATAATAATAATACACTGACTGAAAAATACAGTCTTATCCAACACACCTGCCTTCCCTCTGCCCGTGTAGCAGAGCTCCCCGTGGCTGCATTTGGTTTCGGTGGTGTAGCAGGCATCCCAGAAGCCCAGGTCACAACGGAAACACTCCAGAAACTCTACCTCTTCCTCAAATCCCACTGATTCCAAAAGCTGCTCTAGCTGCTCTTCATCCTCACCTGAGCCCGAGGAACAAAAATAAGAAATAAGACACAGTAAAGAAATGAACTCTGACAGAACAAAGGAGACCGTATCTAACAGCAACAAAAGAAAGGTTACTGAATGAATTATTGGTATTGAAAAGTCAAATTTTATGTCCCATATATTGAGTAAAAAGGACATAAAGGTTTTAATTTTACTTAACCTCTATTTAACCAGATCTCCCATTGAAATTGTAAAGTTATTTTACAAGAAAGACCTGACCGCAAAGTTAAAAGGTTGCGGAAATCAGCTGATCAATAAAACTATACTAAAAAACAGATAACTGTAATAACGGAGAATATCAACTACTAGCAATATAGATGTCCGATTAATGGATGAAAGGCTCTGGATTATTCAGATTTTGAGGCATTTATGTAATAGCTAGTTGGACACATTTATTATTCTGAGGGTGCTGAATGTGTGAAGTGTTGGAGCGCTGTCGAAGACATCAAGCCAAAGTGATGAGCCAGATTCTGCCGAACCTTTGAGTATCTCAGAAAAATTTTGTTTATTCAGCAGCAGTCTGGAGTTTGTTTCTTTGAGTGGATGACTTGTGTTATTCAGGGAGTGCTCCAAGTCTTCGGGCTGCATCATGTTTTTATTAACCAGACAGATACTGGAATTAATATAAAGAATTGGCAGCAGAACGTAGCGCAGGAGCGGGACAAACCCTTCTTACCACACTGTACTGCACAATCCTTTAAAATAATGCCATTAAAGCCACACATTAGCTCTTGAAATGCACGGAGGCTTCTTCCTAAAATGAGTGATTTATTGGCAGTGAGAAATAGGACCAAAAACTCAACAAAAAATAATTGTAAAGACAGCATATTTATATTTGCATACAATTACTTCGCATGGTAGTCTTGAATGTCTGAGATTTACGTTTGAAGTTTATTGTCAGAGCACACACAGTTGCCAAATAGCCAGCCTAAGTAATGTTACAAGGATAAGGGAGACTCACAATCCTTATCCCTTCCTCATCTTGTTAGCTAATTCTCGCTAAGGTGAACAAACACACAAGAGTAGTGAGGTGAAGTTCAGTGTGAGAAGAGTGCGGTCTAATACAATCTACAAAAAACTGGAAGCTGTAATGTTCATGAAGTTTGGATTAATTGCAGAGCTGCGATGCTTAATCGATTTGTGGATTTACACAAAATGTGATTCCGATGATCAATCAATTTGATGGTTTGATTTTCTGCTTTTTCTTGTTTTACATTATTAATTAATTGAATATTTTGTGGTTGTAGACAAAACTGGACATTAGAGGATGTCATCTTGGGCTATTTTTTTTTATGTTTCTGACTGTTTTTTGACGACAAAAACTCTGCCAACAATTTGTCAATAACAAAAATAATCAAATAATAATTGTAGGGCAGTTGTATTAGACCACATGGACAGAAAGAATAAGCCCTGTTAGTATTAACTTTTTTCATAGTTCTTGTAGCAGCAACATTGTAGAACAGAGGAAATAGTTTGATCATCACCTACGATTTATCTACATCATCTTACCTTGAACAGGTGTGAGCATCATGATGGCAACAATACAGAATAGTAGTCCTTTCATTTTGAGTGGAATACTTCTTCCATTGACTGCATCATGCGGACTGCTTAGGGGTCCGAAAGCAGGGCTGAAATTGGATTAGTCAGGAATACACCTGCTAATTGTCCCGCACCAATCACAGCTGCCGGACGGCTGCAGATAATCAAACAAGGGGAGTTTCGATTGTAAGGTCTGTGAGAGACGAGTGTGGAGTTTGGCAACCAGAAGGATTTAATGTCTCCTTAAATTTCAGAAAATGTCATTTGGTTTATTAGCTGCTTTAACAGAAGATACAGCGTGAATGTTACATATAAAATCAAGCCGGTAACTCATCCCGCTGCTTAGATGAAATAACGAATGCCAGATGTAGACAAAAGGTGGTGGAAAACATTTCTCCATCCAGCTGATGCTTCTCACTTCTTTTTACAAAGACGTCTTTACTGAAAGTCTTTGAGCAGAAAAAGACAGTTTCTTCAGGCTGGTTGATCCTCAGCCACTCACATCTTTTTATACCAAAAAAATGTTTATCATAGCTCCTCTCTCTCTTAAGGAACAGAGAAATTGCATGTGTCCTGAGTCAGCGCAGGGTTAAGCAGCTTACAGCCTCTGGTACGTCTGCTCAGATATGTATCAACACACACACACTAATCTCTCAGAGGAGGGAATTCGATTCAGTTGTATTCTCAATGCAGCAAAAAATGTGTGTTGCTGAATTATGTAACAACACTGTCGTGTACACACACACACACACACACACTGATGTACACATGAGAAACCTCAAAGATGGCTTGTATTCTCCGTTGCTGCAGTGCTGTTGTTGCATGTGCGTAAATGATATTGACATTCCTTGTAAATCAATACGCAACATGTGTATGAAGAAACAGGAGTATAATTAACAGAGCTGACATGGTTGCTTGATTAATCATTTGGGTCATTTCTTAAGAAACAATGTCAAACATTTGCTGGTTTCAGCTTCTTAAATGTGAATATTTATTGCTTTTATTTGTCTTATATGATAGTAAACTCAGCATCTCTGAATTGTGGGCAGTTGTTTGGACAAAACATGCAATTTTATGCAATTTAAAGACATTTTTCACTATTTTCTGACAACCTTGTGATCATTTTAGAGGATGTGGTGTGTGGCTCTGGAACTGTATTGTATAATACAGAGAGGTTATTTAGCCTATCCTCATTGATATAAACGGGGTGGACGCAAGAGAATCGAACAGCACGACAAACTGCAGCCTCCAAAATGATGTTGAATGATGTTGAACAACCCCTCTAAAACATTATATAACCTTCATTATTATTGCAGGTCTGTTGTAGTAGACTGCACTAGTTTCAGCTGGGTGTACCTAATAAACTGGCAACTGAGTGTAGAATAAAAAATCGACATAATATCCAGATTACTGAAAATAATCTTTGGTCGCAGCTCCGCCATGCAGCACATTTCCTTCTGAATGTAAAGACACCAGAGCAGCTTACACTGCGAAGGACTGGTGTATGTGTGAGAGTGCAGAGAGAGCTGCTTTTTCTGAGCGATAAGTGCGAAGGAGGCTGCTTGCAGCTTGTTGCAAGATTCCGACACATCTCCCCAACTCATCCCTGCTACTGAGAGATACATGCAGCGCCTCCAAAACGGCACACTGTACCGACACAAAACCCTCTTACTGAGCCTGTGTATGTGAATTTATGTGTGAGAGAGAGAGAGGGAGATGGGTGCTGTTTTTAGTGAGCGAAATGTGTGGCTGCAAATTACTGTACACTTCAGTCTCAGTCGTCATCTGGATGGCAGGATCCCAGCATGGGCCCGAACAACAAGGAAATACTCTGCAGTCCTAAAGCACCTATAAAACCTTCAGACTGATCCCCTGTGTAATTAGAGGCTGGAGGAGAAAATGCTGGCGATAATTAAAATCCTACCTCCTTACCTCTCCGCCTGCTAATAACCCATGGGGCTCACTTTTGCTTAATTGGACCCGATAACTTTTTTTTCCTTTTTTACTCTGCATTGTTTTGCTCTACTTTCTGTATTTTGGCTGTTTTGCACAAGCCAAGGACCGAGACGGAGGACGGAGTATTTGAATAAAGCGTAGGAATCAGATGATGAAGAGAGAGAGAGAGAAGATGAAAGGTCGGGATGGTGGAGAGTGAGCTTTTAGGTCACGATTCACCTGGGCTGCTTTTCATCAGTTAAGGCCTGCGTCAGGAAGTATCTCAACAACAGCCTCACCAAATTTCATTTTTTTTTTTTTTTTGAAAAGTCCTTGCTGCTTTTCTTTTGTATCACCATCGTGATTGAAATTCTTTAAGATCTCACCTCACTACACTCGAGAAAAAGGGAAAAAACTGAGCGGCTGACACTGTTAATAAAAATTGTTGAATTACAGTAAAAACAACAACTAAAACTTCCACACTTACATGTGTACGGAGAACCAGCTGGTATTTATAGTGTGGCTGTAGGTGTCNNTGCTTCTCTTGTTTATACTGAGACACAATTTCCCTCAGATAAAGAGTAGACTACAGTATGTGTGAGATTAGATAAAGACTCATTTGAGACCTAATCTGGCTCATCCTCTTAACCAAACCTCTCCAGCAAGGAAATGTAGACGCTGTATCTCTGTAAAGAGGATGTGTGTGTGTGTGTGTCAGAGAGAGAGAGAGAGTGAGTGTGTCCATCTCCCTGTATGGCCCCCAAATAAGTTTTCAGCAATCCTCCTCACGTCCAAATATGGTCAAACAAGCAGTGGCTTTTGGGATTTTGGGCACGGGTAAGTTCAAAAACAACAAGATGGCGAGTTGACATCAAACAGCATAGCTCCAATCTTTCAAATGTGGGTGAGTCAGAGAACGATGTAGGACAAAAACACCCTTCACAGACAGTGAGTCAGAGCCACTGCGCCACTCGGAGGCACTAAAACATACCAACAAACATTTCATCTGTTTATTGAGGAATGCATAGTCTTGTCTTTAGAGTGTGTCTGCACGTGAAATGTTCAAATGTATCTCATCATGCATATTTTATGAGACAGTAGAAGTTGAACCCGGCAGGGGGTTCAGTGTTGAGGCGGCAGAGGAGAGCCTGTCCGTACGTTGAAGTTGATTTCACTGGAGTTGCAAGAGTCTGAGTAGACGGAGCAGTGAGAGATGGACGGGCAGGGGGAGGGAGGGTGAGGAGTTGGCTCCTGGTGGTGCAGAACTTGGGCCAGCAGGGTTGACCTTTCCTCCTTCTCCTCCTTCTCTCTGTCTTTGTCATCTCTACCTCCAGCATCTGAAGGTGGCGGCGGCGATGATGGTCCGCTGCTAATGTTGTCCCTGCTCCTGCGAGGAGGAGGACCACAGTTCTGGTTCGAGAGGGGCAGTGTGTGGGCCGGCGTGGCCCAGCATCCCTGCTCTTCGTCTTTACACTCCCACTGCTCCTGACAGCTGAAGCTGGGCTGCTCCTGCGAATCCTCCCAGCCGCTTCCTCCCTTCAGATCCTCAAGGTCGTCAGGTGTCCCTCGTCCCTGTCCCCGGATTTCAAGGTCCCTGTTCTCGTACAGCAGCGTGGCGGCGCAGATGAAGATGAACAAACCCACTCCCATGACCGCAGGCCCGGCCAGTTTCATCCTGTCAATGGGGGTGGTGTCTCTGCCGGCCACGGGCTTTGCTTTTGCTTTTGCTGCGGATATGTAGCCCGCCACCGCAACACCCATCCCCACCAACACCACCGCTACACCCAGCATTAGCCACACACCTGGGGCAGAGCGCAGGTGCAGTTTGGTTTGGAGGACTGTGCCTTTCCTCAGGTGTCTCTGGCATGCTGGGAGGCAAACGGGTGATGACTGGGTGGAGCGGGAGGAGACGGGGCTGCAGACGGGACTGGTTGCTGTCATCCTCTGGCTTCAGACTGAACAGGGGAGAAGACGACACGGAAAAGAGGACAGAGAGCAGAAACGTAAGAATTAAGCAGGAAAGCGTTGCATGCAGCATCAGAGGCAGAGCTCTGGGTGTTGGAGAGAAGATAGTTTACTCTGCATTGCACTCAACAGGAAATAGCTGCTTTAATAAGACATGTGGCCGAGTTAATGAGATGCCAACCCTTCTGCAGCTCCTCCAGTGTCTCTGTGGAGCCACACACAGACTCTCTGAACTGTTATTCAAACACTCTTTCAATATAATGGGAATAAACACGACTGACCCCTTTCAGGACCATGGGACGTTCACTTCACAATCACACTGCAGTCATGGAAATAGTCACATTACCGCGGTACTTGCTCCAACTGAACTCATGATATAATTCCCCCCCGGGGGCAAGTGAACGGGTGACTCAACAGGACGCAAACGAGGATGATAAATTGCCTATCAAGTCCTGTTTCATAAGTGCTCTTCTTACGCATGCATTTTTAATGTTGTATTTTAATTCGTGGTGCTCGACAGCACTGTTGCTGACTACAGTTATTCACTGCAGTCAACTGTTCGGTTACTTTAACGCAGTTCATATAAAATCACATTGAGTACTTGCCTTGTTCTGAACGTCAATCCGAAGCATAAACTGGGTCCTCGGCATTATCAAAATAAATAACCCCGAGTTGCGTTATTCCCCCACTCCTCCGCGTTTGATTCGCGGTTAAATCCCGACTTTCACCCAGTTCCTCCTCAGATTTAGACGTTTTTCATCCTTGACTTCACTGTGTGAGCCAGCGGCTGCTGCGGAGCCTGAAATGTGGCTTTTATATTAAGTCTCACTAAAAGTGGTGCAAAGCTGCTCTGCCTCTCTGTCTCCTCGCTGCTTGTGCGCCTATGCAGCCTGTGTTTTGATTTGTCTGTGTGTGTGTGTGTGTGTTTGTATAGAGGAGGGGTCGTGGGAATCTGTGACTGGTCCAGGCCAGTCCCACGGTAAGCCCAGTTATTCTTAGTGATCACCAGCCATCAAGAGTTAAAGTACCAAAAGAGAGAAATGACTGAACTCCACCAGAAACATGAAAAATGTAAATACATAAAAAAAACCAAACAATAAAACACCCGTTACTGAAAGACACATATATCTCCTTTAATACAAATACTGCATACAACCCTGCACACTTTACATTTCTTAAACACATAATCTGCAGTGTGGTTTCCAGTCAGTTACAGCATGAAAATCAATTAGCAGATGCTTGTATTTTGCTTAAAGGAGAACTCCATCAATTTTGCACATCAAAGTCTGTTCACAGGTTTGGGGGAGGACTACTGCATATGTAACAAAAGGTTGCTTCAAGCCTTTAGTGGCTCCAGAGGGAGCTGTGTGAAGTCTGATTTAAAAAAGTCAGTAGTGTTTTGTTGGTTTGTCACTTCTAGCAGTGAAGTTGCAGATATATTTGATTACAGCTCAGAAAGTGTGCAGGAGAAACTACAATGG
>NW_023339807.1:14685938-14705730 GCF_004916995.1 Morone saxatilis | reverse complement strand
GGTTCAACATGACAGACTCCGTAGAAGAGGACCCGCTCCCTGTGGTGATTATACACTTGTAACACACCGTCCTGTGTTTATCCTGTGAGTGGCCGTAAAGCAGAAGTTGTAGTTGTTCTGTGTTGTTGACTCAGGTGAAGGTAAGGTGTTGAAGGTAAAAAAGTGGTTGCTGGTCGTGGCACTACATCTCTATGTTCTGTTTACTTTGTTTTTTTTTTTACCAAACTTCCCCAATTAGGCGAACCAAAGACACTCGGTTGCACACTAATGGAAACATACCTCTAAATATTATATTCCATTTCTGCCAATAGACCCTCCTTAACTGCAGCGCTCATTACATACGTGTTAATTATTTCCACATTGCGTTCACACGTGGGCCAGATCTGGGCCACTTATCGCAGTCACAGCTCAGTTTCCATCAACAGGTGTCATATAGCCCAGTAGATTTGGGTGAGTTTGCGTAGAGAGGTGTAAATACACAGCGTGGTGGTTTTAGGTTGACCTGCAGTGTGTTGAATATGGATTTTGCCCACATAGACTAGTTTGTGGGTGAGTTTTGCCTATTTGTATGTAGGTCAGGTATTTTGAAGGATGTGACTACATTGCAACATGCTGTCTCAAAGTTTGTTTGCAGAAAATGTGAGCCGCAACAGTTTACAGAGCATCATTTTAAGGTTTAGAGCTGTTTATTTTAATAGAAATACAACTACATAAATATGTGATTATATGCCACAGGTGCACTGATATATCTGATATAGCTATTACAACATAGTTATCAAATGATAACTTTCCACCTTAACATTTGTGAGGTGAAATATTTAATATTCATTGTTTCAAAGGTTAAAGATATAAAATGAATGAAAGTAAACATACATTATTTGTTTGCTGAATCATTGTTAAATCGTTGCAGTGAACAGTTGAACACTTCTACACTCTGACAGCAATGTTAAAATGAATGACTAAGAAGAAGAAAAATAGAACTCTTTGGAAAAAGCTAGTAAGTTGACCTTGAGTTGGGATTGTTTTTTAAAACTATTAGTGGTGAAAGAAGTATATATATATATATATACTTATAGTACCAAAACAACAACCGCTTACTTTTAAAAGTACAGATTTAACAGCAACATTTACTTCAAAATGTAAGAGTGCTTCAGATCATCAGATCAATCTTCAACAAAACTGAGGAAACTTCATGTTAAAGCTCCAGTTGTGAAAGTACTGTACCTCAAAAATGTATTTCAGTAAATGTGTTTTCCACCACTAAACAAGTAAATACAAAAATGTACAGATAAAGACCAGTTTTAGTGTATCTGTGTGTGTGTGTGTGTGTATATGTGTGTGGTAAATGACTGAGGTCAAATGAGGACAGCAGGCAGTGTGCATCTCATTTATTTTCACCCGTTCCATCAAACAGCCACAGTTACCTCAGAGCCAAAACAGCGTACCATTACCCCTTAAATTAGAATACATAAATAAAAGCTGTTTGCATATTAACAGTTGCTGATGTACACATTCCAACTTGCTGAAGTACACGCTGATTTACAAAGACACTGACAATGGGTTTTTTTGTTTCTCAAAATCTATGTATGAATTGAGGCTCGTATTTTTCAGTCCACTGTCACAATGTCCTTCCCTGTAGACAGATGTCAAGCCTTTGCATAACCAAGCTGGAGTTAACTCTGGTAGGGAGCGGGGACAGTCCTTTTGTAGCTGTATATTATTTACAAAGTGAATGATGGAGGTTTATTTGAACCAAACAAGATAATCAATATTAACAAAACAACTAAAAGCTGTCTCTTTTTTTTCTCTTAAACATTCATATTCGTGTGCCGTTTCCCCAAAAGAAAGCAGATAGAAAAGAACAGAGCTGGTTCATTGTCTCGTTCCACCTTAAAAGACTGCGAGTTTCCTTGATTCGAACATTTAGCCCTTAGCCCTGCTTGTCACAAAACAATCCTCTGACCAGAAAAGAAACATACACGGGCTGGTGGGAAATTACATCCTCATTTCTCAAACACACTTAGTCACATTTGCACGCGCACACACACACACACAGTTTGAACCATCCCCCATTCAATCTAAGCTTCAGCCAACTCCAATTTAAACAAACTCTCTCGCCTTTGGGCCTGTGGAGTGGCCCACTTTCTCCATCTAGAGGAGAAAGGCTGAACTACATAGTGCTTCTGTTCCACTGGTTTCACATTTAAAAACCTCTCACCACCTCACGATTGTATTCTGCAGCTTAAAATTTTTTTTTTGTTTTGTTGTTGTTGCCAAGTGAAAGCAACAAATCACCAACAGGCTCGTTCCATCTGTTCTGAGCTCAAGCACCATTACAGTTCAAATAAAACAGGAAACGCAACAGAATCAAGACACTAAATCCAATTCATAAACTGTACAATGTGAAGAAGCATTGAAGGTGCCTGCAGTTTCTTTTTTTTTATGATTCAGTAAACAAACACGATATAAGCTGAGGAACCCTCATGGTATCATGTAAAACTCTCCCTCAGGGGTGATCAGTACGGTCCGTCATGGAGAGAGGTGGGAGAAAAGGAGGAGGGGAGGGGGATGGACGTTTTTTTTTTTTTTTGGAAATGACTTTTCCTCTCGTGTAGTCGCAGAGCTCGACAGACGAAACCGGTTCTGGCTGCTTTGATCAAATGTCTTTAGCTGAATGTTGACGAAACCGGAGCAAAGGGAAACCGGTAAGGAGCGAGTAATTCCTCGCAGATTCTGGTTTCACTCTTCGTCCGCGTTCTTCAACATGAGGATGGAGTTGTAGATCTTTAGGGCAGGTCCTAACTTGATTGACAGGATCTTGACAATGTCCGCTTGGGTGAGCAGCAGGAAGGCCTCGCCATCTATTTGCTAAAAACAAGAAGAGGTTTTGCTTATCACATTTTTGTTTCACAGACTAATAGAGATTCTGATCCATATTTAGTATATAAATATATATATAAATATATAATAGCATTCATTTGAAGTAAAATGGAAATCTAATATTCACTCTTAATTCTGTTTTTGTTCTCTAACAGCTCTTGAAGGAAATATCTAAATGCTCCACTATGTTCACCAGCTAAGACTGTGTCCGTCCACTTTTAATAAAACGTTGTTTGATTCAATCCTGAGCACAAAATACTGAAAAACTTGATGAGCATTTCCTGAACAACATGTGTGATTGCAGTGTGCACTGATTGGCAAGATGTTTAGTGTTACAGAGTGTCCACACAGTGGCATTAATGAAAGAATTACAAACATTGACATATGAATTGTTAGGTAGCATTAATTGTAGGGGTGTGAATCAAGTGTCTTTAAAAAGGAATCACATTTTTCAGGGTTGTCTTATTATGAAAATGTATGCAAATTCTATGAAAATGATGAAAACTACATAAAATTGCATAAAGCTGCACATCAAATACACTAATAAGGCAACTAAAAAGTATGCAAACACATTTCAGACCCTTTTTTCCACGTGCTTAATGTCAGACAGACTACACAAAAGGTGGCAGCAATACATTTACATTGAGATGATTGAGTCAGTGCTTATGTAATGCTGCCACCTGTGTGTGTATGCATTATGTATCGGTTCTGAAGTTCTGCTACAAAAAGCCAAGTGTGTTCCTTGTGTAAAGATCGCTCGTAAAATATAAATACCCTGCTCTCACCTACAAAAGAAGCAATATGAAGACAAACCTACTGGGCTCTTTTTAATGACATTCGTTAGACTAAAACAATTCAAGTATTAGAAACATTATCTTTATTAATATTAATCATTAGTTGACTCTTTCGACTTGGTGACATTATGAGTGAGTTGAAGTCACGGTTAGCAAAGAAGTGCATACCTCGGTTTTAAATGTAGCAGCATGTTCTTTACATCCTGGGAGTCCTTTGACAAAACTGGCCACCTGGTGAACAAAGAAACAGCTTAACTACAAGAAAGCTCCACACAGGATGTTTCCATCAACAATTGTTTATCTACAAATCAAAGTGCCTTTGTTCCACTGACGTGCAGAACAACCAGAAAACCTGTCCTTAAATATTCATTAACAGTCGCAGTTTCCCTGAACAACAACATGCCTTCATGTCGGAGGAGTGAATGCGGAGCAGGTCTGCTTTTCATGTGTTGGCACAGTGTGAGCGTGTGAGCATGTCTGACCTCCTCAGCGCTCCAAGTGGCCACTCTCTTGGCAGTCAGCCCCAGGACCTCAGGCAGCAGCTGGCAGTGTTTGTCCCAGCAGAGAGCCACCCGGTGGGGGGGGGAGGCAGAGATGCCGGGGGAGAACACAGACTCGTGGAGGGCCTGCTGGAGAGAGATGGCATCTGGAGAGGCTGAGGAGAGGAGAGGAGGGGAGAGGAGGGGGGAGTCAGCAGTCAGTGGGATTCAGGTGGTGATTTATAGGTTTTATTTTGTCTCATTTTATATTCTAACGCACCTTTACTATCGCCAATCTCCTCTTTAACGTAGTGCATTTTCAGGTATTTGGGAACTGGAGCAGTCCTGAAGGAAACAAACAAACTGGAGGTTACGCTCTAACAGGACCTTCAGCAGTGAACTTCAGCAGCACAGCTGGATGTAACGGTTTCATGACTGTACCGTTTAGGCCTTGTTCCATTGTGGCTCTGCTCGCTGGCTCCACCCGGTGGCTCCGGCTGGCTGTTGCGTCCTGCACGCTCTGCCTCCACTGTCACAGGTTTCCTAGCAACACAGATAACCCGCTCTTAAGGTACAGACCACTGGATAGAGTTGCGTGCTATTAAAACACTGACAGGAGTTCTCTTGGGAGCATTTGTGGCTTTCAGAGTGTGTTTAAGCTGTTTTTGTAGACTGTCAGCGTCGTACGTGTTGAGCGCCAAACCTGTTCTGGGAGTCGTCAGCTCCTTCCGGTTGGACTGGCGTTGAGGAGCTCTGTGTTGTAGTGTTTGTGTGCGGATCAGGGCGTCGCCCGCGAGGATGGGGTCCACTGACGGCGAGGGGTCGTTCTCCGCTGAGGCGATCTGGCAGCAAGCCCTCTTTGTTCAGATTCATCTCCGAGTAGGGACAGCTCACCTGACTGCACACGCAAAGACACAAACTTTACTCGAGCCATTTCAAAACAGGGAATGAGACTGAAATTCATTTTACTTTTGATGCTCTGCAGTTTAACAGGTTACACCAAAAAGGAAGGAGAAGCAGCTAAAAACCTTAAAGACTCAAAACTCCCACACAGACACACACAAGCAACACATTTACAATCGGCAGCCCACACAAGTATAAATGACTGATGATTTAAGAACACTGAGACTCGTTCTTCTCCCTCTGCACTTACATACAAAGTCCCCAAACACTGATAAAATAAGATAAGATTAAACTATTAATGAGGATTGAGCAACAGTGACAGGATGCAGCAAAGATAGAGAAGAAATTAGAAGTGAGGTTTTAATAAGTAACTTATTGAACAGAATTTAAGTTACTAAAAAGTGTATTAAAAAGTATTACACCAAAGGATCAGAGCAAAGTAAGAAGCTTAGATAAAAAAGGAATTCAGAATATGTAGGATATAAAAATAAAATAACATGAAACAGAAAGTACGACAAAATAAATAAAAAAAAAAAAAAAAAAAAAAACAAAACTGTGGAAAAGCACAAAACTGAGTTTGGTTACTAAGGTAGTGCCATAGCAGCTCTGATGTGGCCAACCCTCGTGCAATCCTGGTGTAGGACATCCTTGTCCTGGGCAGTCAATTACAATCACTGGAGCCTGAAGGTACACACACACACACACACACACCAGCACACACACACAGCACACACACACACACACAGAGGAGTGTTAATAAAACAATGCAGACAACTGCATTTTGAATTCATTACAGATTCCTCCCACCACCATATCCAGGAGTTAAACGAAGGCAGAGACAAACTGTGCTGACTCATCTGTTGAAATTATAATTTGGATCCTTCTACTGAGAAACCTTGACTGGCCTCACTGAATATCAGGACTGGAGGGCCAGGAAGAGTGTGTCTCACTGTCAGGGTCCGAAGTTAACACCCACCAGGTGCCACATGTGGGTAGATTTTCAGTTTGGCAAGTAAATCTTGGAAGGCTATCGACCAAAGTGGGGGTAAATCTTTGCACCAAAATAGTAATGTAATAAAAGACTATGCTTAGAGTACATTGTTTTGGTGTAATTTTCTGCCGTGCTGCTTCTGTCCTCTGCTGTGTCAGACTTTACCAATCAGCCAGATGTGCTTTGTCTGCAGTAGCAAAACTGACTGTCTCGAGCATTCAACAACTCCACTAAGCTACTCGCTAACTAAATAACCTTGTGTTTGTATGTAAATACCCACAAAAGCTTTGATGCTGTGGCACCAGGACTCTGTCAGGAGCAAGAGGCCAGACTAAGTAGAGAATGAGGAGTCTGATTAGTAGGTTTATGTTGGTTAAGTAGAATTTTAAGAATGTATTTGGTTGTTGATCAATATATTAAAATAATTGTGCTTAAGATTTCGTTCTGGTCTCTTCTTTAAGTTTGCATTCGACATAATACCTCATCATCTCAATAAACAAATATATATGTGAGAAAAAAAGCAGGTAATTATTTTGGCTGGTAAAAAATATGCTTGGCGGAGGGATTTTTTCCATCACTTTGGCCGATGAATGAAAAAGTTAAGCTACTTTCAGAAAGTGCTCACCGTTAGGGTATTGTAGTGGGTGTCCAGTCTTCTGACACCACCCTACAGGGTGCAGGTCAGGGCAGTCTGTCTCCACCCAATAGTCGTACTCTGAATTCCAGCCATCAAAATGAATCTAGAGGAGAAGAGGAGGAAAAAAGGTAATTCGACTGAAGCGGAGCACAGAGCAAAATAGACCTTGAAGAGGAGACATCTTGTACCTTTAGTCGGTGGTCCTCTGTGTCTGCTATAGTTGCAACACGGATGAGCATGGGGTTCCTCTTATCGACAGCTTCCACTTTCATCCCAACCTGGAAGCCATGAGGAGGTCGCTGCAAACACAGGACAACAACAAAAATGACTACATCTAGACTACTTTGGTACATGTTATAAATCTTTATGCACTATATTTACTATACTGTGTATATTTGTGGGTGTGTGAGGGAATCGCACCGGTTTGAAAGCCCGAGCAGGAGCAGCCTGTGTGCCCGTCTCTTCTAGGTATTTCTCCCATGAAAAACTCTTAGGTTGCTTATATTCTGGAGAGAGGGAATAAACATGTATTACATCAGTCACTGCATACAGTCCACACATTAACACAGCCTGCTGACACGTGTCCTTGTGGATCAGAAACTAGTGATAATCTGGATATCCACAGGAACTGACAGTGGCATGCATTTAACCAATAATGTACCATACAGTTAGTTTAAATATAATAACTTAAAAATAAGTTTGGGTCATCCTTTCTAACAGCAGGAGCAGTATTTGAGAAACAGCACACATGTACAATACATTCCATAGAAAAATACATTGACAGCACAAGTAAACAACAATTTTGTCAGCTTACTCAGCAGAATCTACTTTTTATTTTAGCATTCATTTCTGATAATGTTAAGACTCTGCATTATTTAGACCCTAGAGTATATTAAAATAGTTTATACTGACCCACATGTGTCTTGGTCTGTGTCTTACCAGCTGGAGTGGTCAGAGTGAGCCCAGCCTCTTCACAGAACCCCACAGGATGGATGTACGGACTGCTAGCGTCACACCTTCAATAAAACAAACACTTGGTAAAAAGACTCACAACAACCGGAACTTAAATATAAACTTTTCCCAAATGTGTTTCAGCTGCATAAACTCTGCAGTTATGTATGTTAGATACTCTCTCAGCTGAAGTACACAGGCACAATGCTGATGTCACACAGACACTTAACCTCAGTAAATTTCACTCAGATTTAGAGCTACAGCAGTCCTCAGAGCGAACTGGGAGTAACTCTGGATCCTACCCATTGTTTTAGTCCTACACCAGGCTCTTACCAGTAATCATATGTGTCATCCCAGTTGTCAAAATGAATAAGCAGTCGGTTGTCAACAACAGCAGCAATGGTTGCTACACAGATCAACGACGGGTTCTTCCTGTCAACCGCCTCCAGCTTCATCCCTGCTCTAAATCCAGACGGAGTCACGGACTAAAATAAAAATTAAAAATTAATACAAATACAAATTTAGCACATACGCAGTCTGATTTAATAACAATCTGATGGCTGTAGTGCTTCATACTCACTGTGTTGAGGCTCTTGAAAAGGTGTTTTGGGGCCAGCTGACCCCTGCAGTTCTTCACATACATGCTCCAATTAAACTCCCCATCCTTACAACCTACAAGACAAACTCACTCAGCAAGCTTGTTTCAAAGATAATGGATAGAGGTGTCAGTCTGTGTCTGTGTGTGTGTGTGTGTGTGTGAGAAACTACCTTTAGGCAACAATAACTTATGTCCATTCTTCTCACACCAGCCAGCTGGTTTCATATCCCACGAGTCGGCATTGGCCCAGAAGTCATAGCATTCTGGGTAACCATCAAAGTGGAGCCGTACCCTATAACCTTGGATCTGAGAGAAAAAGGGACAGAACACACGTATGAGTGAAACTCTTCATTATAAACAAGAATAAAGAGATATACGGTTTGTTGAACAAACAACTATTAGTACCTCTGCAGCGGTGAGCACACAGAACAGAGACGGGTGAGACGGGTCCAGCCCCTCCAGCTTCATTCCCACCTTAAAACTGTTCCTGCTTTGAGGAAAAGACTGGTGCTGCAAGACAAATGCACATCACAGCAGTCATGAATTGGCTCATCTGGTTTAATATATAAAATTGGCCAGTGTATATAGAGAATAAATACCTCTTTGAATAGTTTAACAGGAGCAGCGATTGCTCTCTCCTCCTCCAAGTAAGCAGGCCAGCTCCACGCCCGTTTCTTATTGGGTGGGGCAGACACTGAGAAACATACTCATGTATTATGTACTGTAACTGGTGCATGACGACCTCCATCACATGCCAATCATCACAAACATACAGAAACACTTATTCCACAGGTTTGACTTTTATTTGATTCAGATCAACTCTTTCAATCAACAAGTTTCTTAAATTGTGATAATGGAAGCTCATGTACAAAGATAATTAGCAGTAAGATGTTTTAATCTACTAGTCTATCTCACAGATGTGATAATGTGCCATAATATTGATAGAAAATACAGAATCAATAAAAACCCCCATTCATTCTTTAAATATGTGTATGCAGTTAAACAATGTGAGACAGTAGCAGCAGTCTAACATACCCAGTTTGGCAATTTTGGCACCTCTTCTGCCTTTAGTTGTCTTGGCCTTTTCCTACAAAAAGATTAAATGAAAGAACGTGTTAATAAAAAGAATGACCAACTTCTTTTCTCACCCCTCTTGTGTGTTTTCTCAACAAAAAAATGTGTGATTCTTTGTTGCAAAAACCTTATTATTAATTAAGTTATTACAGCAAAACTAGTACTTAACACTTGAGTGGCCTGTTAGTCTAAAAGGAAACAACACTGGAGACAAATGCTCCTCACCTCTGGTTCCTCTTGATTTTCTTCCTCTTCATCACCAGAATCCATATAGATCTTCCTCTTTTTGCGTACACGTTTGCCCAGCCTCTCACCCTCAACGGCTTGACTCTCCCTTGCTTCCCCCGGAGATGATCTGTAGAAAAGAAGATTTGACTCTCACTGATAAAACAACACAATCATCTGAAGGACAACGAAGAGGCGTTAAGAGAATAGCAGATGTGAGGTTTTACCTGCCACTGGAGGGCTGAGCACAAATGGCGCTACAGAATTTGCCCTGAAAGAGGGCATCTCGGGGAACACGGCCACCGCAAGCCCGGCACCTTGACACCTCCCCATTCGGGCCCATGTCTGCGCTGGAGCCGACTTCAACACTGGGACCAACCTCCACGCTGGGGCCCTCCGTACTGGGGCCCTCCTCTAAAGACAGAAGCACAGGGCCGGGGGCTGAAGGACAAACCAGAAAGAAGGGCTGAAACTGAAAAGCTTTGCTGTCCATAAATAAATACTAACAATTCTACAATAACAATGTTGTAAGGGTTAAACACGTGCCGTCATACCTTTAGCTTTAGACGATCCTGGCTGACTCTGATTGGCCGGAGCTGTGGCTTTGCCAGTCTGTGATTGGCCCTCTGGTGGAGGGGTGGGAGTGTGAGACTGCGCTGGGTCCAAGGTCTCAGAGTTAGGCTCTGCCTGCTGCCCTTTGACGTCTAGGTCTGTGACAATCTCAAGAATCCCAAACTCTGTCATGCGGAACTGAAAGACACAGTGGAAAACATTTGTGCTCATCAGGGTTTAAATTGTTAAACCGAGGTGGTGCATCTCCCCAATCCTGATTAATCTCATCTCGTAAAGAATCTAGTTAGAAGAGGACAACCTAAATAGTAGTCGCACTATATGACCTGTTTGAAATAAGTCTCTCTCTCTCTCTCTCTCTCCCCTCAAGGTTAATGTTTCTTTAATTAAAAAAAAGGTATTCTTTTTTTTTTTTAAGTTATAAGAGGTGGTTTTAATTTCAGGCGAGGTGGCTCAGGGAACGGGAAATCCTGTTCCTACTAATGTCCGAGTGCGATCAGAGGCTTGAACCCAAACATTCACACAATCGGAGACGATCCTGGACATAAATCTCTCTCGTACCCGAATGTCACTGCCTGGCAGTGTGGCGATACCGTCCTTCCAGTCCAGAGCACCCATCACATCAAACTCAGCTCCCTGGGAGGGGCCATCACTGGGTGGAGTGTCCGTCATTCCCACTCCTCCGATATCCCCAAACCTGCAAAGACATAAGAAGAGTCACATCAAAGACTGGCTCAAACATGTTTCACAGAATTACACAAAATACAACAGAGGTTGAATAAAAATGTTCTGTCCAAAATCTCTGACTTAAATTAAAGCGTTTTTCTGCATCCAGTGTGTTTGACCGTGCATGATCACCACAGTGGAGCAGCCTCCCTGTGTGCTTTTAGCTAAAAAAGTGCTCCTAACAACAAATGCAGTTTCTACCTGCACTTGTAAACAGTATTGTCCAACATCACCGCTAGATGGCGACTGTGCGCTGGCTTGAGGATACACCATGCACTTCGATTTCAGACAAAACAGTCAATAATAATATTGTTTTGCTGGTCAACTAACAGGTAAATACGTGCACAAACGGCGGCATTAGGGTGAACCTTCATCAGGACCACTGACAAACATGAGGAAAGATGCGTCAACTTTAAGTTAACCACACAAGTTCATCTTTTCCTTGTTTTAACAGTATCTCCTAAAAACGGCTGTTTGCCTGTTCATGAACAAGTGAGAGGGTAATTTGTTCACCAATTTTAAAGAGAACACTGTTTTCTGAACTGACTGGCCAAACTTAAAAGCGTTTTAATCCGACTAATATTACGATATAACGTTTTAGTGTTGACGCATGTTCAACACTGAATTATGGGGATATTTTCTGTTTGCAAGGTGGCCATAACCATGTGAAAAGTAAACAACAGCCCGAGCTAATAGATCTTGATGAAGTTAGACTTTGCATTGAATACCTCAGTTTTATTCCGGCCATAAATAAAGTGTATGTAAGAGCGCCCATGATTAGCATTCGTCTTATACAAAATGGCGGAGCATAGGAAGAGGCCACCAACACGTTTAAACTATGTAAATTACTCAAGTTACCCATTTAAACAAATCGTGCAGAGCCGCTACGCGTCGAACAAAACCAAACGCTTGCGGTGTAATTTCCTGACTGAGTGTTTTCCCTCACTCGGGTTATTTTCTTCACTTTCTCCTTGTCACGGAATGTCAGCCCAGGGTGCTAGCTAAGCGCTGACATGAAGCTAACAGCCAGCTAGCTCCGCTCCGTTCAGACTGCACGGCTGCTAGACGGCTAGTCGTAGCATTGTGACTGGATGCAGCCAGCTAAGGACAATCTGTAATAAATAAGTTTCCCGGTTAATAACAGGAGGAAAACGCATTTTTGCCAAACGCCAGCATTTCGCACAACATCACCCGCACTCACAATAACACGGCGCCGCTGTTACGAGCTTCAACATTGTTGCTTGATTAATTTCTTCAATAGAAACTTGAAAAAAAACGATTTATTCTCGCCGTTTTAAATCAGAGTGGAAATAACGTGAACTAACGCTAATTAGCAAGACGAAGGTCGGTTTTTCAAATTTCGCCACTGTTAATAGCAATAAATGAGTATTAACGCCCGTATTGTTTTAAAAAAATGTGGAACTCACCTCGTTTCTGTTTTAACTCTTATTTAGAGCTGGATAGAAGGATGCGCATGCGTGCAAGATGCGCTGCTTGACAACTTTGGGTCTCGGAAAAGTTCAGTTTACTATCGGTGGTCAATACCGGGCCTGTTTACACTTACAACACGCCCAAAACTCAGCTCAGTGCCGATAATAACGAGTGCTCCCGACCGGGGCTGGAGCTCATATTCCCTGTTTGCTCACAACAGCCTCACAAGTAATTTTCCCTCAAGAAGTACGAGTGTGTATCAATGGAGCGCAGCAACCGCAGTGCCTTCCATTACCGTTGAGGAGCGGTTGGTTGGTTGGTTGCTCGAACTGACCGTTTGTTCCCCACTTTAAAAAAAAAAAAAATAATAATAATACAATAAAAACCGTTAAAAACAACCAATTTATGTGGCTGCAATCCGAGCACAGACGATAAGTGGTTTGTACACCGGTGCTAACTGTAGGATTGAACACTCAGGCCTGTGAAAAATCACCCGAAGTGACATTTTTAAAACAAAAAAACAAACAAAAACGAGCCGTTTATGTTGCTACACACACCAACACACACAGTCTTTTTAATAAACACATCTACAGTTATGTCGGTTGGTGCGTTTGAGGTCTATTAAAACTAGTGGTGTTAGATGAAACCGAGCAAGATGAATACACACAGTTCAGCCTAATAAAAAAACCCGTAACGGTGTAATGCGATAAAAACAATGCTCTGTATAATCACCATTTTAGCTTAAATTAGACAGCAGTGCATCGCGCTGAGTGGTGCCTCCTCCTATGGCTCTCCCACAGTGGGGTGTGTGCTTTATGGTTTTAATGTGACAGCTAATCAGTTTAGTTAAAATCGTGACTGTGAATGCTCCTCGTCCTGGGGAGGTTATTTTGGGGTTGATTTTAAGTTATTTGATGGCTCGCTGGTGGACCTTCATGTTGAGCTCTCCTGCAGTATCCAATCCCTCCCACCATAAGGGCGGTTTTTGGTTTTTTTTTTCCTCCGATATAATAAGGCTGCACATCTCTAACAGCCCGTTTTCAGCCCCACTTTTGATGAAAACACCCTCGCGTATTAACGCAAAATCGCCCCGGTCTCCATGACTATGTGTTCAGTTGCTAGCTAACAGGTCCACAGTGAGATAAGTCTTTATTTCAGTCAACAAAGGCCGCCCTGATATGAGGTGAAATGAGTTCAGTGCTCGGCTGTAGAAGCGGCGGCGCTGCTTCGTGTCTTGTGATGGTCGCTAGATGGCGCAAGAAGTCCAGTTTCTGCTGCTGCTGCTGCTGGTTGGTTGTGGTTGGTAGGGGGGGGATTAACGGGGTCGTGAATCGTGTTGCAGCCTGCATTGTTTTGTAATATAACATCCAAGTACAAAAACCATGAGATGGCATTTAAAGGCAAAGCGGTCGACTCGAAGGTAAGAGGGTTAGTTAGTTTAATGTGTCACGATTTCTCCGGTCCGATCAGCCGTCTCTGTGATCTGCTAATCGGGAATCGACTGTGCGATGACAAATGTAAAAAAAAAAAGACACTTAAAGGATATGAGCAGGTTATATATGGCACTGATTTATTTTACAGTACGTGCGTAAAATGCTGCTAGACTTATTATATATGCAGCACGTTAGGGTTTGGTGTGAGCTTGTGTGTGTGCAGCAGATAGATAGTCGTGTGTCTACCTACAGCGCACATCCCTCCCACTGCAGCCTGGTAGCCTATCACATGTAAGACTGCACACACACAGCTCCAGGTTAGTGTTTGGTAATGTTGCGTTAGGTGGAAAATATGCGGTGTTGCCCTACTAGACAAATTAGATGCCGTGTTGTGAAATATTCTTCCCCCCCCCCCCCCTTCCCCGTGTCTCAATCCCACAGACCGTGCTCTTCAATCTGCTGCTGTGTCTGCTCATATTTTACTCTCTTTTCTACATGATTGGGAGTGTGTGCTTCGGTGCCTTCAGGTGAGAATCCCTCACACGCATGCGCATAAACCCATATCTTCATCAGCCTCTGCTGGAAATGTCACAAGCTAAATAAATGCCATTTAACATAAAGTTAGAGCCATGTAGGAGGTCTGGAAAGTCATCGCTAATGGAGCTCCACAGTGGTGTAAATATCTGTAGCCAGATTCCAAATGCATAAATAACTGCAGAATTATCTAATGGGGTTTGAAAGGATTCTGCATTTATGTTTCATGTACCAGACTCTCTAACAAACAGCAATCTAATGCAATCATCCTAATGTGGTGATTACAATCCGGCAAAGTGGGGAAACTGATCCCCAAGAGCTCCAGGTTCACTGCATGGTCAATAAGTTAATGAACTTCAAATACATCTTCCAACAATATTAACCATTAAAACACAGCGTCAGTGGAAATAGTGAGGTTTTTAAGATGTGTCCTGTGTCTTCACCTCATGCTGAGGCCCTTACATAGAGGGGCCCTCAGCCAAAATAGATCTAAATACTGATAATATATAGCAAAACAGGGCAGGTAGTATGTCTTCTTTTTACTGGTAGATGAAATATAATGTCATGTGTAGTGTTCAGTTTGTACTTGACTGTCAGTGGTACTTAATCTGTACTTATGGGATACATTCACAATGGACAGAAAGCAGGAGATACAGGGAGAGGTACAATCCATAGTGGGTTAACCTGGCCGTGGATCAACCATTGCAGCAGTGATTGCATTACTTTACGGTGGTTTGACACACTTTTCTTACAATAGCTGACATTAGTTGTTTTTTTTTACCCCTCACTCAGGTTGGATCACTTTGACGGACTGATTCCATTCGACTTTAAGACCGAACCAACTGAATCTAACTCCAAATACTTGGGTGAGCACACTGAATGCAGCCTATATGATCGACAGTGAGCGTATGAGCTTTTCTTACACTTCCTGTGTTTGGTCCTTCTCAGTGAACCTCCTGTCCTTGGAGCTCACCTACTTTTGCAGCGGCCTTTTGTTTGCTGCAGTGGTGCGGAGGCGAGTCTGGGACTACGCCTTCACTGTTACACTGCTGCATGTAATGATCACCAGCATAGGTGAGCAGCAATCTTACAGTACATCTATCCAGGTACACACACACACACACACAAATAACTGAATGTGTTGTAGATTAAAACGTAACAAATTGTTTCCTTGTTGCAGTGATGTGGGAGTTTCCAATGGTGTGGCAGTGGTGGCTTGCTTTAGGTATAACAAACATCACAGGCAGCTTATCTGTAAGTTATTGCATTAACTGTATGAGCTCAGTTCTTTTTAATGCGTTATATTTATTGTCGTTCTACAGGTAGCGGCTTGTTTCTGATGATCTGTAATGGTCAGCTGATAGCTTACTTCACCTGCCAGAGCGACCAGAGCTACGCCTCCTTCAGCATCTACTGACAGACCGAAAACTACTCTGTGTACAAAACTCTGTTTCACAAACAGTCTGGTGAAGTGAGGTAGAAAGGATTAGACAAGATGCTCTCTTCCTGGAGACACCCATTAGATTCTCCATGGTGATGGGCTTTTTCTGTTTGTCACTAAAAAAAGACTACTTACCATTACACATAGAGTCAGAGCTGGGTCCAATTTGTGTTGTTCAAGGAGATGTTGTCTGTACTTCGCTTCTAATGCACTGTGCCGGATTTTAAGGCACCCGTGAGGTATTTTCAGTACTTTTGTAAACTGTGAATGTAATGGCAGAATGGGCAAGTTGCAATACACGTTTGTTGTATGTGTTAAAGACGTACATGTAAAGTGTTAAAAATAAAAGTGCTTTAGACTGAGTGTTTATTGTTTCATCTTCTTACACATTAAGGTAGCTTAGACTTGTGAAATAGTGACCAGCCTATTTCACATTATGAACTGATACTTAAAATAACAGTAATAACGTAAAAATACACTATTGATTAGTAAAGTGTAACCAATGAAACATACAGTACATTGCAGTGTTAGTGTACGAATATTTTGCTTAAAAATAAACTTTGAATAATTTATGACATAAAAAATAAATATTTGAACAAACATGCTCCCATTGGGTTTGGCGTTGTTATGAAACCAGCTCGGCTGCCACGTACTCCACTGGGTTCATGAAGGAGAATCCTGGAAACGCCTCGCTGGTCGCGCCCGCCTGGCACCTGCCATTCACGGAAGCGGGAACGGGCTGTAGCGTAAACTCTGGGTCGATGTAGCTGATGTCACAGGGACCAGTCTGGAGAGGAGAGAGGAATAGACACTCTGTACACTGCATTGATTAAAAATAATAAAATAGTTCTCTCCACTCATTTCTAAATCACTCCTACCACTTTTGGGATGAATGGGGGTCTGACTTTCTTGGCCAGAAGATCGTCCCAGTTAATGGATGCAAAGAAGGGATGTTCCTGCAGCTCCACCTGGAGACATTTTGGAATTAGGCCCTCTGTAGTTATGTCTTAATGTGCATCATTGTGTGTTTTTTCTTTGTGTGCACTTACAAGGTCACGGCTCGCCCCTAAGCGTTTGAAGAAATCTCTTTCCAGCAATCCCTTTAGCAGTGAGCAGGCAGCCTGAGATGCTCCACTGGGCAGCTGCAGAGGAGCGTGAAGTATGTTTTCAAACATCTCTGCTTTGCTACGGCTATAAAATGGAGGCTGAGAGAAAGAACAGGGAGATGGAGTAAGGTGAAGGTGATTAAGAAGGTAATAAGATCAAAAGGGAGTAATAATTATCTCCTCTGCACTCACCAGTCCATAGAGCATCTCAAAAAGCACAGTGCCAAGACCCCACCAGTCCACTGCTGGACTGTATGGGTGGCCTTGCAGCACCTCTGGAGCGAGGTACTCAGGAGTCCCACAGAAGGTATGCATAATCCCACCGATGGCCACGCCTTCTTTACATAGCCCAAAGTCAGTCAGCATTATGTGACCCTCACTGTTGAGCAGGATGTTCTCTGGTTTGACGTCTCTGGTGGAGGAACAGATTGTTGGTTTAGTCCGGCAAAAGCACATTAACAGATTTGACTGTTGTTTTTGTTTCATTTTCTTCTGGTTTCACCTTGCTTTCCTTTACTGTTTATTTTTTAATGGGGTCTTTGGAGGACACAGTGGTTTTTAGTGATATCATTTTCTATGCAGAGCTCTCTTATCAAAGTGAACCTCTTTGGGATTTCCTTGTATAATCAATTAAACATGCGAAAATGTTTAAATCAAACATGAGCAAAGAAAGCGAGCAAGCGGTGAGTCAAAAAAAACTTGTAAGAGTGACTGTGCTGGGCGCCCGGTTAGCTCAGTGGGTAGAGCTGGCGACCCATGTACTGAGGCTGAGCCCTTTGCTGCGTGTCATGCCCTCTCTCTCTGCCCCCCTCTCCTGTCTGTCTTCAGCTGTCTCTATCATATAGGCAATAAAAGCCCCAAAAATACTAAAAGAGCAGCACCAACCAGATTAAGACTAAAAACAGTCACAAACAATAAATGAAAAATGAGATTAAAACAAAAACATGGAGGAGAGTAAATCTGTTTAAAGGCTCTTATTTAAGGAGGGCTCCACATCAACAAAACAAAGAGCCACGATAAAGACGGATGAAAGCGGCAGAGAGCACCACACCGAGAGCTCTCCGACGCCACCACCTGTAATGTCTGCTGTATACAGCTGGCTGTGTGTCTGACTCTGTCCTCTGACTTTATCAAACACCTGCAGCAGCAGGTCGCTTCTTCAACACCCACTGACTGCAGGATAATGTCAGTAAATCCCATCAAATGCAGACTTCCATCCCGTGAGGTCCCCTGGTAACATAGTCCCATGTGAATAGGACTAATGAAGCTCTATAGGTAAACCTGCAGCTTCAAATAAACAAAAACTTTATAATATTATTTTTAAACTTGTGAAGGAAGAATTTCACTGTTTAAATTGTTTTAAATCGACTAGAAATAAATATGTAAAACGTCTGCCGGATGGATAAACGGTGGAGATTCTGTAAAACCTCAAACTAGTTTTTACATTTCTGAGATTAAATTTATAATCCTTCAGGTTTCACCTGGTGCATCTATGTCCATGCTAACCATTTGCTACGCTAGCTGTTGCAGCAGCAGTTTCCTGTAGGATGGTGAGAGATTATCTGACTAAACCTTTTTTACCTGTTCTAATGTAGAAGAAGAGACACGCAATCAGACTTTAGAGCATAAAAGCGCACTGTGGGCAGGAAGCGTGCTGGCGGCATGAGCGCGCCTGCGGGTAGAGAGCGCTGGGCGGTAGAGTATCCGCTGGAGTAGAGGGCACTGCGGTAGAGAGCGCTGCGGTGAGCTGTAGGATGTTTGATTTTGTAGTAAATGTGTTAAAACAAGTAAAAACACAGGTCTGGTCATTTTAAACATGGTTAGCATGTAGCGTTAGCTTGATGAAGACATCCTGCTGGCAGGTTTAGCTGAGCTTCTTTAGAGAAACTGACCTGAGAACAGTGACTGTGTGCTCATCATGTATGTGTATATATGTATGATATCTTTTGTATTATATGGGCTAATTAACGACTCACACTATCTCTTTCAGTCAGATCTGACTCTGGTGATGAAGTATTTAATTTTATCTTCTGAATATCTGACTATTTATTGTCTGTCATGATCTCAGCACATTTCCCTCTATGATTAGTTGATCTGTGTTATTTATAGTAGTGCATTATAAAGAGAAAAGATGGTGTATGTGTTACTCTGCTGCCAGTGTTGTGTCAATAAAACTGATACAAACAGTGTGGTCCTGTTTATTATCAGAAATCAAATGAATTCTCTTTAACTCAGGTGAGTGAAGATGGTGTTTATTATGGCATCACTTTTCTGCCATATGTGGTGATAAAATACTCAACAATTTATTAAGATCTGTAATTCTAGCACACCATTTTATTGCCTGCGTGCCCTATGTATATCTAATGATTATGTTACCTTGACAACGGCAAAACATGTTACTTATATCTTTATTACCCCTGAGAGCAGTTTTCTGTACACTCAGCAGTAATTACATAACCATCAGACAACCACAGTCGGTTTGGGACTTGTATGTTTTTTACTCTTCGTAGCCATTTAAAGGGCCAGTGTGTGGGATTCAGTGGCAGCTAGCGGTGTAGTTGACGGTCAGTCTGTTTGGTCTGTCCGTTCTGGGCTACTATAGAAACATGGCAGACCCCGCCAGAAGAGGACCCGCTGTCACTGTAGATAAAAACCTCTCATTGTGACAAACACAATGATTTTTATATTCAGCTGAATAAACACTAATGAAAACGTACCTATGGATTTTATATTAATGTGAAACACTGGAGTCTGAATATCTTACAGAAGAGCAAATTGTAAAAAAACAATTTTCTAAAAACAGCATCACAACTTGCTTTATTGTTGCCCTGGTAACTGTGTTTAATGTCACAGCTATGAACTGTGGGTAATTCCCTCTGCAGAAATGCAGACGTACAGAAAGAGCTTAAAGGACTCAAAACAGGTAAAGTGGATGAGATCAGGAGGAGACAGACAGCTGCAGTCATGGTCACTCATTTCAACTTGAATAAGGTAATACATATGTAATGCATCCTCTATA
>NW_023339807.1:14677719-14685838 GCF_004916995.1 Morone saxatilis | reverse complement strand
GTGTGTGTGTGTGTGTACCTGTAAACAATCTCAAGAGAGTGGAGGTAGCCCAGCGCTAGGGCCATCTCTGCAGCGTAGAAGGCAGCCCTGGGTTCAGGAAATGACCCCTCCCTCTGAAGGTGGAAGAAAAGCTGAGGACAAGCAGATGCGTGGTCACATTCACACATTAGCAGCACGGTGGAGAAACTGGTTACAACTGGTTGATTCTGGTTTAGCCTTGAGAAATATATAGCTAGTCCTGTTGTTTTTCAGGATATAGATGGAGAGAAATAATAGTTAAAGACATACCTCCCCTCCATTAACGTAGTCCAGGACGAAGTAGAGCGTGTTAGGTGTCTGGAAAGAGAAGTGGAGCCCCACCAGGAATGGATGTTGTAGTCCCTTCAGCAGCACGCTCCTCTCAACCATCACATGCCCCTGCTACAGAGACACAACAGATACAGTGAGTGGATAGGAGATCAGGATTACGAACTAAGATACCGAGTAGAACTACTGAAGACTACGAAAATACGATAGATTAAGAATAGAAACTAGGGATAGATAGATCAGTACGAATTACCAAAATTTAGATATAGAACCTACGCGATTACGAATAGACTAAGATTTAGATAGATAGATAGATTACCTCTTTCCTCTTGACAATCATCTGTTTTTGTAGCACTTTCACAGCATAGTAGTCTCCGTGTTTTCTACGTCTTGCCAGCAGTACCTGTGAAAGTTTGAGCGGTGCCATTTAATGTCCGAACAATAAACACACAAACAAAAAGAAGAAGCACAAAACGAAGAAGAAGAAATCCCTACCTTTCCGAAGCTCCCTTTGCCGATAACTTTGAGGTAGTCAAAATCTGATGGTTTCATCCTGGTTAACACAACGAAAGAAAACGGTCAGTGTGTTATGATACTGTGCTACTTTCTAATAAGGCAAACTCCTGAACTAAACTAATTACTTCATTTATGGTTAATAATTGATTTATTAATGCTATGCAGATTAGTTAATAGGCTATTATAATGCATGGATAGAAAGGTTGCAAGGTTGTGACGGACAGTTAGTAAATGGCAAGATATCTGATTACTTAGGGCAGAACAAAAAGTAACACAAGTTTATTTTTTTTCAGATGCATTTTTTTCTTTTTTGGTGAAACGTTCAAGGCTGTTAATCCATCCAGTCAAAAATTCTTATCATTTATTAAAAAAACAGATTTTTTTTGTGTTACTCAACAGACAGCTGCAAAAAGAAGAGTGAGGGAAATGACTTACTGTGAGGTTTCTGTGTTCAGTGAGCTCTGAGGGGAGAAAAGACACACGTAGGGGCATGAGGGTCAGGAGGTCAGATTTAGTTTCATCTCCTGTCAACACTCATCACTCCCACTGTACTCACCGCCGTGCCTTTCTGCTCTTTCTCTCTTCTCATCCTGCTGTGTCGCTGCAAGACTTTCTGTGGGTCTAGGCTACAACCAGGAGGTCACAGACAGTTTGGATCAGATTCAGCACAAAAGTAAAAAAGCTGTCATTGAATGAATTTAGTTGAAAAACTTACTGTTGGCAGAGTTGTTGATTGGAAACAAATTTTTGTAAGAAGTCACTGAAGCCAACTTTCTTCCCCTTAAGCAGAGCTATAAAACAGGCAGTGGGTTCAGTTAGCTCCTTACATAAGAGCTCAGCAGCTGTAATACTCAGGGTAGCAAGTGGTCGCCTTGAGCAAGACTTTAATGAAGTTAACTGTAGCTAATGTTAACTTTTAACTTTTAAGACATTTTTGGAATAGTTTAAAGACTCCAAGCATTTATAGATTACTTATAAACCTCTGTGTATTTTATGTTCATTTTGTCTCTTTTAGCAGGGTTTTTGTACGTTATCTTTTTGTCTGTATCTTTATATACGTTTGTTATGATTCATTACCCAACAGCTAACGTTAACTTAGTTAGTATTAACGTTAAACTTAAGTTAACCCAGTTTGCAAGATAGTTAACTGTTAACCTCACCTGAGAAAAATGACACAAGCCCTTTCATTTTCGCATAGGTCATCGGCCGGTCTTGAGTCACGGTCATCTGGATGAATACGGACCGACTGAGAGGTTTGTTGTAATAATGTGAGATAAAAAGAGAGGACAAGTGCAGTTAGTGGGCAGTGCAGACAGACTGTCCAGCAGCAGAGTCCCTCCACTTGTCTCAAACTATCAGTGCTCTTCACTCTGAACACACAGCGGACGCAAGCGACGCAGTGCTAGCAACGCTGCGTTCACTGTCCCTCGGAGATACCGACATCGTGCGAAGTGTGCGCACATGAGCGACCTACATGACAGTCATCGTTGGTGGGCAATTCTCACTGTTAGTTTCTACTCCCACTACATTTCATAGGGGGATATTGAAGCCTGTTTTTTTTTTTTTTCATATTTCACAGCTGCAATTACTTTATAAATCTTTAATTATTTTTCAAATCCTAGTGTTTGTGGCTTGTTGTGACCCCTTAGGGTACAAAAACAACACTGTCTAAATGAGTAATATTATTCAGTTCATCACAAAAATCACAAAGATCTGACAAGAGTCCAATAATTTAAAGGAGATTTATGCCGCAAGCTTATTGTTTATTCTTGTTCTTACATTCCCCAGATTAATATACCATAGTCCATTTATTAACAATTTAATACAACTGCAGATTTGATTGTTTGCTGCAATATATATTAACGATTTATTAACATTTAGAATTGTAAATATCGGAAATTATGATGGTATCTTGACAAATTAGAGCCTTTTAGTAATGACTTATCAGACTAATATGCTATAATATGCTATGCAGGCTTATCAGACTAATATGCTATTTATAACTTATAATAAAGTGGAAAAACTCACAACACTTATTACAAGTATTAGTAAAATGTTTACAAAAACGGTTACTAAAGCCATTAATTATAGCTAAGCTATCTGATTATAAATACAATTAAATTAATGAATGAACAAAATAGTACAGATCACGTTCAGTTGTAAATAATAGCACAGTATTGGTTATTGGCTATAATAACTTTCACAAAAGGGACCAAAAAGTAACCACAGGGGAAAATAGGCTCATATGCAACAAGTGGTGCAATAATTCAGGTCGTGTGTCTGTTGGCACGTGAAGGCAGCATAGTGAGCTCGTGCCCCCTTTAGAAAACCGGAACCGGGTGCTCACGAGCTTACCGCCCTGTAGTCACGCGGTCAGTGTAGTAACCCAGTTTCTTATGAAGGAAACTTTCTTTCTTTCTTTCTTTCTTTCTTTCTTTCTTTCTTCCCTCGGGCCTCTTTATCTCGGGTTTGGGTTTCTCCTCACGTATTTCCAGTCACAGGTGGTTAGAGGGAGGTCTGTACCAGTAAGTCTGTGAGTGGGTGGCAACAGTGATGGTGGGACATGTAGGCCGACTGAATTAATGCGTGTGTCTGTTTAAATATGCACTTTATGTAGAATAGGGGGATAAAAACAAACCATACCATATGAACTGACCGATATGGTTGGAAGGGAATGGTGCATGCGCAGATTGGCTCTGTGTCCTTCACGCCACACAGCACACATCATTTTCCTTGATGAGAGATTTGGGTCATGGAAACTATAATACATGTGTACATTCATGACAGCATATGACAACTGTGTATCTGTCTTGCTGTCTCACGTGGCCTCTGCATGCCTGAGGAATATCAGGGCCTGTCCACAACACCACAGACCCACTTTTATGGTTGTGATATATGACGCAACCCCTGTAGCACTGCACATAAAGCTATACTGACTGGTTGTTTTATATATATATATATATACGCTCCAGACATTCTCTATCAAATCCAAATTCTCCTTGCTGGGGACTGAAATTACATAAACACAATTTTATATCTACATGTGATTGCATAATGAAAGGAAATAGTAGACAGATGAACTATCTTGAGTCTGGCACAGTTGGTGGTAAACAAATTCCTTGAGAGAGGGACAGACAGGTATAATTAATCAGTTCCATCATTAGAAAAATAGAATATTTATAGATGATACACACATATAGGAGATAGAAGGAGTAACTGGTCTTTGTTATGAGAGCATAGGCTCAACGGTTGAACAGGAAGTATTGTCTTAATCTGGAAATGAGCAATAGAAAGTGTAAGAGGAATACACCATCAGAACAAGAGGGTGTGAATGAGATACGGGACATGACGTACAGATACTGAAATAACGTCAAGTTTGTCCCTGTGTCTCTGTGTCTAAATTTGGAGCCGCTGGGTTCAGGGCAGCGTTGGTACAGGGTGTCTTGGTTACTGTTGCAGAAAGCTGATCCTCGGACAGCAACAGGGGGCGGTCCCTCTCTGTTACAGCGGTGGCGAGGGGGGAGAGGAAAGAGAGAGGAGAAAAAAACCCTCCCTCTCCCATCCCCCTGTCACTCCAAAGTGAACTGGTTTCTGCTAGTCTGACAGCCCACCCTCAGTCTGAGACCTCTTGTCCCATCACTCTGACGGCAGGAGAACTGGCCCGGGCTGGTTTTGCCTCTCCGGGCATGCAACAGGTGACACTGAACACAACACACAGTCTAAAAGCACCCCTACAAGACAGCAGATCACTGAACCCCACCAGCAGGACTGCCTGACAGGAGGCAAAGCTACATTATCTTTCATTGTCTCTGGTACCAATCTCATTTACACCTTTAAATCATCATTAACTTTTAAATCAGAAACGCCTCTGAGATGAAGATATGTCACATCTCATTTACAGTCAGAAATCTCGGAGACTCGTCTGCTGCAGACAGATTTTTGGTTGACCTTGTTGATGTTGGGTCAAAGCAGTTTGGTTTCAGAATTCCTTCAGCAGCAGAAATAGCCTTTAGGCACAAGTTACAGTAAACTAAAGCACAAAGACGCCACCTGGATCTCTTGTAGTTGGGTAGGATAAGAGTTGTGGTATTTGTTTAGACAGATAGATATTCAAAGTGCTACTTTTCTTTAGTATTTCTTCTTGAAGCCACTTTATTCTTCTTCTCACCTACTTTTCAGAAGGAAATATTGTACTTCTACTACATTATCTGACAGTTTTAGTAGGTAATTACTTCACAAATTAACTATAACCATGACCAGTTAAGTACAATGCTATTAAGATAAAATAAGATAAGCTAATATAAGATAAGATAAGATAAGATAGACTTTATTGATCCCACACTGGGGTAATTTGCTTGTTATATCAGCTCAAGACACAACACTATAGATACAAAAACAAATAAAATATAAAAATACAAGATATAATATGAATATAAAATAAGAGTTATATGTACGCAATATATACAGATAATTGCACAGATTGTTGAATACACATGGTGTGTAGCATTATAATAAAATATATATAAAAACTACTGTCTTGAAAGATTTGCACAAAGATTACTGTAAGAGATAGTGGTAGTGTAAAAATATAAAAAATAAAATACTAAAAACAAATGTAATTGCACAGGACAAAAATATACATATATAAGTGTCCTTCAAAGGGAATGTAGGCTTTGTTACACATTAATGCAACAGCATATTAATTTAGAAATATAACTCACAGGGGCCATGACCATAATACTCTTTTACTTATACTGAAGTACATTTTCAAAACAGGCCTTGGTCCATATGAAGTATTTTTACACTGTAGTATTTTTGCTTGTTTGTAATATTTTTGTTGACAGGGCAGCTGAATATAGACACTAAAGGTGGAGAGAGAGGGGATGACTTGCAGTAAAGGGCCACAGGTCAGACTCCAACTGATGGCCACTGCAGCAAGGACTCACCCTCAGCTTATGGGGTGTCAGCTCCACCAGGTGAGCTACCAGAGTACCCCATCATTAGACTGTACTGATATTTTTCCTTAAGTAAAGAATCTGAATCCTCCACTTATGGGATTATACTTTTGGTTAGCCAATCTTATTTTAGACCTTTGTGCTCCATAAGGGGGAAAATATTTTCTTTTTTAAGGCTTTGATAAGGTTTTGTGTTACAGATCAGTTAACACACTGGTGCCTATAGGAGTTATTGGTAGTGCTTTAAAGCCAGTAAACCAGTCATGTATTCTACATACAGCATGTACAGTTCATGCTGAATACACACATGGCAGCAGTAGTACTTAATCTGTCCTGTAGATGGTGACAGTAAACCAGAGGAACACGTGAAGTAGACTGAAACCTTTCTATTTTTTAAATTTCTGTAGGAATCCTCATGCAGCCCGATGCTTCATCTGTCCTCATATAAACTGACAAAAACAGTATCCTGTCATCAGCCTGTTGTCAGTGAATAGATCTGATCCCAATCACACCAGTTTAGTATCAGAAAATGACACATTTCCCTCTCCACATTGCTGTGGCTTTATTGAACTTGAAGTGGGTCATCCAAGTCAAGAAATCAGGAACTTCTATTAACATTTTCCTTTGAGAACAACAACAATGCTTCAATAGTCAGCGAGTCGATTGATAAAAAATGAATCTACAATGATTCTGATAGTTGATTAAAGTTTTTACTGCTTTCCAAAGTTTCATATTATTATAAATTGAATATCTTTGGGTGTTTTGTACTGCTGGTTGGTCTGTGAGAACATGTGCTGGGCATTTTTCTCTTTATAGATGAAATAATAAATTAAATAAGTCAAATATGTTATACCACACTTATCTACTCTCTCAATATGATATGAAATGTATAACTGGCTCTCTTCTCAAGTATGCTGCTGCAGTATTTCAGAGACTAGAGACAAGTTCCACACATTGATGTCCTCTAACACAAACTAAATAAAGTTGTGAATAATGTAATGAATTCTGAATGAATGTATAAATAAATAAATAAATAAATGGTGACTGCCGCAAGTCTTTAACAAATACAAAATACTGATAGTAATAAATTAAAATAACACCAATAACCATCATGTTAGTCATATTAGTACATTTACTCAGGCACTACTTTGATACAAGTTTGTGGTACTTGTACTTGAGTGTTTTTTTTCCTATTTTGTACTATAATTGTACACACCAGTACAATTGTTTGACAACTTTAACTAGTTACTTTACAAACTTAAAGATTTTTACATGTAAATAATGAAGAACTTTATTGCAGATTAAACTATCCAACAGTACAAGTAGAATAAACAATGAATTCATTAATCAATTACTTGATTGACAGAAAATTAACTGATAATTAAATGATTATTGTTGTTTTATTGAGAGATTGAGATGTTTCATGCAAAAATGACTTCTCAAATATGATAATTTGCTGCTTTTCCTTTGAATTATAATAATAATTCAAATGTATTTTCAGTGATGTTGAGGTTTAGACTATTGGTTGGTACAATCCATACAGTCTGATAAAAAAATAGTTAACCAACCACAACAATAAAACTACCAGATCCCAATTCACCAGATGTGGGACAAAGACTACGTTTGTGTGGGACAATGTGGGACAATGCATCAAGGTAGTCTAAAAGAGTTTAGTTTAAAAAAAATAAACATTTCTATTCTGCCCCTTTGCTTATAACATTACTATGCTTTGCCATCTGGTTGATTCAGTAGCACATAACAGCCTGCAAATAAAAACGTATTATTATTAATATATATTATAATTATTATTATAACTTATTAGCTTATTACCACAGTCTTCTGACCTGTATGATAGGGAGTGTTTCACAGTGTGGTAAACGTTAGTTAGTTCAGCTGCTGTTACTATCTGCCTCTGAATCTGGTTTTAGCAGGAACGTATGCATAGACTGGGAAGCCTCCTTTTGAGCAACATGTTTTCTGTGAGTCTCGCACTGTCTGTGTCGTTTCACGTCGTATTCACCTCCGTGTGAAACGGAAAAATGACTCAAGCAAACTTCACCCAAAACTTTACCAGACTCGCCTTGCACTGGTTTCACCCAGGGATAGATAGTTTCCCAGTCTTTATTGTAGCTGCATTTCCTCTTTTCAGCCGTACGGGTTGTGCTTCCCTCCATTGGTTCTGACCTGATTTGCATTGTTTCTTGTTGGTGGGCGCGCCCTTAACCTGCGTTCCAGTCCCAGTTTGATTGACATGATCAAACAGCCCGCCCCGCCCCCCGATGACAGCCCTCACTGCTTTCTGAAACAGCTATTTGATGAATGCCAGATTATAAAACACGCAT
>NW_023339807.1:14677274-14677619 GCF_004916995.1 Morone saxatilis | reverse complement strand
ACACATACACAGTCACTCCTTCGCATTCACGGTGCATTACTCACTGCAGCCCGATGCTTCATGCAAGCACATCTATTACTCACCGCACAATGTCATAGTGAGGGAGGTGCTTTCATTGGAAGACAACAGCCTGGAAACATCTGACACTGTTTTTGTGCTTGTGTGTGTGTGTGTTTCCAGGTCTCCTCTCAGTGACGAGCTGAGGGCAGGGTGTTTGTCTTGAGAGGGAGGCTGAGTTACCGTGGTAACAGACATGCCAAAACCGGACCTGCTCTGCCTAGTTCAGCTGCTGGACAGCAATATCGAAACCTTCAAAGTCAGCGTGCGTAACACACACACACACAC
>NW_023339807.1:14669555-14677263 GCF_004916995.1 Morone saxatilis | reverse complement strand
CACACACGCACGCACACACGCACGCACTCTGTTTCCTGTCGGTCGGTGAGGAGATCATATGTTGCTCCTATCTGTCTCTGCGCTCTGCTAATGATCGTAGTGTCAGTGTATGATATAGTGACCGACTACTCTTTCCTATCCCCATTGATCCGCATCTCTGGCTCAACACCGTGACCTTGGATTGAAGGACACACTCACCTCCAGCAGCTTACAGGGCTCCTTACACTTAGGAGCCTTTTATATCATCAGCATATCTTGTCATACACAGCCTGACAGCAGTACACTCACACGCACTGACAAAGCATACACACACACACACACACACACACACACACACACGTGCAGGAAGGCAATCACAGTATTGCTTTCTAGGACAGCAGCTGTGCAGCATCTTTATGTGAACGGTAGGAGAGCAGGGAGAGTGCTGTGTGTTGTAATGTGGAGAAGAATCCCAATAATAAACTCTCCATTACTTTCTTTTTACTGCTGTGTTTTATCAGTTTTTTTTACAGCTTTTTACTAAAAGAGAAGTTTTTGAGGGAGGCACAACCGGTTTTAGCTGATCTTGACTTGGATTTTGTGTCCACACACATGAAAAATGACTTTGTTTCCTGCTGCAAGAACACACTGTTCACCACAGCTTACAGTAAACATTGGTCCTCCTGTAATGTGAATGTGATTCCGGTAACAGAAAATGGGGAGAGAATGCAGATAAGCTGCGGGTTATCCCTCAGAGTGATTAATAAAACAATGCATTGTTAAAGAACAGCGCCGTGCTGCAGATGGTCTCTGATTTTTTACCTGGATAAATGCATTATTGATTGTTTTTGTCCGATTTACAACCATTTCTAACCCACAGATTCAAAAAGTATCCTATACATTAAGCATTATTGCAGCATATGGTGAGGTTAGATGTACAAATAAGCAGCCATTCGGTGTCACTCAAAGTTTTGGCTGGTATTAATGTTTGTTGTTTTCCATCTCTCAGAAGCAGGATGAAGGTGTGGTTCTGTTGGACCAAGTATGTGACCACCTGGGCCTGCAGGAGAGGCAGCTCTTCAGTCTGCAGATCAGAGAATCCAGCACAGCCATCGCCTCTATCAACACACACTCTCCTGTGAGCTCACTGTTCATCTGCTGCACATTCAGGCTGAGATTGTAATACATTCCACTCGCTGATTGCTGTTTAGACGATAATATCCACAGGGTTTTTTTTTTTTGGCCCCAGTTAGCCATTATGCCTAATGAATTTCTCTCTCTCAGAGATGGCTGGAACCTGAGAAACCCCTGAAGAAGCAGATAAAAGGTATCTGACCTGTTCTGGCTCCAGAGAATTCCGTGAATTTACCCAGAATTTCTTCTCTAGACAAATACAATTTGAATTGTTTTGTTTTTACATTTAAATACATTTATGAATGGGATGTGTATAAGAGAAGAGGTCCAGTAGATGATTAACATGTACTTCTGACCACAGATATTATGCAATTTTTGACAACATGATATTTCTCTGCAGGCCTTGCTTCTCCCTTTTATCTGAACTTCAGAGTACGATTCTTCATCTCTGATCCCAACTCTCTGCAGCATGAACAGACAAGGTTAGTATATGTGTCGTATGTAATCATATGGCAGTAAATATTAATGTGGAGAAGTTGTCTTTGTCCTTGTCCCCTATTTACAGGACAATGATTTTCCTGTTCGGCATCACCATTTTTTAGTTCAACATCAACATTTGGCTCACTCTGAGGGCAAATAAATCAATTCCTACATGAAAAGTACAGCTGAGAATAATGGGAATGTCATTAGTTTTGTAGGTATAAGTGTTGGACGAGTTACAATGTTGACCTGATGGATGAATCACCAAAGTTAATGCAATTCATCTCTAGGGAGGGCTTGAATGTGTGTACCAGATTTATTTGCAGTCTGTCCAGTAATTGTTAAGCATTTCACTCAAAACCACAAACCCTGCTGGTGAAGAAAAACTCAGAGGGTTATCAAAGTGAGCAGGATTCATCCTCCAAGAACCATGAATGTCTGTAGAAAATATTTTTGTCAATCCATGTGGTAGATTGCTTTCATCTTTATTAATAAGTATAAGTATTATAACTAGATTCAGGAACAAAGGCCACACCTCAAACTCATCTCATTTCCGCACAAAGAGACACTTAAACACACCTTTTCTGTTCACTCCCTCCTTGACTATGATTATTGTTATGCACCAATTTACCAAAGCAAATTCCTTGTATGTGGAAAACCTACTTTGCAATAAACGTTAAAACTCTGTATTAAAAGTCAGGGGGTCATCCAATTTAGTAGGATTTATCCTCTGGGGATCATAACTGCCTGTAGAAAGATTGCATTGAATAGTTGTTGACATATTTCAGTCTGGATCAGATAACTGACAGACTGGCATTGACTGCTAGCTAAAAACACCGATATGTTTAAAGAGGTTTCTGCAGGAAACAGAAAATACAAGCATGACTTGGTGAAGTTCCTCTTGTCTTGTCCCTGTAGGCACCTGTACTTCCTCCAGATCAGGAGTGACATTAGAGAAGGACGGTTAGTAACACACAAACTCACCCAACCCACCCCCCTTGTGCACTGCTTGTATTTAGCTGTTACAGTGTATAATCATGGGGTATGATTGCAGGTTGCAGTGCCCACTGAGTGCAGCTGTAGTGTTGGCTTCTTACGCTGTGCAGTGTAAGTCCCATCTGTTCCTAAAAAAACAACTGATTAATGACTTAATAATAACTTTGTGAGTAATTATCCCCGTTGAGGGTGCTCTCAATAAGCAGCAGCTCTCTCATAGTACCCCAGTTGTCAGTTTGTGGATCTGGTTAAGTGTTTCTGTGTGGATGCTCAGTGTCTCTGTCCATCGCCTGCAGCGGAGATGGGGGATCACTGTCCCTCCCTACTCCCTGGTTACCTCTCGAAGTGCCACTTCATTCCTGAGCAGGATGAAGACTTCCTGTCTAAAGTGGAGGATCTGCATCCACAGCACAAGTAATTCAGTTCATTACATGTAGTTGCCACTGAAAATAAACTGGTTTGTTGTGCAGTTCTTTCCTGCTGCTGTATGTGACTGTGTGTGTGTGTGTTCCCAGGGGGCTGAAGCAGAGCGAAGCAGAGCTGTGTTTCCTCAACACAGCACGGACGCTGGAGTTGTATGGAGTGGAGCTGCATGCTGCCATGGTAGAGTTATTCCCTCGATTAACTGTCACGTCTTAATTCGTGTTCTAGGTTAAACATCAAAACAATAACAAAAGACAAAGTTTGGTGACATTGTGAAGTAGTGACGGATTATGGAAGTTCTTCAGTGTTCCTTGTTCAGGAGTTTTTTTACTGGGATTATTATTATCTGCAGAGGCCTCCTCCTCTCCAAAACCAAAACAAACAGACAGTAATTAAAACAGCAAAAACACTGAATAAAGCAGTTTCTTTTTAGAAATCTGTGTTTTTCTGACGCTTTTCGACAAAGGACTTCAACTTGTTTCTCTGATAAATATAAAAAAATATATATTTATATATAATATATAGGTAAATACAACCAAGATCTAAAAAGTGTATTGAATAAATGTGGCCTCAAACTAGATAAGAAGCCAGTTTATGACAGCTTGTGGCAGACAACCACAATGATGACGCATGCACAAAGATGACGCGATTGACATGCAACTGGTGAAATGCACCATTACCTGAATACAATTACAGATTTCTCTGTGTTTGAACATTGTTGAAAACATTTAGGATAATATAGGTACACAACTCAACATTATGTATAACATAGGTCTAGTGTTTATAGACATTTTAATGTGGAAATGTTCCATATTATATCTGTGTGACACTTTTAGTCTTCTTTCTCTCTCTCAGGACACCAACAACGCCCCTCTGATGGTGGGTTTGGCCTCCAGTGGTGTTGCAATATTCTGTAATATGATTTGCTCCAGTTTCTTTCCGTGGTGAGTAATTGTGCTGCTAATTACACACGTTTTTCCTGTATTTTCTGAAGCTTTGAACCAGTTGCATTCTTCACATGTAGGGGGAACATTATCAAGATTTCATTCAAGAGGAAACGCTTCCTCATACATCTGAAACGCAAACACGTGAGTCCCTCTACCGTTTATTTGTTCTTGATAGTTTTAAAGATCTGCTCTGAACAAATTGTAACTTTTAATTGCTCCACACACTTGGCTGGTAAATCCATTGAAAGTTTGGAGTCAACACAATTTTCTGATTGCATTTATATTGAGCTGTGATTAGAAAAAGGACATTGGAGTTTATGCTCAACACTTTCATTTTTCAACAAAATGTCACAAATACAAGCTTTGCTACTGCATGGCTTACATGGATGTAAATGTGGTATTGATTGAATGATTCATATACACACTTTTGGCAGTAAGTAATAAATCATTCATATAAAATATGATTTTATATTCTTATTACCAGCTACAAATGCAACCTGAGCAAAAAAAAACAACTCTGTATGTTGCAGGGGGAGACCCAGGACTGCGAGGTATCTTTGGTTCTGCCCTGCCCCAAGACCTGTAAGAACCTGTGGAGGTCCTGTGTGGATCATCATTCTTTCTTCAGCTCCAGCCGAACCTCCAGGAGCCCCAAACACAACAACAGCACAGTCCAGTCCTACAGGAAGCTGATAACACAACATCTGGGCCTCGGCAACAGTAAAACAGAGAGGTGAGCCTGTGCTCGTACATGTATATTCACAGTTATATTCTTGTCTTAAATACTTAACGTTTCAAAATTTTGTTCCTGTTCCTTCTTAATTTGCAGTGGTCCAGTGTGCCAGCGTGTGGTGGGAGGGATGGTGTGGAACCCAGTTCTGCGGAGATCACTTTCATCAGAGCATCTCGAGACCAAGAGCCTGCCCTCTAGATCGCCCCCTACCACCCCAAACTGGTACGAGCTGCCGGATCAACCCCGTCTATAACGAGACACTGTAGTTTTTGTCTAAGGCCTCAGCATCTCAGATTATATCTTGTCATTTGATAAAAACACTCACCTGGTTTTAAATAAAATTAACCTGAGTGCTGGTTTGTCTCTGTGGCAGGCGAAGTCCTCGGGTTCGCCACGGCATCCGCAAACCTCGCCCGTCCTCGGTTGAACTGACCAATGACCTGAAAGACATGTCGGAGGGGGAGGATGTGTTCTACACATACAGGGCGTCTGTGAGCAGCAGCAAGGACAGTGAGGGGGACAATTCACCACATCAGTTAGTATTGGTTTCAATGGGAATGTCTTACCAATCATACGAATTAAGGTTGGTTCACTGAGCCAACAAACACGATAGCGGCACTCTGACTCTGTTTGACCTGAATGGAACCTTGACTACATCTGTGTGTTTCATGTCAAAATGGCTGCTGTGAAAAAGGTCTATTGCGTGGGATTAGCTGGCATGGCGAGTTTAATTACTTTCATATTGAAATTGTAGTTGGATTTAATGCACTTTTAGCAGTAACCTCTTATCAAGATGTAAATGGTGAAATTGACGGCTGTTACCACCAAATTTAGTACCATTTAAGATAAGATAAGATAAGATATTCCTTTATTTATTACTAATATTATTAATATTAGAAGATATAAAACTATAAATTAAAGTATATACACCATGCACTGTTTAAGTAGGACATGGAGTGCAAAATATGAGCAGAAAATTAACCTTGACTAGAACTAAACTACTACAAGGTTTGTGCGTTGTATGTGTAGGAGTTTTAAATCTTCTTTCTGTTTCTGCGGGGTTTGGGATACTGTGGTGCTGTGGCGTTGGGCAAGAGTATGATGGGGTGTCCGATGGTACCAAACCGAAGCCTCCAAAGTCAGTCTGTAGCTGAAAGTGCTTAGTGTCAACCAAATATGGTTTATTCAAGAAAGAAGAAGCAGTACTCGGTATCATTTTGATATGGATGTTAAATATAGAGTGTGCTTCATTTGTGATTATAGGTACAAACCTATCATTCTTAATGTGGTGTAGATCACCGGATAGGCTTGTGCTTTATAAAAAATAATTGCTCAAATTGGTCAAATAATCACAATTAAATATTTTCCCCAAACCATTCAGCCCTAACATGTGTTGTCAAAGCATTTATGGGAAATAAATGATAGGATGATGATTGGTTATGAGGATACTTGGAATTATATTATTATCACATTTGTGAATGTATAAAGGAAAGTGAAGAAAATATCTATATTTCATCTCTTTCAGCCTTTCAGGCAACCATGTGACAGACGAGGCTTTGTTACAAATGGATGACAGTATAGGAGAGGAGGACGGTGACCACAGCTTACACCACTACAATAAGGTCTGTTATTGTATCATCAACTCTAAATAAGTGTAATGTATATCCATCCGTGTGTGCGTACATGAGTTGATTCTGGGTACTGTCTATGCAGGGTGCTCTCGGCGACGGTGATTTGATGCTAATATGTATTACCCCCGATCACGAGGGCAAGTTTGGCTTCAATGTAAAAGTGGGTCTCTCTCTTACACTCCTTTCATGTTTTACGTTGTTTTTGTTTACACACGGTGTATGTTTGTGTTGTCACTCTGCCACTCTTGCTCCATTTAATTTCCAAACTCCTCTTAGGGCGGGGTGGATCAGAAGATGCCTCTTGCTATATCCCACGTTAAACCTGACTCTCCGGTAAGAACAGACTCAGATGTGTTTGTGTTTTGACGGTCTGGCGTCTCCAGGTTGTGTCCAAATATCTGTATGATGAAATGTAAGCACAATATGGACTGATTGATATATAATAAGTTAGATGTACTGGACTGAAGTCACTTTACAGAACAGTAATTGGCTACTATTTTGATAAGTGATCAATCATGTAAGTCATCTCTCAATCTTTGTGTTTTGGTCTGTTGGTCTGACATAACTAATAATTTTGGACGTCACTTATGTCCACCTTGTGGATTAGGCAATCAATTAGAACAGATTAGTTGATCATTACATTTAAAAAAATTAAAGCTGATACTGATATTGATATCTCATAGTTTAAAGACTATGACTTTAAGATTTTTGAGGCACAGACTGATATCATTATTTAAACGTAAAAGAATCAGCCAACAATATGTTGGCTGGTTGTAATTTCTAAAGAAAATAAACATACAGTCATGGACGAAAGTATTGGCACCCCTGGAACTTTTCCAGAAAATGCACCAATTTCTCCCCCAGAAAAGTGTATGCAATTACAAATGTTTTGGTATATACACATGTTTATTTCCTTTAAGTGCATTGGGACAACACAAAAAAGCAGAAGAAAAAAGCCAAATTTGACATCATTTTACACAAAACTCCAAAATTGGGGTCGACAAAATCATTGGCACCCTCAACTTAATATTTGGTTGCACACCCTTTGGAGAAAAAGGTCATTGTCCGCTGGAACACCCATGACCTCTGACGCAGACCCAGCTTTCTGACACTAGGCCTACATTACAGGCAAAAAACTTTTGAATAGTCTCCAGATTCATGATTCCTTGCACACAATCAATACACCCAGTGCCAGAGGCAGCAAAACAACCCCAAAACATCTTTGAACCTCCACCATATTTGACTGTAGGTACCGTGTTCTTTTCTTTGTAGACCTCATTCTGTTTTCTGTAAACAGTAGAATGATGTGCTTTGCTAAAAAGCTCTACCTTAGTCTCATCTGTCCACAAAACATTTTGCCATTTTGTGTTGTCCCAATGCACTTA
>NW_023339807.1:14656501-14669538 GCF_004916995.1 Morone saxatilis | reverse complement strand
AAACATGTGTATACCAAAACATTTTTAATTGCAACACTTTTCTGGGAGAAATGGTGCATTTTCTGGAAAAGTTCCAGGGGTGCCAATACTTTCATCCATGGCTGTATCTTGAATTGTTTTAGTTTTTAATTGTGGCCAAGAGACATCCTGAGACGTACAATTGAAACATCAACTTGTCAGTGCTCTGTGGTGAAGAAACTATATAATGGTGTCAGCTGCAATATACTACGTTAGTTTCAGCTCTATACTGAAAGATTGATTGACATGTGATGTGGAGATGTCAGGTTTGAAATGACCCTGTGTTGTTTGTAGGCAGGTCGCTGTGAGCCCAAACTCCTGGAGGGAGACCTGGTGGTGCTCATCAACGGTCGAGACATTTCTGAACACACACATGACCAGGTTGTCATGTTCATACGAGCCAGCAGAGAGTCGCACTCCAGAGAGCTGGCCTTGCTTATTAGACGCAAAGGTGTGTGTGTGTGTGTGTGTGTGTGTGTGTATTTGCATGTGTGTCTAACAGCGGGATAAAACTGCTGAAGCAGCGTGTGATCCAAGTGTGCACACTGTCTTGCCATGTTTCTATGAATATTTATAGCAGCCTTGAACCCGTCCTTGTATTCCAGGTCCCGGCCGGGTGGCACCCCTGCTGCAACTACCCCCTGCCCTCACACTCACCGGCCAATCACAGGGAGACAAACCGCAGTCATCTGGCCAGTCGGAGAGGGTCACGACACTGGAGGAATCAGTGAGACAACTGGAGAGAGGAATACAGTCTGGCACGCTCTGTTTCCATTTTGAGGTATTTAAAATGCAGGTGGGAGCTAAACAGTGAATGGATATTTAAACGTGTATTTATAAGCAGGAGTAGAAAATATCTTTATTTTAAGCAGGATTTAGTTTGTCCCACTGTTATTTCTGGGATCATAACAAGCCTTTTAAGTGCTGATTTTGGGACAGATGTTGGCCCTAATCTTCACTCCGATTCCTGACAACCTAAAACAAAGATGCTGTGACAAGCCTGGAATTTGTAGTGTTTATTTGTGTATGGTTCTGTGTGTTTACGTGTGTGTGTGTGTGTGTGTGTGTGTTTGTGTGTGTTCGCATGCTTGCAATTCCTAGAACTTATACAGGAGGAAACCTGGTCTGCTTGTAAGCTGTGCTCGGCTCCCTGAGAACATGGACAAGAATCGATATAAGGATGTTTTACCCTGTAAGTTATTCTGATTATCTGTGTGTCTGAGTCCTGCTGTTCGTCTCTTCTCTACCTGGTGCCCCTCACTCGATCTCTCCCACCCTCAGCTCTGGGCTGCTAACCTTGATCTGGAGCTGTGGCACCTCATGAAATTTAATTGGTTGAGCCTGCGGTGAGTCGACAGCTCTGTTATGACCCTCACATGCTGCTGTGCTGCTCTCCTTTCAGATGATGCTACCAGAGTGGTGCTCCAGGGCCAGGAGGACTACATAAACGCCAGCCACATCACGGTGTGCATCACTGATAGGAAATTGTGTGTATTGTCCCTGTCTGACATTTAATGTAAACTCATCTCATTCTCTCTGTGTGGTGTATGTGTGTGTGTGCGTGTATCTTTGTGTGTTTATTTGTCCGTTTCTTAGGTGGCGCCCCCAGTGTCTGGTGTATGTTTACGTTATGTTGCGGCTCAGGGTCCATTGCCACAGACCTGCACTCACTTTTGGCAGACTGTTTGGGAGCAACAGATACACACCATCATCATGCTAACAACTCTGACAGAGAGGGGACGGGTATACATACTTCTACACGTTCATACTTTTTTATACTGTAAACAGACACATTTACACAGGAATGGAAATGAGGAAACAGAAAGGGAAACACTTGAAATTACACAGTTAAATATCAGCATTATGCATTAACACAGTGATTACTGCAGCAGTGCATTATTTCATGCTGTTTTCATGTTCTGTTTGATACATGATTACTGTAATTACAGGGTTCAGCGGTGATGTTTGCACACAAAAATAATAATCAATTGGCACAGATGTACCGGTAATTAGAGGTTTTCACAGTGTAGAGAATAGCTAAATGTAATGTGTGAGCAGGATGGCGATGAGATAAGTCATTTGAGAGTGAAGTCAGAGGCAGCGAGATATCAAGGTCTAGTTGAATGAAGACTTCTCTGTCTCAGCTTGCCTGTTGCTTGGTAACCAGATGCTTTCATTAATTGATCATTTTCCTGATATTCGTCAAGTGCCCTGAGTTTCTCTCTACTTGAGGATCACACACACGCGCATAAGCATACACACATAAATTGACAATCAGTTCACATCCTGCTACTGATGAATGGCTTTTGTTCCTCAGACTGCCGGGTGCAGCACACCACGCTGTTGAATGCGAGTTTGATTTCATGAGAACCGAGTGCAGCTGATGTAGCAGCAGTAGTAAATTGTATCCTGACTGATGACTCATGTCAGATGTAATATAATTTGGCGTTGATGTCATACGCTTGCAGACCAAGTGCCACCAGTACTGGCCGCATCCCCCGGAAGTGAAGGATTACGGGCACATGCGAGTGAAGTGTCACTCAGAGGAGTGTAACCTGGCCTATGTGACGCGACAGTTCACCCTGACACACACACAGGTACAGTAGCAAGTAGAGCTGCAATGATAAGCTAATGAGTTGATTTACTACTAAATCTAAACATTTTCTTGTTTAAGCTTCTCAGATGTGAAAATGTGCTGCTTTTCCTTGTCTTAAAATTCTAGTAAATTCTGTATTTTTGTGTTATGGACGGACAAAACATAATCTTTGACACTTTGGGCTCTGAGACATTGTGATGAGTGTTTAACCGTTTTGTGATCTCATAAAGGCCAATTAATCTAGGAAATAGTGGGCATATTAATCAATTATGAAAATAATCATTGGTTGTAGCTAGGGCTGCACCATATGGTAAAACAAAATCATATATTATCATTATTATTATTATTTTGAAAGATATTGCGATTAGTGTGAAGGAGCGTATTTGAATCACAAAGTTAATTTTATAAAACTATTAGAATAATGATGATGTGACATTTGTTGGAGTCTGTACCAAACAAGAACAAGATTTATAAGCCAGAACATATCTCCAGAACTACAGTAGTTTATTAAAATACTTTATTTTACCTTCATCGAAAGGCAGGTAGTGTGATTTGGATCCAGCACTTGGCCATATTACGTTCTCGATAATATTCTGATTCATTGTGCAGCCCTAGTCACGGCCCTAGTAACAAAGTTCACACCTGCTTTCATATGAGCAAAGCATGACCATGGTCACACAACACGGAGGTATTCTGCCTGTATGTTTGCTGTGACATGTACCATGTTTGTGCCATATGTCACATAACAGAGCTCGCCACAGGCTGCAGCCACTCCTGGCAAACAATCTGCACCCAACATACAGCCACTTCCAATGTGGGTGGTTTAGTCTGTATGTGCGTGCGCGTGGGTGGCTGTGCGCACTAGCGTGTATTAACAAATTTGAGGGCGCGTGTGTGCAGGTGTGTTGGCGTGCGGGTGTTTCTGAGAAGCTTATCAGGTAGATAACCAGAGTAAATGAGTTGTTTTCCACATTGACTTCCATGGCAAACAGGTAAATAAACAGATAATGCTCAAGGAGGCATGAAGTCTGAATGCACACACATGCGTACACAGATACTGCTGTGTGGGCCCATCTGTTCCTCTGGCGGAGCGAGTTAATCCCTGCATGGAGTCACAGGCCACATGACCATTATAAACTCTAAACTCAGCTATTCTCCTCCCAGGGTTCACTTTTTTTCCCCAGCTCTGGTGTTTTCCTCTTTCCACTCCACCTGTTTTTCTGTTCTCCTCTCACTGTGTTCCTTTTCACTTCCTAATCTCAGTGTCACCTCCTGGTCACGTGCAGGTTTGCTCTCCTCACCTGCTCTGTTTTTCCACTACACCCTTGTTTTCCCACACACTGAATATTGTCAGAGTGTACGTCTCATGTGGGTGATATATTTCCCAAAGGTTATATGTTTAGAATGTTTTTTTCAAACATGCAACACGTACATTCTCTTTGATTACCTACCTTTTTTTTCATTCGTGTGTTAGCGGGGTGAGGAACGCGCAGTCACACACCTGCAGTATGTCGCGTGGCCGGACCACGGCGTACCCGATGACCCCTCTGACTTCCTGCTGTTCATCAGCTCGGTCAGGGAGAGGAGGAGAGGTGAAGAACCACTAATGGTACACTGCAGGTAACACGCACACACTCTAATTAAACACTGCCAGCATGTACTGTACCTGCCTCTACCTGCCTCTACTGCCCTCTAATGCTGTGTTTGTTTTGAATCACGCTTGCAGCGCTGGGATTGGACGGACAGGTGTTCTGATCACCATGGAAACGGCACTGACTCTGTTGGATGAGGGTCGGCCGCTGTTCCCGCTGGACATTGTCAAAACGCTGAGAGATCAGCGAGCTATGATGGTTCAGACCACGGTACGGAGACACAGAACAGGGGTTTATGCTATAAAGCTTGACTCGTATTTATTTGACCCTACTTTTGGGCAGAGTGATTCTCCTTTATTTAATTCTGCATTCAATTATTTATTTCATCTTATTGTATGATGATAACCTGTAGATAGTAAATATCTTGAAGCAGATTTAGTTTATTTTCCTATTTTTTCCCCTTTTTTTTTAAATGTATTACTTAAAAAAAAAAAAACATTGTGGGATTTTATATTTCATTAGGCACACTGCAGTTAGTTTGAAATGTCAGAAATTTGGTTTAACAGAGTCGAAGGGAAGTGAAAAATCTGTTGAATGCTTAGAGTTGCCCTAAAAATACCATACTGGGAACTTCAGGAGAGGAGACTTACTGTGAAATTCACTGTGCCCAGAATTACTTTTTAAAGGTCAGTGTCACAGTTTTTGACGTCTGTGGGCTCCTCGTCCTTAACCTTCATTAATAGAAATGTGACTGCCACAGTATTATGCTGATGGCTGATGAGCTGGAGAAGGCTGAGCGGAGGTTGGAAGCCGTGCTCTGTGGCCACCTCAGTGGTATCTGTCGATGGAGAGGAAAGTGTTACTCATTGCTTTCGTAGGAGGAGGTGCTGGGAATATGGCAACCCTCCAATCACAAGTCTGCTTCTAGGCCACTACTGCTACCACTATCACCCTTATTTTGAAAGGAGATCCAGTCCCTGAGGCTTTTTCTCTCTGATGTTTTTCTGCTGATGGAACGCTTCCTCAGGTTTCCCTCATGTGTCTCTGACGGTAATGGAAAACATGCACAGTCAGAGGACAAAGCTTCATGTTAAGGATCCATATGTTAAAGGATGAGGCTGCCAACAATCCCACAAAAAAAGACCAAAACCTACAATGTGTTAGTCCATCTCTCCATACTCTCCAGCTTCTTTCTACCCTGTCTGGGGCACTCTGCACCAAGCCCTTTGGTTACTGCAGAACAAATACAACAGTTGACAAATCATTCTCGCCATAAGGTCCACTCAGTAGCTGTTCTGGAGCTTTTGACTGTATCACAAACTTTTCTTCAGCAGGTTTAGTTGCCACAAGTATTGAGTTTTATAGTTAGCAATGGCTCTATGGATGGCAATAGTTGATTGGTTTGTTAAGACTGAAATATCTCAACAAGTATTTGATGCCATGAAACTTTGTACAAACATTCATTGTTTCAAGACGACAAATCCTGTTGACTTTGGTGATCCTCTGAATCTCCCTCTAGCGCCACCATGAGGTTGACGTTTTGTGGTTTTGAGTGAAATTTCTCTCCAACTTTTGGATGGATTCGCTATGAAATTTGGTGCACACATTCAAGACGAGTTTTAATTACCTTGACGATCCCTTTACTTTTATATCAAGCGCCATCATCAGGTCAAAATTGTTCCAATACATTGGTTTCAAATACCTGAAAAAAAAACCTGACATTAACATCAGCCTCAGCTGGTTTAGTGCCAATTAGCAAAAGTTGGCATGCTAAGCTAAGATGGTGAACACTATAAACATCATTCTTGCTAAATATTAGCACGTCATTGTGAGCATCTTAGCATGCTGATGTTAGCATTTAGCTCAAAACACTGATGTGCACAGAGATGCTAGCATGGCTGTTAAAGGGGCTCTGTAATTTCCTAAAACAGTTGGGTGCTGCAGTTTTTAGGAAATGTTAGTTAAATAGCAGCTTTTTTGGGGACTATTAGCTGCATATTATTTGCATCTGGTGTGTTAGTGAGTGTTACTGCTTACTACTTAAAATAAGTAAGAGAGGTGATGTTCATCGTAATGAAGAAACGTTACCCAGAGCAACAGTGTGGCTCACTGATGTATTTTTAATAGTTTTGGGACAACAATGGAGAAGTACATGCAGTAGTTGTTAGCACAGTCAGTTCATCGTTGACTCTTTTGTTTTCATGGAACTTAAATATAACCTGTGTTTCACATTCAAAAACAGCCATGTTGTCTAATAGCTAGTAACACTTTGTATGTTGTGTGTTTCAGTGTCAGTTCCAGTTTGTGTGTGAGGCCATTCTGCGAGTCTACAAAGAGAAACAGGAGGGATCTACAGCACCGTAGCCCAAATCAGCAACAGGACCAGCTCAGGCACACTCACATTTTCAGCCTTGTCTCATTGCACGCGACTGCCACAGAGGGACTTACAGCGCTGTAGCGGATTAACCTCTGTCAGCGCCTATGGGACTGGTACACAGACTGGATAATGAGAGAATAACTAGCTTCAGAGCACAGCTGTCTGTGATCTGTGTAGCCTAGATTCAATGTGAGAGTATGAATCATACACCTAGTCTGCCTTAGTTTTAAATGATAATGCACATTAAGCTTGTAGAAGCTGCGGCCTCCGTAGAGACTGATCTAAGACTGATATGAGCTGCTAATTTCTGTCCAAGAGGCCACTCAGGAACGTTGCCTCGACTTATTAAGCTATGTGTGCCTTAGACTGACGCCTTCCAGTCGACGTATCGAACAGGGAGGCGGAGGAAGACCTGGATCGTTATAATCTGTAGTTTATCTGTGTTTCCAAAGACGAAGACCAAGGCAGGCTTTAGATCATTACAGCAGATACTGTAAGATGATGGTGGTCCGCCAGAGGAGCATCAACCCACTGTTCAACCCTCTTAAATTATTAAGACACAAAATAAACACACTGATTTATACTGACGTGTCTGCTTTGTCATTTCCTCTGGTGAAAGGTATAAAGTAGATCATTAAATGAGGATGAGTCACTTTATGTTGACATTTGGTGGTGTCTTTTAGCAAATCAGGCCTTTGTCACACTTCCTTGCAGAATGAAGCTGCTCACTGAAGTGGAAGAGTTGTCTGCTTATTTAACCTTCAGCTGAGTGCCTCTAAAGCTGGCATCATATCAGTGAAACTCCCAGCATCACAAATCAGCCAGAAACTGTCTGGTTATGAGAAAATATTACAGCAAGACACTGTAACAGAAAGTAATATCGCTGTGAGGATTTGAGTTTAGGAAGCTGTTCTGTGGTTCTTTCTTTGTACGGTTGCTGTGTAATGTTGGTATGTACCCACTAATGAGCCCCTCACATACAGAGAGAATACAGAAGCTCATCATTTCACTCATAAATTACATTGTTTGGTTTTTACCATTGTCATTTTAAGAGGGTACATTTTATGATGTGAACAATTGCGCTCTGCCTGTATTTTCATCAATAAAAAGATCATTAGACTATAAAAAAATAAAGATTTATAGACTCATTCTGCTGTTTTTAAATGCAATAAAATTGAATTTGACTTTTTTGTGTGGACTCCTGATCTCAGTATCTCTCAGTGAGTCCTGGGTGCGGCCCTGATCAAACAGAGCGACATAAGTCATCACCATTATACTCGGGACCTCCTGGAAACCCTATAACGACCCTTGGGGGCACCTTGGACCTCACCTTGGGAACCACTAATGATCTCCCATGAACCGGCGTGCCCTCGACAGACAGGTGGCGCTAGTTCGCCGGCACTGATGGGTCGGCCAGTCGGGAGGAACAGAAGTTTGTTCTTGCGCTGTGTGCTTTTACGCAGGCGCAGATCACACTGTTTGTCCAGTTTTCGTTGGTTGACTTTTACCTGAGAGGTAGACTAGTTTCGGTTCAACGCTGGGCATAAGCAGCACAACCACCGGGGTCCGGTCCCGGTTCCAGAGGTGACAACACTTTCCTCCTCCCTCCCCGGCCCCGGGTGACTCAGGGGCTCCCACTGCGGAGCGTCGGACGGGATTTCTCCGGGATTTTAGAGTCGGTGCGCAACAGCGAGCAAAAAGCAGGAGGCAGGTGCACTGGAGAGGACAGGACAGGGAGGAGGAGGAGGAGGAGGAGGAGGGCTGTTTGTATTTCCGTGAGAGTCCTGGTGTTCACACCGGGCCGAATGATTGGAAATCAACTGGTTGGCGCCTCGGTGGTCGATCTGTGTGAGTTTCATTAGTATGCGGTTGGAGTCGCCCCGCTGCTGCCGACATCCAGCCTGAGGACTGATCGGCAGCCCTGAAGTCTCCTCCGTGCCTGCTAAGTGACTCCTCGCCCCGGGGAGGAGGAGGAGGAGGAGAGCATAGAGGCGCGGCAGGCAGCAGCGGAGAAGAAGCAGGACCCCGCGCCACCGACTCGTTGTTGTGAACGACGTTTTCGGACGCGAGCACGTTCTCTCCTCGCGGCCTCTGCGGATGCGAGAGGAAGGGATGAGTGCTTTCTCGCGCCGGACGTTCAGCCGCCGCTTCCCTGGAGCCGCCTTCCAGACGAGGAGAGCGGGTTTCTATTCTTATTTATCTGTCTATCTTGTATATTATGGGTGGTGAGGAGACAGTGTGGTGACGAGTGTATGTGCTAGTGTGAGTTTGTACGTGGATCCCCCTGCTCGCTCGGTAGCATCAGCAGCCAGGGTGATACTTGTCGGCCCTGCGTGGTCGTGCGGGAGCTGCGGTCACACCCTTCGTCCGAACGCGAAGACCACCGCATCCACTGCCCGCGTCCTGCGGGCTGGACGGCGTCGGATGGTTCAAATTGTGGATTTGCCTGTAGTGCGCTGAAAGCCTTCCAGGTTGTGTTCTGACAGCGGCTCTTGTTTACAGAGTGTGTGAAACAGAGTACTATGGTAGCCTAGGTCAGGTGTGTGTGTTGTGTGTGTTCTGTGTGTGTGTGTGTGTGTGTCAAACGGTGCGGCCGGGGACCCCGTTCGGGACCCTTGTAGGGGTTCCTGGTGGGTCCCCTGCAAAAAATGGAGAACTAGTTTACTGCGCTGACATTTAATTTTACTATAATTTATCCATTCAAGCCTTCAGTCCGGGTTGTTTTCACTTACTTTCAAAAAAAAAATAAAAATAAAAAAATAAAAAGAGGAAAGCTTGAGTTTATCTGTCAGTAAGAAGTTGAATTGTATCGAAACGCGCGCTGGTTAGAGGCCAAGCGTGAAAAGACTATTTTTAGTGCCCCTACTTGCACTGCGTTCTTAGTTTCCCCAGTTCCAATTAGTGGATTTGACAGAAACAATTAATCAACCAGCATTTATGATTATGAAGCATCAACAGACACACAGATAAGTGCTTCCTCCAAATGTGAGGATTTGTTACCTTCTCCCTTTCATATCACTTTAAATTGAATATTTTTGAAGTTTTGGACTCACGGTCAAACAAAATAAGCAACTTAAACACCTCATTTTGTGATCTGAGACGTATGAGTGTAAACAATTACAGAGTAATCAACAATGTAAATCACTGGTAGCTGCATCCCAACTCAAAAACAGATAAGTTACCAAAGTTTTCACTGCCTGTAGTATCATAGTGGCCTAAATAGTATCAGTGTGTATTTGTGAGTGTGTCTCTTCCAGTACAGTGAGAGGTGCAGCTCCAGATGGTGTTACGATCAGCCAATTCATCACATTACTTCCCCATTCTGACTACTGGGGAAATCTAACTAACACAGACCCGAACCTGCCCCCTCCTGTTTGCTCGGTTACAGCATCTTCCTTTCACTTTCTTCTTCTTTCTCTCTCTCCCTTAGTCTATTTGCCTGTATCTGATCTTCCTCAAGCAATCCCCCCCCCCTCCCCCCTTACTCTCCCATCTTCCCTCCTATAATCTTCTCTTACTCTCCCTCTGTGGCCTGCTCCCTTGCTCATCGTCTTACTCTTTCACACTCTGCCTCCTCATCCTCCTCCCCGTCTTTTTCCCTTTTTTTTCTTCTTCCCGCTCTCCATCCACCTCCCTCCCTCTGTCTCTCTCTCTTTATTCCCTGACTCCCTGATCTGATTTACCACTGTGGGGCCTCTGTGTCACAGACTAGTGCTACGAGTGTGTGAGGGGTAGGTTGGATGATTAGCGAGTGTGTGGGCATTTTGTGCGCAAGTGGCTCCTCGCAAGATGTTTTCATTTTGAAGGTTGCGTGTGTCACTGAAGCTGTTGCATGCATGCGTCACCTCTTAAATGGTCGACCATGTATAGTGGGTTATCAGGAGGGAGAGTATTTCTTTTGTCCTACGGGGAGATTACAGCAATAACACAAAAGCTACAGCTTTTGCGAACAGCCCCAACAACAAAATGACACAGGCTTGTCGAGCTGGCGGCTTAGTCAAAGGTGTGTTGGAACAAGTTTGTTCATGTCAGGTGCACCTAAGAGAACAGAGACTGGCTTATTAAAGCTTATTAGTCACTTCAAGCAGTGCAGACAAAACACAAGGTCGAACAGGAACAGTAAAATATTCACTTCAGTGTGTACGTGTGTGTGTGACTGTGTTGCTACTGCATGTGCGCCCATGTGATACAGGCTATGATTTCAATCAGCCTCTCTAAACATGCTGCAGAATGAGCAAGAGCGTTCTGGTGATTTATTTTTTATTTTTTTCCTGTCCCCAATCCCTTAATACCACTGATTTCCTCACACATTCATACACTCACCAGGAAGTTTAGACTGGTTATCAGGATCCAAAGTACAAGGCTGTCATCTTTCCACACACCCACTGTGTGTTATATGGGTCAGACTGAGGTTAGGTGTTTATAAGGGACGTTGAGGCCCATCTGCTCGTGAGCTGTTCACATGGGACAAAATGTTGCTGCAGTATTTGTGCTTAAGTTCAATGATTGTGTAGGTGTTATTGACAAAGGCCTGAATAGGGGCTTTTTTCCTCAGAGGCTTGTCCTTCTCATTTTGACCCAGATGCACAGAGACACACACACATAGCAACTTTCACATGCACTATAAGTCATTTTGCTCCTGTTATGGACACTCACATAAATTGTGAAAATGAATCCAGCGGCCACCTGAGTGAGACTCAATTTATCACAAGAGGATCAGGTTATTACAGCTGAAGAGATTAAAAAAAAAAAAACACCCAGGAAGCTCAATGTTTTTGTTCTTCTTTTGCAGAGTAAATCCAAAGGTCAAGACCTCTTTGACCAGATCATGTATCACATAGATCTGGTTGAGACAGACTACTTTGGATTGCAGTTCATGGACACAGAACAAGTCTCAGTAAGTAACAAGTGACAAGCTCGTACGTCTGTCACTGTAGATCACAAACTGATATAACTCACCTTCTTATTCTCTTTTTTTTCTCTTTCAGCACTGGCTGGATATGACAAAGCTTATAAAGAAACAGATCCGAGGTAGGTTCAACTTCTAATTAGGTCTACCTGTGTTGTGTGTGTGCAGGTAAATGTGCAGCTTGCTGTATGTGCATGAGAAAGCAGGTAAGTGGGGAGCAGGTGGCGCATTATCAAATGTTGACATGGCGATTAGCATGTGCATTAGGAGCCGTACCCTTGTTTGCTCTCCAGCTTGTAACGGGGATGAATGCTTACAGGAGGAGGGAGGAGAAACGGATGTTCTACTTGTCTGCCGGTCCTTTCTTTTCTCGAGTTGTAGTTCAGGAGCGTAAAAAAAAAGAAAGTCTGATCGATATTGAAGTGAAACAGGAATGCGGCTGAATACAGATTTATGGCCAGGCTGACAATGATGGATGGACTGGATGAGATAAAATGGAGAAAATAAATCATAGGAAAATTTGATTTGATTGAATTAATTCTCAGTAAATTGCTACTCTTTCGCTTCCAGCCTCACACACATACTGTCTCTTCTTTTTACACTTTTCTCTCTTTATTTCTTCCAGACGGGCCTCCATACAGACTGTTCTTCAGAGTGAAATTTTACTCTTCAGAGCCAAATAACCTGCGCGAGGAATTTACAAGGTAAAACTCGCACACAAATCAGACACACATACACACATATACACACACATACACACACATACACACATGAACACGCAGCTTTCTCAGGAGCCCAGTGCGGAGCTCCAAAGGGGATGTGGGGCTAATTACTTTGCTGCTGTGGGCAGATTCAAATCAAGGCCAAACAGACAGAGACTTGTTAAAACAAATTATGTGTCAGAGATGAGGAAAAGGCTGTGATACATCAATTGATTTATGTTCTTGCTCAGTGTGAGGCTCTCAATCTGTGTTGTTGTTGTTTTTTTACACCAACAGGTATCTGTTTGTGTTGCAGCTTCGACAAGATATTCTGTCCGGCAAGTAAGTTTCTTCTATCACTATTAATGCACACAAATGTGTAGAAATTATAGTATATAGAGTATAATACGTATACTGTAAAGACATATATCACCATTTTAGGTTTTATATTTACGTTTTAGTTCAAAGTTTTGGGAAATATGCTTATTCTCCTTCTTGCCGAGAGTAAGCTATGTTTTTACGTAGAATCTGACCTTTTAAAATTCTGATTTGGGCCACATTCATATTTTAAATTAGATATGGGTCTGATACAGTGTAAACAGTGTAAACAGTCATATCAGAATTCATGTGACTTTTATGTCACTCTAGATCTACATTCATTACAATTCTGCACTGGCCGGAGTCACTCGGTGAATACAAAGATGGAAGACAGCTGTGTTGGAGGTGGTTAGTGGAGGGACAGTGAGGGCAGTCTCTGTTTGCTCCAAATCCGCATCCACACACTCCTCTGTACTTTACTTCTGTATGAAAGTGTGCTGCGTGTGACGTCTTTGTTATTGTTCTT
>NW_023339807.1:14656329-14656460 GCF_004916995.1 Morone saxatilis | reverse complement strand
AAAAAAATCAGACGTGAGCAATAAATCCAAAGAGAGCATTAAGGCTTGCAGCGTGAATGTAGCCTTAGATGTGACAATTGATACACTCTGATGTCTGTATGATACTCTATGCTGGTTAGCTTAGCTTAGCA
>NW_023339807.1:14651685-14656322 GCF_004916995.1 Morone saxatilis | reverse complement strand
GGAAACAGCTAGCTTGACTCTGTTCAAAATCCAACTACTAGCAGTTGCATGGCAACCACACAGTAAATGAGATATAACGTATTAAATAGTGAGCTTTAGAAGTGCTTGTAGGAAGATTTGGTTACTGTTGGACCGAGCTGTTTCCCCTGTTTGTGCTAAGCTAAGCTAACAAGTTGCTGACTTAGTGGTCAGACAGGAGAGTGGTGTCAATCTCCTTATTGAAGTCTGGACAAGAAAGCAAAATAAGCATATTCCCCAAAATGTTTAATTACTTTCAATATATTATATACAATATATTAACAGAGACATTTACATTCATACTGTGCACACAAACACATCTACAAAGACATTTACATATACATGTGGGAAGCTAATGGCTTGTACAAAGAAAAAAACACAATAAGCTACATAGACAAATGACATTTCACCAGCAAGGACAAACGCCACAACAGTATGTGATTAAAGGCGATATGAGGGAAGTTTGAAGATGGATGGTCAGGGACAGATGAAATGGAGGCCGAGAAGGAGTCTGTGTCTGTGTCTCAAGAGTTGTGTCACCCTAACATATTATGTGCTCTAAACTTAACCTGGAGAAACCCCCTCTATGTCTTTAAAATATTTTCATTATTGGCTCAGACTGCTTGTTAGAGTTAAAGTAAATGAGTAAATTAGTTAAAACAATTTCTGAAAAGTCTCGTAAAAAGTGAATGCTCAAATGTAATTTTGCAAATAAATGTACAACTCTGTAGTTTCTAGATGCTAAAGACGGTTAAAGAATTAAGATAAATTAATTTAGAGACTATTACTACCTTGATCTGACCTCACCTTAACTGGAACAGAAGAAAACATTCAACCTGAAATACATTTCTCTCCTCAAGAAGTCCTTGTGAATCAGTTTCAGGTAATTTCTCTTTATCTGTGCAGACTTCTGGATCTCACAAGTAGTGTGTATAAACACACATACCTGTGGGAGCGTACACATGGGTGACCTACACTAGAGTTTGGGGGACTTCTGTAGAGCGGAGCCTGCTTCTTCCACACAAACACAAACCTGCATGCACAAACACACACTCAGACAGCGTGATACCCCTCTCTCTCCTCCTGGCTCTATCTGGGCCACAGATCCCCAGAGTCCAGCTCTATTATAAAGCTCAAGATCAGAAACAGCAGAGGGCTGCTTATTTTAGGAAAAGGGTTGCTCCTCTCCTCCTTGACATGCACACACACGCACAGTGTAGGGCATTCAGACACTTTTATGTCTTTACAACGCATGATAACGTGTAGACATTACACCGTGTGTAGGACAGTGTGTTACAGAGGGTTTGATGAGTGGCTGTGAATGCACTCACACTAAAAACAGATCCTCACCAATGTCTCTTTTTCTCTCGTCAGATTGAAATGTCCCTATGATGTCTCAGTAGAGCTGGCGTCATATTGTTTACAAAGTAAGTAGACTTCACATCCTCACTTGTATTCTTTTATACGTAGATAGTTTTCACATTACTACCAGAGCATGTTGTTGTTTTCCAAAGCAAATTGTAGCCTTTTAGATTGATTTTTGATGTATCAGGAAGTCATTCATTTCAGTGTGCAGCTTTGAAAGCTGAAACACTTAGTCCTCTTATATATTTTATTATTTCTTTAATAATTTATCATTGGGTGGTAAAGCAGTTGTGGGAAGGGAACTCTATGTCAGTGGTCATCATAAAATCAAATCTTACATTAAAAATGTCGCCCTTTTACAGCTTTACCTCAAATCTAAAACGTCAAAGCTTCCTTCAATGCACCAACAAGGAGAACAGTTAAAGTTTTAAGCAGTTAAAAAGTCAATAGAAGTTTTTAGTCTGCAATTAGATGTTCATCATGTTCACAATTTGCAGCTTTAAAGACAGGCACTGTGGTAGTGACAATTACAGGATAATGATAAAACAGTAAAGTAGGGAAGAGTCATAATGTCACATTGACTCTGTAATGTCTAATTATACAGCTGTATCTATCTATAGTTCATTAACAGCCACAATAAACTCTTGGTTATACCAAACCAAGTGAGGCTGAAGCAGAAGAACCTCTGAGTGTGTTGGATTCAGAAGATTTATTACTTATTACATTAACTTTTTGACTGTAAGAGGAAGAGTGTGTTATTTTATGTTTATAATATGAAATAGTGTCACTTTAAAGACCTGAACTACCAATACTACAAGTTTTAGACTGTACTGAGTCAGCAACATGTTTGCAGCTTCTCTATCTGCTGATGTCCTACATCTGAATTTCTAATTTTCTTGGTCCACTTCCAGGTGAGCTGGGAGACTGTGATCCCTTGGAGCACTCTCCTGAGCTGGTGTCTGAGTTTCGTTTCAGTCCCAAACAGAGTGAGGCCATGGAGGCGGACATCTTCGGCAGGTGGTTGGAGCTCAGGTGAGTTTAAAGGTTTATACGAAACATTTAAACCTGTAGGAAATCACAAAAACCCACACATGTATCTGCATTAGCCAAAATAGTGAAAGCAACTTACTGGAGGGCGTCCAGCGACCCGTAATCTGACCTTAGCAGGTTTATCTCCCAATTGGAAGAAACAACTGGGGCAAAAAAGCAGAGCATTGAGCAGGAAGTCCTTCAATTGCTGCCTTTCAGCTCCAGCATTTCCACTGACAGGGGCGTCTACATTTCACTCTCCCTCCTTTCTCTCCTTCTCTGCCTTGGCCTCAGTCTCACTGGCCTGTATGAGGGATTATGGGATTAATCCCTGGAGGGTCTTGATTGATTCCGAGCAGTATTTAACCCAGCCGCGGTCTGATTGCTCCCATCTCGGATTAGATTACATACACATATGCTGCGCTTCACCGAAGCGACTGAGCCACACAAGGATGAACCCACACTGAGTTCACAGTCTTTCTTACACACCAAAGCTGAGTCAGGGACGCAGCAGGAAGGTTACTCACCAAGTATTTCCCTTAGAGCTAACACCAATTACCAGCAGAGTTCATGAAGTGTTGTTATTGATATTTCTTTTTCAGATTAAGTTTCCACACAGAACCGATATTTGTGTTGTGAAAACTTCTTTTAAATCCTCAGGGGAAAGAGTCCGTCTCAAGCAGAGATTTCTTTTCTCAACAAATGCAAGTGGCTGGAACTTTACGGAGTAGATATGCACTTTGTCAAGGTGTGTGAGTGTATATTATTATCATTATATTAAGTGTCACTACGTTACAGGTGTGTTTTGAGGACTAAATGTGTGTGTGTGTTGTGTCTTCAGGGCAAAGATGGAGGAGAATACGCACTAGGTCTCACTCCTACTGGCATCTTAGTGTTTGAAGGCTCCAACAAAATCGGCCTCTTTTTTTGGTAAGGACATTGAATCCATCTCTAATGTAGTGGTCAATTTCCTTTTATTTGAGAAGGGGGCGGGGGGCACATTTTAGTATTGTTTCACCACATTAAAACATTTTTCTAATATGTTTAAAACACATCACATTTAGCATAGAAATGAGCAGTAAACATCAGAATCTCCCTTTTAAAACAACTGAAAATCTGCAGTTATGTTGCAGCTAATGGCATGACAGCTTGACACTGGTGTTTAGTTGTCATAGTAATGAAAAATCCTTTGTGGCTTCTGACTAAACAGCAGTAAAAAAAAATCGAAATGAATAAGTTCAATAATTATCTGTAAGTCCCACAGAGCAACATAGCCCCCAACTGCGGACTGAGAAAATAAAGGCTATATTAATTCACTCATCATATATGTTCATATATGATAGAAAAACACTTCAGATGGGTGCCATGGTTTCAAAATGTTTGTGAACCACTGCTCTAATCATCTCAACCTCTTTAGATAACACTGAATCCTGAGTTATTATTGTAGAGTGTCATTGGTTTGTGTTTCCTTTTATGTATTACTCAGGCCCAAAATCACTCGTCTGGACTTCAAAAAGAGTCGACTCACGTTGGTCGTGGTGGAGGACGATGATCAGGTTTATATCCTGTCACAAACACATCCCTCCATACAAACGAGCACACACACACACACACACACACACACACACACACCACACACACACACACACACATGAACACACAAGCGTCTCTAACAGGTGGCTGTTTTCTGACCGTGCATGGGGTCGGGAGCAGGAGCACACGTTTGTGTTCCAGCTGGCCAGTTCCCAAGACCTGTAAGTACACCTGTTGGGAAGTTGTGCCGTGGAAGAGCCACGCCTTCTTCCGGCTACGCCAACCGACCACGGGCAAGGCCAGCCGCAGCGACTTCACACGACTCGGGTCCCGCTTCAGATTCAGGTAGACCGCAGCAGAGAGACGGACTGTAAAGGAGAAGGATGATACAAGTTGGCTCACTCACATAGTTGTGGCCAGCCCTTTTACTAGCATATGGGGAATAGTGTGTCACATAAAACAGAGCCTTTGTATCTATGGTTACAGTGTATCTATGGTTACGTGGATCTGTTCCTATGGCGACTGAGATATCCCCTTCATATTGTTTGTTTTCTTCTGACTATTATCAGAGATGGTCAAAGCAAGTTCTCACACTTGAAGGGCACTTCCTGTCATTTGTCAGAGCAGCTGAACAAAGCAGCATGAAGTCTGTTTTACATTGAAGTCAGTGGATTAAAAACTCAAGTTACAGG
>NW_023339807.1:14646514-14651670 GCF_004916995.1 Morone saxatilis | reverse complement strand
AAAACAGGAACACCTGTACAGTGTAATGTAATCCACTATATTGTCACTTCTCTGGAACATTTTGTTGTCAGACAGTTTTTTAATTTTAGAGTGAGTAATTGAGTATGTTTAAGAAAACATTTTAAGAGCAAAAAGGAAAGAAATTTCAAGTCAATTAAACAGAAAACTCAAACTGCCCAAACTGAGACAAATGATTTAGTCTCATCCAGGTACATTTTAGGGACCGTGGCACAATAACATCTGAACAACTGTCTTAACTAATATAATATTCATAGGTATGTTTTCATTAAATTTATATACATTTATGAAATATAATCTAGGAATCACTGTGTTTTCGTTATCTTAGAATGAGCCGTTTATATCTACAGACCGTCCATGGAGCACACCACATTGAACCACCATGTTTTATGAGCGTTTTACAGACACCGTAGTTTCTCTTTTACTCTGAGAAGGGGAGGGTGATGCGACAGAGTTTCAATCTGTGACTACACCACTAGAGGCCAATAAATATACACACTGGACCTTTTATATGTGTTTGTATCCCTAAAGTTAGAATTAATTGTTTTAGATTTGATTCCCTAGCAGTGAATTAATTAAATTAAAATTATTATTTATGTACAGGCTTTCATACTTTTCACCTTCTTCTGTCTCTTAGTGGTAAGACGGAGTATCAGGCCACTCATGGAGGCAGACTGAGGAGAGCCAGCACATTCGAGCGAAGGCCGAGCAAGAGATACCCCTCCCGCACACACTCACTGGGCAAAGGTGAGACTTATCAGCACATACAAATGACTAACAGCACCAGTTCAACCCTCCATGTGCCTGCGAACGTTACCATGAAGGTTACATACTGTTTTAATGCATTGCATTGAACAAATTATGTTTTGAAGGGGAAAGGAAAAGATGCAGCCTGTAAAACTGTCAACTCCCTTCCAAAGGGTTTCCCCTAAAAATGTCTGTAATTAAATTGTCATTCAACAGGTTTAAAAAAATGTAAAAACAGCTTTGGTTCTTTTTAAAGAAAGTGCTCCAGATTCTTAAGCCAGGTTGTTACTTTAAGTGTCACCTTTCTGCTTTGTCAAACGCACCTGCCGTACTCTTCACTCCTCCATACTTCCCACCCTCTGCACACAAGCTTCTATCTCCCCATAATCTATTATACATGAATGAATGGTCGAGGGCGGACTGCAAACTGTATTTACTTCAAGACTGTCAGTGTTGACCTCCACACACCTTTTATTTATTGAGTGGTTTGACATTCAGCCCTGCAATAAAAACATTAAATGATGATTCAAGTGTTGGTAATAGTTGAGCATCCGAGCAATAGCATGTATGCAAAAAGTCTGGACTGAGAAACTAGATGGATTAACTCCTTTGTATAAATAAATGAAGATACAATGTCCTGCTCCTCTGCAATTTCTTGTCTAACTGACATCATGTCTCACTCTGTCAGCTGCCATTTCCCCAGCCAAGCCACCACATATCAGGTAAAACACCCACAAATAACACATAATACACACATGCACATTCATATTACTGTACTTGAGAGGACATTCCATTTATTACGTTCATTCCTTATCCTCTAACCTTGGCCTTAATCCACATAACAGCCTGGATAATCTGAACTCTAACACTAAAATAGCCCTTTGTAAAAGAGAAAAAGACGTAAAAATTGTTGTCAGTTTTTAGGTTTTCGTCAACTTTTGCAAAACAAACACATAAAGAAATCAATGCTTCTGTTAGTTGTTTTTAATCTGCTATCAGTGATTACTGTCATTCTTTCCCAGCTCTCGCGCCAGCCCTGATCCCAGCCTACATCCAGTGAGTGACCTCAGATAACCCACTTACACACACACACACACATGCAGCTGCCACTGATCTGGCTTCGCCGTTGTGACAACATTTAATTTCAGCGTCCCTTCAATCCTGTCTCCTCTCCTCCCCTCCAGTACCAGCACAACATTCCTATTGGTCACGAGCCCTGGCACCCTCCCCACCCAGCTCTCACACCCCCAGTTTACCTGCAGCCCTCCGGACACACGCCATCACACAGGTAAGACCACCGACCGCAGAGGACGCAGAGAGCAGTGTTTTAGAGGTGAACTTGCTTCAGGGTGATGATGTGTGACCATCAGTCTTTGGGGTCCTTGATTAGAAATTTACAGGAGGGCAAGTTTCTATTTTTAAACAAAGTCGCTCATCTGGCACTCTGTGTTCAGTACTCCACATTGTCTGTTTTTCATCACACTTCATGCCACTCATAAACCTCATATGTGTTTGTCTGGCTGTGTGTCTGTATGTGTGTGTTTGTGTGTGGGTGTTGTCCTCCATCTCCCCATCATGTTCAGGCCTTTTGTCGAGGCTGCGAGTCCCGTGTCCGGTCATCATCCCGTCCCGGAGCGAACCAGCGGCACTTTCCCAGGATCCATCAGTGTGGTTTACAGGGACAAGGTCATGACTGCGCTTTGACCTCTGTTTGACCCTGGGAATCTGTTTGAAATTCAGACTTACACTCAAACTTACACAGACTGGTGTCCGGAAGAGAGAAGCTCTGTGGATGGACTCGGCAAAGAAAAAAATTGTCTCCATTATCCTCATCACCTCTGTCATCATCCTTTTGTCTCATCCCCTCATGTGTTTCAGCGTACACCTTCATGAAATATCCCAAAAAGGACAAAGGACCTTATCCTATAGGTCAGGAGACTGTTAACGCTTCCACAGGGGGTGGGGGGGTTGGGAGAGCTGAAGGGGGAGGCCCAGAGGGAGAGGCAAAGATACTGTGTGAGGACAAAGGGACTGGAAGATATTGACGTTCTGAAAACAACAGGGAGTTATTTATTGTGGTTCAACCTGCTGATTTGGCCCGCTTATCAACACGGTCAATAACCCTCACCGCCCCTGACTGCTGCAAATTGCACCAAAAATTACACTCCTTCTTGGGGTCATAACTTAGTCAGATCTGAACACATAGACATAATACAGACATACTTAGATCTAATGACACTTTAGGATATCATTACGTCTGATGTCTATTGCCAATAAACTTTCATAAATCTGATTAGAAATTGTAGGAAAAAGATTCTTCAGAATTTAAAGTTTCCTTCAAGTAATCAAAGTAATTCAGTAGTTGTCTGTACATCCATTGGTACATGGCAAACAAGACACTTTTAATGGTTCAAATTTGCCAAAATGTAAACAATTATAGCCTTAAAAAGCCATGTTGTAGCCCACAGCTAACTCACTGACTCCATAATAATGATACTTCATGTTTTCAGACCCCGCTGCCACGAAATTATGGAAAATATTCCAAAGATTACAGCATGATCATCCCGGATCTCAGAATATCCCATCATCCATATTCCTCAAACACTGACACTCTCCTCTATCCATTCATACACAGATACACAGTGTCATACTCTGCAGACCCATTACAGACTAAAAGACAAAGATAATTTTGTGCCTTGGTTTTCTTGTGGACATTTTAATGTAATCACGGTTGGTGTTTTGATTGCTCAATATGTTTACTGCAACATCTCATTACCTGTATCCTCATGCCTTAGAAATCTTGTGACAAGTAATTTATCCAAATCACTCTTAATTTAAGTGAGATAAAGTGATGTGAGTGCTGAAATAAGTAATTGTCAACAGGTGGAAGGGGTCGAGTTAAGCACATATTTAATGCTGGTTTAGGGATTAAGCTGCTTTAAAACATATAGTGTTTAGTTCAGTGTGAAATACAAGCATAAACTAGAATCCTGCATATATAGTGTTGTGCTTTTAAAGTGATGTTTTTGAATAAAACTTTACATTCTTTTCGCAGGTTATGGATTTGCTAAATCAACCAACTGTTTACAGATAATGTGGCCAATGTTTTTGCTGTTATAGTGTGATGCCTTTAACTCTTAACAGTTACTTGAATCACATGATGCCTTTAGGGATAATGCCATATTGCTTTTTAAATAAACAAATTGTTTATAATTGCAAAAAGATTCAAAGAGCTGTCCTTCATTGTTTAGAACTTAACCAACTTGTTATCATATATATATATATATATATATATCAATTATTTATTTGGAGTATTACAGTTTTAGAGAAATCGAGGATGCATTTTGTTAGCGGGAATTTGTTTTGATTGCGTGTATCGTCTTCAGTTTCCCTCTGAGTGGTCCTGCTTCAGACCATCAGTTCAGCATTGAAGAGAATGAGACTTCGTATTCTGGCAAGATCCACCACCATCACCGTCGCCACACACACAGCCAGGAAACGCTCTGCCACACACACACCAAGAACAGTGAGTACTCTCAGCCCGAGGGAGAGCTATCCAAACACTGTCTGTCTGCAAATCTGTGATATGTCTAGGCTGTACGGTGATGCTCTTTTCATGTTCGTTGCTGCGTGTTGATCATCAAATCACACACAAGCCCAGTTTCCACCTTGAAGGATAGATTCACCATTTTCAAGTCAAATCCACAAAGTCTTTGTTCTTTGTTCTGTCTAAAAATGTATTCCAAAGTTTATTGGAAGATATGAGGTTTCTGTTATATAAATTACACAAAGCAAGAGGGTATCTTTGAAACTTACATTCTTTATAGTATGGAGTTCCCTTTATGTATTTCCTTGTTAAGATTAAGATTAAGATTAAGATATACCTTTATTAATCCCCGTAGGAGAAATTCAAATTACACAGCAGCATTGGGGAATATAGTGCAATAAAAAGGGTACAGTGTACATACAATCTTATCGCAATAAGAATATTACAAAATCTAATATATGAAACTATAAATGAAAACTGTATATGCTAAATGCAATGTGCAAGTAGATTGGTGTGCAAAATATTTTAAGCAGCTTGTCTAAAAAAAAAACTAAACTGTACATTTGCAATTTAAGGTAAATAATTTTAATTTTAAGACTAACCAGTCTTAGTCAGCGGGGGTTGGAGGTACTGGGTGCTGTGGTGTTGTAGAGTCTGATGGCCGATGGTACAAACGAGCCTCCAAACTGCTTTGAGGCTCGGGGCTGGATCAGTCTGTGGCTAAAAGTGCTCCTGAGCTGCCTCAGCTCAGTGTAGAGAGGATGAGAGGGGTTGTCCATGATGGCTTTTAGCTTCCCTCTCATCCTCTTCTCAGTCACAGCCTCCACACTGTCCAGCTCCATCC
>NW_023339807.1:14644013-14646414 GCF_004916995.1 Morone saxatilis | reverse complement strand
AGCCGACAATGGAGGAGTCATCTGGGAACTTCTGTAGGTGGCACTCTCCAGAGTTGGAACAGAATCTGAGGTGTAGAGGGTGAACAGAGACGGTGACAGTACAGTTCTTTGGGGTGTGCCAGTGCTGCTCATCCCCACGTCAGACAAGCAGCTGTGCAGCCTGACATATTGTTGGGCTGCAGTGGAGGGATAGTACCACAAACAACCTTTATACTAAAAATGCTTCAACTTTGAAAGATACAAATTAGCTTCAGATGAACTTTGGAAAACATTTTTGACAGGCATCTGTCAACTTTTTGTCCCCCATCTCTGACACTGAAAGTGCATTATCAAGGGATGTCTTAATGGCCAGTAAACCAGTAACCACGAATGACTGCAGGAAAGTAATGTCTTTCACCTGTTTTGTACTGAGGTGACGGCAGAAATCTGGCCAGGGTTCAGTTGGAAAAGTAGTTTTTGTAACTTAAGTTAACTGCCCCTTTTGAACACATTTTATCGTGTAAAGCGTATATATTTATACCTCCCACACCAAACCTAGTAACAAGTAGGCCAACCCAATGAGTCTGTTCATACTAAAGAAACAAAGGTATTCATGACACAGCATGTCTATACAAACACAAATGTAGCCTGTAGTGTGTTTTCTCATTAAACTTTGTATTATTACAGAACGTCGAGCTCCTCCCTGCCCTGCAGATGAGCTGGACATATCTCAGTCTCTGCTCAAGGCTCTGGAGTCAGACAGTGATTCTCCCCCCTGGCCCTCACTGCACATCAACATGGACAACAAGGTCAGGCTCTTTCCCCACACACACACTTCTCCCACTCTGCTCACAACAACAGTCCCTTTACCTTCCTCCCTGCTCCCCTGCCAGGGAGAGGAGAAGCAGCTGTCTGAGAAGTCTCTGCACCCTCCCGCCTCCCCAGCGATGCTCCCTGAGCATCTCAAGTGTAACATCCTCAAGGCCCAGATGGAAGCGGCTTTCAGGGTGAGTACCACACTTCCACCTAACCGTCTAAGCCTTGTGTACTGTAGTGTAAATAACAGCAGTGTCCTCTTCTCCTCCCTGATGAAGAAGGAAGCTCCAACAACACCAAGAATGAAGAACTCAAATGAGACCCTCAATGACAGGCCAGTACCCTCATCCCATCTTCACGTGCTTACACATGTTTCTGCACACGTGTACTTAGGACTAACTGTCCATGTGATGACTCTCTGGTCTTCAGGTATCAGAGCTCGTCTCAAGACTCGGCTGCATCCAGTCTGACTGCAGACAAGACGCCACATCGGCAAGACCGCCACCCGACACCAGAGACACTGCAGTCCAAATCCAACACAAGCACCACCCGCAGAAAACGACTGGTCAGACAGTTCAGCTTGTGAGTACACGTCACCTTTCATTACTGTTGAAGGGCAGAGCTCCAAGAGGGAAACTGCCGCTGGAAACAAAACACTCCACCAAGCACTACGACCTATCTGCGCTCTTTGAACATGACATTTCAGTTCAGAACAATCTGCAGGTCATGTAAGTCACTCAGTCTCTCTTAATTTATTGCTCATCAGTAACCACGAAGATGAAGATAATCTCCCAGAAGCACTTGCAGCCATTTCCTCTCAGAGTACAGGAAAGTCAGGATCTACCAGCTCATTGGATAAACAGATACAGCCGTCCATATATCCACAGGTAACACACAATCTCACACACACACCTTAAAAATCCATTAAGGAGTGTTTGTTTAATACACTACACTCCACTTATGTGGGATTAATTCAGCATTTCAGCATTACCTGTAAGTAAACAGAGGGATGTCTGTGTGTGTATACATTGATGTGTATTCCAGGTGGATAATATGCCAGCACTGGAGCTGAGTAGTCCATGCTGTCCCTCTCCTTTGCCTTCTCCCCATCTCTCCCCTTCTTACTACCGTAGCTCCATTCCTCACCTGGTCCCATACCTTGCTGCCCATACTGGCAGGTAACACACCTCAATTTTTAATGTTCTCTGGGGCACGTTTGTATTCCTCCAGGGATCTGACAAACTATTTGAGAAAAACTGAAGTAAGCATTTTGGGTTCATGCTAGTGGCCTGTTGGTTAGGATGCATAATAGGGCTTCAACTAACTATTATTTTCATTATCAATTAAGTTAATACAATGCCTGTTCTCTGAACTCTAAAGATATTCAGTTGTTTATATATGTGACAAAGTTATCTTCACATTTGAGGAACTGAATCCCACCTAAGAAATTACTAAAACAATGCATTTGCTTCTATATGTATTGTTTTGACATTATTTTAGATGGTTTTGGAATTTGTTTGTCTCTTAAAGGTGGAATATAATATTCATAGGTATGTTTCATTAGTGTATAATCACCTGAATATAAGAATCATTGTGTTTTTATTAC
>NW_023339807.1:14628372-14643913 GCF_004916995.1 Morone saxatilis | reverse complement strand
GAATTTGTTTGTCTCTTAAAGGTGGAATATAATATTCATAGGTATGTTTCATTAGTGTATAATCACCTGAATATAAGAATCATTGTGTTTTTATTACTTTAGAATGAGTCCGCCACATTGAACCGACATGTTTCTACAGTAACCCTGAACGAACAAAACAAACACTGGCTCTAGACAGGCCCTGTTGTGTTTTTTTCAGCCAACATAGTTTCTCCTACATGCTTGGAAGGCCGGGCTGTATTCAGATAGTTGCAAACTACAACTTCACCTTTAGATTTTAATAGGAAGATAAAAAATGTAAACAAACATGTATCTTTAAAACTTCTTATGACATGAGGTTTGTATCTTTCTGTGTTTGTAGCGGAGAGGAAATAAGGTTGGACAGAGAGAAGATACTGAGAGCCCTCCTGATGACGGAGCTCTGAGACCATGACCCTTGACCTCTGTAACATCATCGACAGGCACAGCAGATCTTGCGTTAAAGTGGAAGCGGAAGACCCAAAGTCGTTGGCTGCAATCAACATTTGTATATTTGCATAATACGTTCAGCAGCTATAAATATATATTTGCATAAAGGGAATTGTTATATTTGCTTAATTGTTCTTTTAGAAGGACGATTCTTTATATTCATCCAACTGAAACTGTAAAAACTATAAGTGAGATAGAACAAAATGGACTCACTGGCTAACTGACTGACTCACACAAATTACAGACAAGCTACAGATGTAACTGGTGCTGCCTGCATGATAAATATGTTACATAATGAAATATTTATCTGATTTGCTTTGGGATTATGTTATATGTGATTTAATCAATACTGTGTCCATGTTGATGCCTAAACTGTGTTTCAGACAGCGACTGTTGAAGTATTGTACACTTAAAAAATCACAAGCAGAAGTGAAAGTCAGTTCACTTTCAAGTCAGTTTGTTCAAAATGTAAATGCACATTGGCGAGCATTGTAAATGTTTACTTCCTTACTGTATTTGTATGTCAGATATCCATTTTGACATGAGAAGCTATTTGCAGCATTTGAGAGTTAAGAAACGTCCTGAACAGAGTGAATTGAAAGTGAAGTCTGACTCTGTGTAGGAGATGCTGGGACTGGATTGTGCAGTCTCAATCTACCCACTAGAAGGAGACAGATCTGCAGTCACAGCTCCTGAGGCAGCTGAACACACTGATCCCGTGTTGTCATGAGGAACAGCTCATGGATCACTTTGCTATTTTTCACACGCAGTTTGAGTTTTCACCATGGATCAAATGCAAAACTGAACTCAAAAGTCATATTCTTGAAAATTAGCTATTGTTTAAGCATAATCCTGCTGCTCAACAAGTTTATTTCTGCCCTTGTTTTGTCACAATCACTGATCATCTGAGGCGGCATATGATATGCTGCTGTGCTTTATGTATTGATTGTGTTCTTGCCCTTTGGTTGGATCTTAATAAAGGCCACACCGTCACTTTGATGCTTCCGTAGCAGCATCTTTGGTCTCTGCACTGACATGGGAATGTCGACAGCCTCGCCCTACGTGCCTGTGTGGTAAGTGTGTATGTAGGCCTCACCCACCCTGTGAGGGAATGTTGTTATAAAGGATATTACTGATTTATCTGCCTCTGCACACCTATCAGGTACAGTGCAATGAGTCAGCCTGTAATTGCTGTCCTGTCCTCCAGTGAACCACTTAGTGTTACAAAATTAATCTTCATGGTACGGTACAACGGAGAGGCTCTGGTATGAGTTGAGGAATGCTGCAAATGTTTGTATCTGAAAGAAATAATGTGGAGCTAAACAGAAATAATTATGTGGGTGAGGCACAACCTATCACATCCTGCTTTAAACGTTTGTAAAATAAGGGACTGTATGAAAATTATTGGGGTTGGGAGGGGGGATAAACCTTATGTTTTTTTAAAAGCAAGACTCTACCCAACATTATTACTACTTTATTTGCTTTGAACTTTGCCCCCCTCACCCTCAAATGTTAATGGAACAATATTTTCTACACCGCCCTCATTGCACATTAAGAATGCAGTTAGCAATTGCCAAAAATTATGGTTGCAAATGGTGCATCTTGTTTAGCTGCACTCTACTTTTAAGCCAAGAGCTACTAAATGAACATTTATTAACACTGTTGCTGAAAAAGTGAACAGGAGAAAAGGTGATTGCTCTGTGGTTGCTGAGGGGCTTCAGCATTGTAATATTGTTATATTGTAATACTGGCTGTTGGCGAGAGGAAACAAGTGGCACACTCTTTAGAGATAATGTTCAGTCCTTAGTAAATTTAAAGATCCACGTTTCTCATTTCCTAAAACGGAAAAATTAGTCACTAGAAAACAAAGCCCCAATATAAACACTTGACTGTTGTCCTCTGCATGTGGCAAAAGCAACTGTATCATCCATGACACCCCTTAAAAAGCAAATTTTGTGTTTTAATGCACTTTTTTTTAACAAAATCGTGCATGAAAACAATAAAATATAATTGCCCTCTGGCAAAAAATACGCAATCCTCCCCTTTTTTTGACCCCACTCACTTTTCTTTTACTCCTTTTCTTTAAATCTGTAATCTACTTCACTCAAATTCTTCTGTACAAATTATAATTTCAAACTAAAACATTTTAACTTCGCACTTCATGTACAAAGAAACACTTTCTGAAAAAGTATTAAATAAAATGTGTCATCACGCTGCATTTTCCCACAATAGTTAACATATATTTCTAAAGTCTGCCAATTAATGTCATAAAAGTTAAATAGAAAAAAAACAAACTATTTTGGCCTTTGTTGCATGGATACTAATGGTGTTGCTACGCTGGTTAAGACCGTGTTTTGTGAGTAGGAGAATGAGTGCGTGTGTTTAAAAGGGATCAAGTTGGGTGGGGTGCACAAGATTGTATTACACAATGCCAAATCTGCCCTGAGGGGGTCTGACATGGTTTTTTTGTGCCTTCCTTCTCTCTTCCCCCTTCCTGGACTCTCTATTCTTCACTTTTTCACCCTGTTAAAAAAAGGGTCATCCTCTCAGATAATGTGTTTAGTGTGTCTGAGTGACAATAGTTTCTTTTCCATTCCACAGCATGTGTGTGTATGTGGGAAATGCAGAGGTAATCACTGAGGACAGTGTGAGGGAGTTCCCACAGTTTCGCCTTCAGCCACATTCTGTCATCAAACAACTCCACCGGTGTGTTTGTGCTCCTGCACTTCACACACCCTCCCAAAGTACAGAAGAGCACAATAGGTACACAGCAAAGTAAGATTATTCTCTCAGAAGACAAATAGTGAAATCAAACAGCTGACGGCCGGCAGACTTCACAGGTTATGTTTATTTTATTTTTTTCCAGCATTACCACAGCGGGACGTCCTGAGAGGGAAGTCCTACTGTAGATGTGCGTACAGCAAAATGGAGCCCAAAGAGCAACTTTGTGGGGCACAAACGACAATTAAATTCACAAGAAACATGTTGGAAGGGTCAGGAGACCTGTTAGCTCCACTGCATTCCCCCAACATAGATGGTGGTGAGAAGACAACGAAAGTGTGATGGACTGATAAATCTTTGCTGTCTTAGCGGAGTTGAATATGTATTAAAATCGGTCAGAAACCACCTCTGGCTCCTGAGATTCACTCAGTAAGCTGAGAACATGTGACTTGAGTCCTCTTGAAGAATGTAACCCTGTGGTTAGGTTACAGAGAACTAGGACTGTCCTCTGTTCAGATGTGAGTCCAAAACAAAAGGCAAGACACCACTGGCATTACACAGCATGGAAACAGGGGCTTTAGCGTGAGATGTCACATTTTTGTAAGTAAGGCCTGATGCAAGGACCAGACTATTTGACAAACTCACAGTGTAACATATATGCTATCATTTAAAGATACTGCTATTATATTCATTAGTAGTCTTATTGATTAGCAGTGCATTGATATTTGGCATTATGTAAACATCTTAAAGTTTTACTACTAACTTCTTCATGCACTAAAGCTTCCAATACAATCACTATGTACTGTATCAAATGTATATAAACACATAAAACATATTGCATGAACAGATTAAGTATCACGACGTATCAACACAGACATGCATAATACTCATTTTCATGTCTTTCACACTACAACGCACTCACACACACTTTCACTCTTCACAGAGAAGCTTAAGGAAAAGATTTATCTCGGTTTCTAGTGATTATAATATCATAACATGTTAAAAAATCTCTATAAAGCTTTTAAAATACACACTGTGCAATATAAGACAAAACTGCTATTTTTGGCTAGGGCCACAATGATTTTGGTATAAAATACATTAATTTCTGTTCTTATGGATATAAATAACACATCTAAAAGACTATTTTAAAAACCTAAAAAATACATTACAAGTCTTTGACACCAAGTTGTCACATGACCTTTGCATATTTTGTGACCCTACAGCAGGGTCAGGTCCAGGTACTGCCCCCCCGGCTTGGTCATGAGAGCGGGGAGGGACATGAGAGGAGCATCGCCTCTGCTGGACTGACCAATCAGACTGCTGCTCAGGAGAGAAATGGACTCCGCGGGACTCTGGAGAGGGAGAGGGAGAGGAAGAGGAAGAGGAAGAGGAAGAAGAGTTTGGGGGTAAGGACAGGGAAGAGAGACAGCAGAGTATTATCCCAGTGTAAAAGCATCAAACACAGAGCCCTTTACACCAGCACCAGATGTTACCCATCACCTTCTCAACCACCTGAAGGCTATACCTGTTATTACCAATCAATTATTACACTACAACACCACCAATTGACCGTTCGCAAAGCCCCGCACCCCTCACTAACTGCCTGTCAAGCTTTCCATTCACAGCACATAATGCAGTTTACAATGTAACTGTGGCGGATTTAACACCTAAAATGATTCGTAATCTTTTAAACAATCGAGTTGCGAAGTGAATTCCCATTTAATTAGTTTCTATCCTCACTGTTGCTTCACATAGTTAATGTTTACATTAGGATATTAATACTAATGCTAAACTCAGTAAATTGGTTGAAACAAGAGAAAGGGATTTTAGGATGATGTTGAATTTAGCAAACGTGACACTAACGCATGTTTGTTTGGAGGTGCGAGAAACTTCCCAACCCAAATAAAGAGCAGGACAGCTACAAACTCTGCTCTACTAGCACTTTGGCTCCCACGCAGTGTCCAGTTGTGAGCAGATATTTTACTTTCTAACGTAACCTTTAACCCCACACAATAACACAGTTAGATAGTTAATAACAAGAAGTAACGCTGGGTCACTGCTGTAGGTTGAAAGGCTATAGTTAGCATGCTAATGTTTAATCCATTCCTTACACTTTTACTGTTGGATTTTTAGCTTTAGAAAGCTCTGAGTACAGCTCCTACAGAGATCCATTCGCACTGTTTTGGCATTCGGAGAAATGCAAAGCTCGACAGCTCAGCTGTGCCTAGTTACGGTTGCTAAGCAATCACGGTTAGGAGGCTGGGTTTAACGGACGGTCAATTAGCCCTCTTGGCTATTGCTGTAGCCCATAAATAACTTCTTGAGAGGACAGAAATGTAGTAGCCAGTATTAGGTGAAGCAAACTGCTATCAAACAGTTTCACATGTCAGTCAGAAAAAAAAGCACCCTGTCAAAATGATTCAAGATAAAAACTAAAATCCAAGAAGTTTCCTCTAACCACTCAACCCAATCAAAAAAAAGTGTCCATTGTTGCTGCTGCGTGTGGTTAGTTGAAAATTCCCTGCCTAAGTAGGAAACCTCGCTGTCGTGTGACCAGTCGAGACCCAAGCCACAGCTACAACCCCTATCCAAACTGAATCCCCCTCAGAGCAGCCAATCCTTACCTGCCACCTGCCTCAGACACCTGAAATACACACCCATTCTTTGGGCTGTGTAAGCAATGTCCCAGCCGGGTCGTGAGCATGCACATGCCCGTGGGCGTGCATGAGAGCATCCTCGGGGGCATACTGTGGTGTGAGGAAGGGGGAGGAATGACAGACACAGGGGGCTGAGAGACAAGCAACCACAGACACTAACCTAAAGGCCACATGGACCTGTAAACTCCAGCATGGTGGTTTGTTTATGGGAGGAGAATACTGTAGATTTTTAGTCCAAATCTGTCCCTTAATTTAGTATAAACTATCATTTATCATATCCCTGGGACTCTTTACTCTTTTTCAATAAGACCTGGGTTCCTCCAATTCAAGTCTAAGCAAGCAGCAGTGCATGTGTGACAGAACAGGGATAGTAGACAGGATAAACTAGTTTGATAGCCTCTGGGCAAACACAGTGGATGCCTGACAATACACACCCACAACAGAAGGAGGTTTGAATACAACACTAGGATCCTTCAGAAAGGTATGTGTGAACTCTGAAGGCGCAGAAGATTATCTTGTATGGGAAATGTACTGCGTTTATGGTTCATTTGTAAAGAAACGTCTCTTACCTGGTATCCCTGCATCGCATTAATGAGTTCTTTGACTCCGTTGCTGTTGTAGGTCAGACCTGGCATGCGCACCAACCCCCCTGGGGAGGAGAGGGAGGAGGGGGAGGGAAAGTAACCTAAAGTGGTAGGTGAGCCAGGTGGACTGGAGAAAGAAAAGAGAGAAGGCACAGACAGACTGTTATCATGAAAATATCTAAAAAAAACAAACAAACTCTATGACTTGGAAGCTGCATGTTTCTCAGCAAACAAAGCACATATGAATCACAAGACTGGGAGTAACTTCGGGCGTCGTCTAGAAATGTTTTCTGATCAGGGACAAACAGAGGTCACTGATGTTTACCAAGTTCTCTGATACCACAGTGTTCAGTTATTAACTACCCTTGTCCCCAGCCTTTAACCTTGACAAGACACATTTTAACCAAAGACGAGCTGTTACTCTCCACTTCTAAAACGATGCAAACACAGATAGACCACTCAACACTATGCAAGAGTAACCCAAATACTTTGTGTTATTTCACAGTAACAATTTAGAAACATTTAAGTGCAATGCAATAACAAAAAAGTTGTTTATACATAACATGCAAATAGTTCCAGTGAATGTAAAGATTATCTTGAAATGTATGCAAACAGAAGGCTAAGAAAATCAAATATGTAAACAATAATACAGTTTCTTATTCGCTTACTCAGCAGCAAACAGCCCGCAAGTAAACAATGTCAGTTCAGGACAAGGAAGTCCGTTAGCTCTTAAGACTATGTATAATAGTGTTGGTGTGATTCATTTTATGTACCATGTACAGGGAATTTGCAAACATTTCTGAGATACTTTTGTGAAGGCTGAACAAATGCAAGCTCTTACAACATGACACAAATAAAATAATTATGAATATAAATCCCAGCATTATTTTAGCATCCAGGACTGAAAGTATTAAATAGTAAAATAAACTGATACTGATTACACTGAGTAACGCTTTAGGCTGTTCTGATGGAATCAAATCCTGTAATTTTCCAAAAACATTTACATGATTTTTCATCATTTCGTCTTTTTCATTGACTCCCTGTTTACCTGGGGTAGTATGCTGCGTAGTTCATGTATAGCTGAGCTGAAGCAGGGTAGTAGGCATGTCCTGGTGGCAGCGGGCGCGGGGCCAGCAACACCTGACCCATGGGAGGGTAGAGGGCAGCAGCTTCTGTGGGCAGCACAGGTGGAGCAGGGGTGAAGGAGTAGGAGGGTGGAGATAAACCTAGAGAGGAGAGAACAGTGAGAGAGACGAAATGCTTAAAAAAAGACAAACTGTAAAAGAAATAGACATGTTGGTGAAGTCACTGTTTCTGAGAGAGACGCTCATGCAAACGTGCATTGACCATAATAACTCAGCACCTGACACATGTACAGTATGTACAGTATGTGACAGTGAAAGCGGCTCACTTTGACTATTTGTGTAGACCCGAACTTCCAACATGTAAGCTTTTGATTGACTTTAAGGTAAAAAAAAAAAAATCAACACAGTTTGTACTTTACTGTAGTTATGCTTGCCCATAAGGAAGGTAACGTCTAATTGATAAATGCAAGAGCAACAGAGACATTGTTAAGATGTAGATACAATCTGCAGGACAACAAGTTATATATATGCCATTTTGGGCCTATCCATAGTTGGCGCCTTAACACTTTCCTTCAAAATATGCTTCCAGCCTCAGGCTCAGTATGTGGTTATGTGGAACTGGGACCTGCTGTCTATCTAACGTGTATTTCTGCTGAAGAAGCATAAAGATTTAATCTTGTTTTAACATGACCTCACTACTACCCACGCATCTAGCCTCTAACATTTTCAGTCATGTGAACATTTGCACTTCATAAAAAACAATTCATAAACACCACATTACACCACTTTTTATATTGTACCTTTTTTTCTTTTTATAAAACTAGGAGTGCACCAGTCCACATTATCAGACACGGAGAACAAAGCACATTTCTACGCACAAGCGTTCAGCTCTGCCCACCTTTCCCACAGCTCCACTGATTGGACAAAAGGTCTATTGAGGCTAAATCCCACAACCACCACTACCATTCTGAGAAGACTGGAGAGTTGTAAGCCATTTTGCCATATTATAGACTAGCTGACTTACTTACACTTTTCCAACCCTTTCAGATCTTCATGAATTACTTAAGCAGTGGTAAGGGAGTAAAATTAAGAATGAGTGACAAACATGCCGTTGAAGAAGATGAACTACAATCAGACTGTGGGAATACAGGTAAAAAAGGTAGAATAAACAGTTAACATGTGAAGTTTCTCAGTGCATGCAGATTGGTACTTTAATCACACTAAATTACAAAGAGGTACCACAAACACAAACACACACACGCACACAAACACACAGGGCAACACGCACTCTCACACACACAGTTTTGAATCCTCCTGGTTAGACCAGATGTCCCCTACCTACCACAGTACTAGATTGGAGAAAACCCAGCAACCCTGCCCCCACGGCAGGAGCCCACCTACCCTGCAGTCCCGAAGCACCCCCAGCTCCCAGCAGCACTTACGTCTGGACTTACATGGCGGCGGGCTGAGCCCTGTCCCACTCCTGGTCCGGTTGTGTGTGTGTGTATGTGTGTGTGAGAGTGAGCCTCCCATCAGCACCAGGCCCATCTCCTCAGCGCTGCAGGGAAACACCTCCACGTAGCGGTTGTTGGGCCCACGCTGGCTGGGCATCACATGCTTGTGGAGCCGCTGTGAGGCCTGAAGCGCCCGCTCTGCTGAGGTCATCTGGATGAAGCAGTCACCTGATGGACGACCCTGGAAACAGAGAAAGTCATGAATTACTCTGCAGCACTGTGTCAGAAAGCAAGTGAGTCCATGGGTGTGTCAGTGTGGTTGTTACATGTACCTGCTGGTTGAGGACCATGTGCACGCCATGTGGTCTGATATCGTGTGTAAACTCGCCCAGGAAGGTGAGGATGTCTTCTATGTTCGCTGTGTATGGCAGCCCCCTCAGCCTCAGGCAGTCCCTCATGCTACCAGGAGGGGGCAGGAGAGACACTGTGGGCAGCATTGACACCAAGGGAGCAGGGGCCACGGGGATCAGAGGGGCCGATGAGTACCGGTTCAACACCTAAAACACACACACACACACACACACATTCACACTCAGTTACTCTGCTTGCAGAAAAGACAGACCTGATTTAGCCCTTCCTCCCTTTTCCAGATAATTTTCAGGAAAAAATGATACACTCCATAATAGATAAAAAGATCAAAAGAGTGTATATACACTGAGACATGGCCAACTTCTTGTGTACAACAAAGACAAGTTCACGGTGTGTTTAAATGTGTGCTGCAATGTTAGCCAGAGGCTGGCTTGTTTGCATTTCTGGAGAGGACCAATAAAACTCCGTCCTCTATCATACATAAAAGTGTGAGGAAAAGCCTGTGTGTTTGCGGGCTGTAAACTTATCAGCCCGCAAAAGATAAGAAAATGAGTCCATGTGTTCATCTTACACGAGAGGGGGAAGGACTGAGGAAGACCAAAACAAGAGATAAAGACTAGCAATCTTTGTCAGAGTATTTGTGTGTACCACCATACTTATAGGAAACACACACACACAGTCCATCTTGCTATGCAGGTCCCAACCCATAAGCCCTACTCCAATAACTCCTACAACTAACTGAGGAGAAAAGAAAACACACCCGCACATTGTCATGCTCTGCTGTGAGCACACACACACACACACACACACGATTCCTAAAAACCCTCTTTTTGCCTTCAGAAAACAAAGAGGATAACAACACACTGTACATTAAAGCACACCTACATCCAGACAGACACCCTGACATACCTGTTGGACCTCTGCTGCTGTGCTTTTGAACAGCTCAATATATCTTCTCCCCAGGATTTCCTTGTGTTTCCTCAGAGCACACTGGGCGTGTTCCTCACAGGCAAATAAAACAAAGGCATCGCCAGTGGGACGGCCATCTGGATAGCGGACAAATAGGATGCCATCCTTCCCGCCGCTGACCGGACACGTCTCTTTGAGGCCCTCCCCCGGGGAGAAGAAGGTGAGCACCTGCTCGTGTGTGGCGGTGAAAGGAAGACCTCGCATCCTCACTATGATCTGATCCTCACGGGACAGGAATATTGCTACCTCATTGGAGGTACCTGGCACACACACAAGGACAAAGACACATTTACTTAACCACAAGTAGATAAACACGCCGTTGTTTTGAACAGCATTACGTTTTCCTTCTGGGAGCAGCTCTCTGTGATGGTTTGGAGTGATTTCCAAGGCTCTCTTATTCTATCATTGATAAGAATAAACTTGACTTTTATCCCTTCATGATTTTGAGTGATGTTCTGGCATTCCATTTTTATGATTATAAACATCAGCACCATTTACTGAGTTTTCTGCCATTAATAAACAAATGGTATCAAGAGATGAGACGACGAATGGACTGAAAAACATTTAATGGACATAAAAAGTCCACAGAAATGAAATAGAGAGAATACAAACTCATGCACAAAACCCAACAGCAGGGCATTTGGTTGGTCTTGTTGTGGGTTGATTCAAATTCACATTCAAACCTAAACATCCCCAACAAAGAGCTTCAGGACTTAATTTGCTATCCATTCAATTTTACTAAAAGTTACTGCTGGTAAGATCAAATTCTGTACAGTACACATAGATTCTTACCTCCAGCTATCTTCAGGAAGTCCTCTCCTGTTGCTTTGTAAACCTGCCATTAGAAGGTAACAAGCAGAAATGAATGGAGGGAACTACATAGACGATTAGATAAAGTAGTGTGGCTGATTCACTTAAAACCCCTTCAGACCCAGTGTCCATTATAATCAAAGGAGTCCGTTAATTGCTGCTAGAGATTCACTGATAGATTTCTTTTGCACAATTATTTTGTATATGGTAATCTAATGCCTCTAATTTACTTTATTTCAAATGTATCTGTTTTCCTTACCTCCTAGCGTGCCTCTTGTGCTGCTGTAACATGTGGATTTTCCCCCAGGGGATCAATAAAGTCTTATCTGATATTTATTGGTACACTCAACTGGAAATACTTTAGGTCTGAGGAGGTTAATTAGTGCCAGCTAGCAGGGTTCAGACAGGTTACCTCTATGTATCTGTTGCCCATATGGTGTTTGTGTCTCTGCAGTGCCAGGTCTCGGTGTTCTTCAGTGACAAAACGAACAAGCGCTTCTCCGTTCCTCCTCCCCTGAGCATTAAGGCACAATGCAGCCCCTCCTCTATAAAACACAACATACAGATCATTATAGAGGATGTAGACCTTGTGTCAACAGCAGGTTTCTGTATATATATGATGTTGACTTGTTGGTTAAAACAGCAACAACATACTTGGCAATGTTGAGTCCTCTGAAGAACCGAGCAATGTCCTGATCAGACGACTGCCATGGCAACCCTCTGGCTCTGATCACTGTGTTGTCGCACACTTTCTCCATCTTACTACTACACACACACACACACACACACACACACACAAACAAAGGCATTAACACAACAGGAGTGGACTTCGAGTTGATTTCAGAGGCAGGCACAGAACAAAAAAATATTTATCTTGAGCAAACTTTACTCACCAAGTGCCGGTCTCAAACTTCTCACTAACTCTCTCCTGGTTAGAAAACGTGTGGCCTGTAATGGGAATTTGTGAAAAATCACAAATTAGACCTCGAAACTGAAATAAATGACAGTACTTTGTAATCAACATGGTGATGGTCTAAAGTCTTGAGGTAAAATGCAAACTATCTTTATAAACTGAGTTTTAGAAATGTACACAAGGGCTGCAAGTAACTATTTCCGTTTGTAGATGATTCTCCCTGATATTATCTCCACTGACTGAGTATTTGTTTGATCCATAACATGTCAGAAAATAGTCTGTCACAATTTCTCCAGAGATGAAGGCGACATATTCAAATGTCCAACCAACAAACTCTAAGGCAGAGATGTTCGGTTCATTATCATATAAAACAAAAAAGTCCTCACATTGGAGAGGCTGGGAACATCAAATAACTGGCATTTTCTGCTTGAAAAATTAGGAAAATAATTAATCGACTATCAAAATAGCTGCAGATTCTAATTCTAATTTCCTTAATTATCATCTTAGCTTAAAGTTACATACTTTTCTGAACTCCTGTAAAACACACAGTAGGCCTATATGTCAAACACAATTCCTAATGTTTTATATTTTGTCTCATTGCATAAAATCCCATATGGTACTCACAAAATGGCTCAGAAAGTAGGGCAAGGACAATGCTGGCCATGATCTCAACCTGCTGCACTGCTGTTTCTGCAGGCAATGCGGCGGACGGATCCAGTGTGGCTGAAGGATCCCACATGGAGGGCACATCAACAGGTATGCTAAGAGCTGAGGAGGAGGCCGTCAAGGAAACAACAACAAGAAACAGTTCCGACACAGCAAAAAGGTGTCGTTATACGCGTGTGTTTGGGTTTGTGACTGATGTAAAATGATAAAAATGAGAGAAAATGTGAACTAAATAGAGAAACTACAAAAAGCAGCAAGTAAATGCAACACACACACACACACAGAGAGAGAGGTGTAAGTTTTCCTGTTCCAGTGGGTGTGTGGGGTTTGCCGTGTTGGCTAAACACACACTTGTTCACTGAGCGCTTAGTAAGGTGCTGCCATTGTTTCCCTATTTGCATTTCAAAACCTCTAGTCCTGCAGCCAACACCCCGTGGCTTACAAACTTCTAACGTGTATTCCGCGTATGAGATAAAGCTAAACATACAGATAAATGAGCAAAACGGTCCAAAATACCACCAGTAACAGACACTTTACATACACCAGTGTAGTTCACAGACATTCACCAAATGTAAACAGGTATTAAAAGGATACACTCTGCCATGATGTGTACATTCAAAGCCTTGAGGTCAGACGTGGGGTAGTGCTTCTTGAACTCTTTCCGAAGGTCAAAGAAAGAATAGAAACAGTCCGGGACCAGGATGTTCTGGAGAGGGAAGGAATTAAATAAAAGGATGTGAACATGTGGCCCACTGACAGCTGCCATTTTATTGCCATCATATAACTGTTTGCTCAAGCTAGTGGAGTAGTACCTGCGTAACATTAAGACATTGTGGGAGGATTTCATCAGCTTCATTGTGTGGTGGCGTTTTTATAAGTAAGGTATGTGCATGGGCGTGTCATTAAGACAGTTTTGCATGAGTGGGTCTCTGCTGTAGATCAATTTTCGCCCTAACATTAAATGCAACCATGGAGCACAGTGCTGACACAACATATCCCTTTGTGTCTGTGTGAGGTGCTGAAGGTTGCTGCAGTACTGAGAGAACATCCACCCTGGCTGCGAGGCGTTCACCCGACCAGCTCGCTCACCTTGCTTGCGGCCTCAGGGTGAATCACTTGGCGGATGTGAAGCTGCCCGTCTGTACACAAACACACCGACGTGCCTGCGCCCGCGCTGTTCACCTCGTTTGTCAGTTGTAGATGAAACTGTTGAGCATTCAGGAAAGAAGTAAAAACATTCATGATCCAGCCTCAAGCAGTAAAAAGTAAGAAAAATAAAAGCCTAAAACTTTTTCTAGTAACTACAGAGAGGTTATTACCAGGTTTAATGCTGTCTCGAGACTTGTGGCTGTGGAGACACAATCTGCTTTGGATCCATTCTCCTCTTCCACGCTCTCTTCCACGCTCTCCTCCACCACATCCTTCTCCTCTTTTTCGTCTGTCAAGTCTGGGAGGTCAGGCTTAATGAGGAGCTCATTCATCTTGCCCAACTGGTTCAGAGAAGAAGAAAGAAAAAAAAAAAAACACGTCAGTCTGGAAACAGCCTAAATAGAAACTCACATGCTGTAGGCTGATGTTACACTGTTACATGGCTGTAATGTAGACCTTTATTACATATATATTATCATAAAGTACAACAAGAGAAGCAGGCGTCTGTTTAAATACCTCACAATGTAGACATCATTATACTAAACGTATATATGTATTCAGAACAGAGGTGTGTACAGAGGAAACCTACAAAAAATCACCTGACTTAACAGTTTATTTATGAATTAATAGAGTTCTGAACATCATTATATATGGCTGTCGTCTGTATTTGAGTTTGTTTTCGACGGGAGTTCAGTTTACCTGCCCACTCCTTTACCTACCACTACATTTCCTGCTTTAAACAAACAATAATTAGCTGTAATAAGCAGTGTAGTAATAACTTTTTTACCTTTTTGTTTTTTACATCCACCAGCTGCCAAACCAACTGCACGAGCTCCTTCTCGTCCGATCCCAGCAGCTCTCCGCTCGCGCCAGATGTGGCGGTGAAAGCCACCGCCAGGTAGTCTACCTGCGCCGTCATCTGAACACAAACACAGTCCAAACAATAAAAACTAATCTAATACTACACAAAAGTAAAGGACAGTAACTGAAGAGACGCCGGAGAGGACACACGCGGGGGCCGAGCGGTATAAACACCTTTACTTTGACACCTGAGCGCAAAGGTGAGCTCCGTAAATCCAAGTTTCGTCGCGTATGAAATCTAACGTGAAGCCTCCCGCAGTCACCATCGCGGAGTAATGGCTGAACGTTGCCCGTTTTTGTAGTGCTTCTACCTGTGTGACCACGTGACTCTCTACCTGTCCCCTCCCTCCTTCAGGTGGTTCACAGATTAGGACGTGGCAGACCACGGAGGACAGAAATATCTGGGTTTTTCAGTACTCAAGTCATTTAAGTATTTCTTTGCCTGGTCATTTACCCGGCAGGTATCAAGAGTAAAATACCTGTCACCTAAGTTGAAGCGCTCAAAAAGTTTTGCCACTGGCTCTATAATAATTCAATAATTTGGCTACTACGATTTTATTTAATTTTTCCACAAATGTCCCTATTTTATGTTTAATATTTTTTAGAAATTAAAATAAATATTATTGAAAGGTTACTGAAGGCAAAGAACACCCAACAATAGTATAACACATTTGTATTTTGTCCTCGTATACAAATGAATCAAGGCAAGACCATGAAGTTATCACTGGTGTGGACACAAAAACTTGTGTGGACACAAAAACATTGTTTTTGAACATTGTTTTTGTGTTGCCACAAAATACTAGAAATAAAACAATTAACATCGGAATAATTATAG
>NW_023339807.1:14628095-14628323 GCF_004916995.1 Morone saxatilis | reverse complement strand
AATTAATTAATTACATGTTTAAAGCCAATCTTAACTGAACCAATGAGCTCAAAGAAAAAATAGAAATTATTACAGTGGGACATCTTACTTATATTGGGTATGATTTTTATAGTGTGGTGTATTGTTATAATTAGTCTTGTAGCATATTACTACTACTACTACTAATGATAATAATAATAATAATAATAATAATAATAATAATAACAATAATAATAATAACGATAATAA
>NW_023339807.1:14607867-14627995 GCF_004916995.1 Morone saxatilis | reverse complement strand
ACACAAATAGTAGCAGCAAAAAGAAAGAAAGTTGCACATGGGCAATAGATTGCACAGTGAATATGACATATAATATAATATTATTATAAATATATAATAAAGCAACCTTGCAGTAAATTCTAGTTTCCTGATGGTTAAAATGTTCAGTTATTGTTGAAACTGAGTTAGAAAGCTGTTTATTCACCTTATGGTAATATTTTTGGCCTCATGCTGACAGGTGTTTCCATTAATTTGTCCATCCCATTTGAATTATCAATGGACAGTATACCCAAATATTAGTTGACTCAAGGCCTACATACGACTACATATATAGTCGCTGTAGGGATGCACCAATCCGGTTTGCTGGATCAGTATCGGTTCTCGAGTTGGACTTATTCACAATAAATACATTTTCTCTCCCAGTGTCATTATAAGAGTCATTCCTTTCACTAAAGGTTACACTCATTCTTTCATAGCGGGCTGCTGACTCAGTCTTTAACACCCCAGTAATTCCTGGCCTCATGGTACCTCACATCAAAACAATTGCAAGTATACAAACGTTACATTTGTGGGAAAGAGAGCGCTGGTATCAGATCGATCCTCTGTATTGTCTAACACCCAATCTAAAGCTATCGGGATTGCATTGGGAGGGGAAAGTTGGATCGGTGTATCCCTAGTTGTAGGAAATCCTTAACCTCACTGCTAATGATAAATCACCTCTGGGTATGTTTGTTTGCTACAGATACCTGAGATGCATGTGTATGCCTGTAGGAAAGTAGTTTGATACCTGAGCTCCATTGTTGTTTGGGTCCTGATTCCCACTCAGCCTGTTGAGTGTGATGAAATTTAACTCAGCACAAACCTGAGCCGCTCAGGCCTGTGTGTTGTGTAGAGGTGGGTGATTTGTATAAAACACTCTTTTATATTACAGTAATGATATATATCATGATCAGGGGCATTTTTTGGAAGAACAGTTGAGAATCTGATCATGGAGAATGTCTGGTTTTGGTAAATTATAAATACATATATAAATCCAATTTGACCATTAAACAGTTTTGCTTATTGATGTGCTACATTGCCTCCAATGGGCTAATACACCCGGATATGTTAAAGTGTTCATCATAAAATCTACTTTAATGATGCCTACAGTTTTTTCTTACACTTCTGTATAATTGTTTATTAAATTATACATTTTAGCATTGAGGTAATAGTTGTTGGTTTACTGGACTTCGTTATATTCACAGGTTTGCCTAACCTCCTCGTGGATGTAAATAGGAAGGACAAAAAAATAGAAGCATCTCTCAGTATATTGCAGTACAACATCACCTCTAACTATTACCTTAATAATAAACATCTAGTTGAAATTATACATTTCCAACAATGTCACAAAAAACTTTTAAATTACATTCTTCATAAAGTAGAAAGAGCTGTTGAATTAGATTGTACAGGTGTACCTGATAAACTGGCCACTGAGCATTTGTTGTTAAAATCGTAAACCCCTATGTTGATGTATAACTCGATACCAATGAAGCCTACTGGATAAACATTACTCTGTGTGTGTGTGTGTGTGTGTGTTTCCAGGGAGACGTCTCCTCATGCCTTCCAGTTGGAGCTGTTCTTCAATAATGTCACTAAACCCAACAATCCCACGTTCCACAGACTGGGCAGGTAAGAATGATTTTCACCCCCCCCCCTCTTTCATCTTGTTTCTGTATTAAGTGCTTAAGATGCTCATGTCTGTCTCACCTGTCAAACCAGTCACAGTAGCACCTGAGTCCTGTTCTCAGAGGCCTGAGGGTTGTGTGTGTTCAACCACCCATACTCAGGTCTCTTTGTTCCTGTGCTGGCTAACTGGTCTCTCCAGAAACTCAACCCCACCCACTCAGTAGCTGAAAGTGACGCAAAAACTTAGAGGACCCAGTGAAATAGACGAGTAGAGGAATGTTTGAGTCAAATGTTTTTTATTCAAACCTCATAATAACAGAGGTGTTCACAGTAGCACCCGAGCATAAGCTTGCATTTAGAGGTGTGCATTGTGTAAGAGTTGTTGAAAACTGTAAATACGACACACCCAAGTTATTATCTCTGCCAGGAAAGTTGGGAGTAGATTTTTTAACCTGTCTGGTTGCTTTTAAAATATCTTCCAAATGTCAAAAACAAATTTGACTGATATGTTTTTAGACAAATGACTCTTGGCCCGAGAATCCAGATAGCAATTATAAGGCAGTATTGGTTTTGTTTTACAACATAACCTGTCTTGTTTGTCTTGTTTTTTTGTGTCAAAAAAACAAGACAAAACTGTGTAGCATATATTTTCTGCCTTATTACAGGGTATCTGCAGATCTTGGAAAGGGTCTTAGAAGATGTTAAAAAGGCTTGGATTTAATTAACTAAAAGCCTTGTCTGATGTAGGCAGTAATGTATAAAACGTTAATTGATTTTATTACAGGCTGTCTGGAGGTGTATATAAACTAAAAGTGATTGTTTTAGACGGTAGATTGTGCTCACAGAAGTCCTGTATCAAACTCTTTCACTACTGCTAGCTTTTAAATGGTTAATCCATCTATCAATTTCTATGGCATTAATTAGTTATATCAGTGGACAGTACTGAAAAAAAAAAAAGAAAAGAGAAAAAAGATTTAATAATAATGAATAATTCTAGGCCGTATCGTCCCTGCTGGTCTTTTCTTTATACTTAGTCTTTGGCCGGTCTGATCGTATAACAGGTATTTATTTGCATTTTATCTGGTTTTAAAGCGGCTTTAAAAAGTTCTACATGAGGTTATGCCCTTTATCAGACAGTGGACAGTAGAGAGCTGACAGGAACTGAGGAAGAAATAATTACACAGTAATTACGTGCTGTTTGGAAAAAAATTGATCTGGTACTTCACAGATTCGTGCTAAACTACATTGCAGTCACATGCTATTTTTTAAAAATAAAATCTCTAAGACTAATGATAAACAAATATATTCAAATTGGTGTATAGTTGCACTGATGTTTTACTTTCCCTTGTCTTGCTTTCTGCCCTCAGCCTCGAATATGATGAGAACAAGTCCATCGTGTTCAGACCCAGTGGAAAGGTAAATGGCAGTCCACAAACAAGATGATTTGTATTTAATTTTTTATTTATTCTGTCTATTTGTGAATAACTGAATGGGTTTGTGTGTGCAGGTGAACACAGACGGCCTGGTGCTGCGTGGCTGGTACACCAGTCTGACTGTAGCAGTTTATGGGACAGCAGAGCGCTCACATGGACATGACCAAGGCTCACCCCCGCCTCCTCCACCCCCACCCCCTCAACAGCCCAGTGGGGCCAAGAGGATTGTTAAACAAGGTGGGCATCATTAAACCAAAACTACCCACACTCTGGCCTTCACCCCCACTTCCTTAAACTGAAACATCCGATGAGCAGGTTACCCCTGATTTACTTGTTAAACTGTCACTTGTTTGTTTGTTTGTTTTAGAGTGGGAAAAAGATGACCAGTACAATGGCAGCCCACCAAGACCGGCACCCAGAGGACCTCGTACTCCGCCTGGGCCTCCACCACCCGATGATGATGATGAGGAGCAGGTCCCAGTGACAGGTCAGTACTCTGACATGTGTTCTGTGCACATTACATTATATCACGTTATGTCAGCCGCTGTTAGATCTTTATTTATCAGCAAAAATAGAGATGCGGCTGTAATTTAAGGTCGGGAAAACATTTTTAAAAAATTTGTTTGTGTCATAAACAGGATAAATCATGTAAAAACACCAGTTTGACCCTAAAGCTGGTTTGTATAAGTTTGCCTTTATGTTTAGATAAATATATAGTTTACATGTTTGTATGTTCCCCATGGGGTATGTTGACTGAACTGTGTGCCCTCTGGTCCCTGTTGTGGTGGCTGCAGTGGGCGTGGTCAAAGAAGAGCCATGCCAGGGCCGTGACGACTACCTGGAGGCTGTTTCACCTGAAAGATCGCTGCCTGCTGATGAAACGTACTCAGATGCTGAACAAGATGAAGAAGGTGATGAGGAGGAAGAGGAGGAGCAGGAGGAGGAGGAAGATGCACGGACTGAGGGTAGTGCTCCGGAAGAGGAGGAGGAAGATGAGGAGGAGGAAGATGGGGGTGAGGACGAGGAAGAGGAGATGGAGGAAGGTAGGGGAGTTATTTTGTGAGAGTAGGATAGTCTACAATCCCAAATGGATGCCCAGCCCTGAACCCCTTGATCAGCAGACTTCCCAGGGGGCCACAGGAGCAGGGTCCATTTGGGACTGAGTGACAGTTGGAGAGAGTGTGTGTGCTCTGGCATGCTGCTTCCGTTTACAACTGCTGGATGCTCCAAACTCTCAGCTAGTCCGCCTCGAGCTACTCAGAAGGCTTATGATCAACATTCATAAGCGGTGATGTGGAGGTCTACCTCACACACGCTCACAGCCACGGCTGATGCTTGTGCTGTAGTCCCATCCTGCATGTCAAACTAACCCTGCATGTGTGGAGTGATGCTGCCATGTGTGAGTAGGTTTGTCGTGTATACGTTTGTGAATTAGAAAGGGAATATGTAGTAGTCGCTGGCCTCCTCATTTCCATTCGTTTTTACACACATCTTATGAATTTTCATCTAAGAATCTTGTTTGTAATGTATTAACTTTTGTCCTCTCCCCATCGTCTCTGCCGCCCTTTCAGGTGATGATGGCTATGAGCAGATTTCCAGCGATGAGGATGATCTGGATAATGGTAGCTTCAAGTTGCCCACCTTTGACATGGACTACACTCCTGAGGACCTGGCATCTGTCCCACCTGTCCAGTATGATCCATATGAGCGAGAACTCAGACCCCTGCTGTACTTCACCCCTCCATACAAGACCCGCTTTGATACCCAGTTTGAGAAGGCCAGTGTGGAGGAACCCCGGGACCCTGGTGGAACAGAAGGACCAGCAGGTGGAGAGGAGGCTGAGGCTGTTACGCAGCTGAAGGAGCTAATAGCTAGTATTGGAGAGGACAGAGATGCACGCTGGGTCACAGCTGTGGAAGAGGCACCTGGACTACTGGCCAAAGGGCTGGCTTATTTAATTAAACAAGGAGAGCAAGAGATGGAGGCCCCTGTTGGAGTTTTAGCCCAATGGGGACTCCAAGCTCTGAGTATGGAGATCGCACTCACACAACCCATTGCTCTTAACCTCAGACAATTGAAAGCTGGTGCCAAGCTAGTGTCATGCCTGGCAGAGTGCCCACACGGCCTCACAGCACTACTGCGTGAGGGCGCCCTCAATGTTCTGCTGGAGCTGCTCAATGCGGACCATGTGTCCTCCACCCTGAAACTGAGTATCCTGAGAGCTCTGGGTGCTTTAATCAGCGCTCCTGCTGGCATGGAGGCGTTCCTACACGCAGGAGAATCAGAGAAGAGTGGCTATCAGGTTAGCACCATAAAGTACACAAACTTCAAAACCCCTCAAATTTACAGAAATCACTCCCTAGTTGAACAATGTGATGAATTTTACCTCTGACACTAAGCTTTATTTCCTTTTCATAGCGTTTAGTCCAGCTGTTCCTGCGTGAAGAAACGGTGAGGGTCATAACTGCTGGAAACGCTATATTACAGAAAAGCCACATGTACGAGGTACTGGTCGACCTGCAGCGTGTAGCAGCAACATTGAGTGAACCACAGCAGGTACACACACACATACACTCAAACACTCATTCACACATATGTTACTAACTTAAAACACTAGGTAAATTTTCCATTATAATCATGATTGACTGTCATTGTCAGGAGGAGATGGAGGATGCTGAGAGCCCCATGGAGGAGGAACCATCGCTAAGCTCCTCCCCTGTGAGTGAGGCAGAGCTTGATAGGCTGGCAGGGGTTTTGGAAGAGTTACATCACCTGCTAGAGACGGCTCCCAACTGCATGGTGCAGCCACCTGGAAAAGCCTTCCCCACTACTGCTAGAATAACGGGACCACAGGAGAGGGACGACCCATACCCAACACTGTTTAGGTACACAATCAAACCCACATGACCTCAAGCCTTACACAACGCAGAAGCTCGGATACAAAATTCAGTGTAGTTGTCACTCATTGATATATCATTATTTTTCAGGTTTATGCATGCGTGCCATTTCCTGGAGAGCACGGCAGCAGTGTTGGCAGCGGCTGCAGCAGCTGGCCACCTAGGTGTCACCCAAGCTGTTAGAGAGGTCCTGCGCTTCCTGTCGCTCACGCAGTCAGGTCTGCTCTTCCTTCTCGCCCAGCCCACTCCCACCAACCTGTTGCTGCGTCTCCTGGCATCGATGGCAGAAGCGGAGGCCGAGGACACCACCTTTACAGGGGGAGAAGGAGGTCTCACAGGGCCAGGGTTTGGTGAAGAGGGCTTCGGCGTGTGGCTAATGCAGGCGCTGCATGCTCTGCAGGGTGTGTCAGAGCTCATGAGCCATGTAGCCACAGGGGGAGACGGAGGTGCTGGGCTTGAGGAAGGTGACAACGCAGAGGTCCTGGGCATGCTCCACGCGCTCTACCTGATGACCTTCACACAGACTGGTCGCAGCGCTGTGGCCCACGTTTTGAGCATGGACAACAACCTGTCCTGTCTGGTCACCCTGCTCCAGCACCACAGCAAGGACGGACAGGGGTACAGTTGTCCTCTCCTTTTCCTTGTGTCTCTTTTTGAATGACTTGGTTTTATTTCAGTGTGTTGAAAGTATTCTTTCTATGGTTTTGTCTCCTTCTCTTGTAGTGAGGCTAAAGCTCGCAAAGCAGTGACATATAACTATGCCTGTATGCTGGTGTTAGTGGTAGTGCAGAGCAGTAATGAACAGCGGATGATGGAACAATTTGCTGCCCCACTACTTTTAATAGCCAAGGCTGATGACACCAATGCCAAGTTACAGGGTAAATATTATCAATGTCGCATTAAAGTTTCTTGCCTCGTATGATTATTTTTGCTACGAATGTTTTTATTTTTTTGATTATTAATGTTTTGGTCTTCCTTCATACTTCAGAGCTTAGCAAATGGCTAGAGCCTTTGGAAAAACTTCGCTTTGAGATTGGCAGCATTCCCACCCTCATAGACTACATCAAACAGGTACAGATCTCTCACTCAATATACATACTGCTGAAGTAAAGCAAGATTTCAATACATTTTCATTCTCAGTAACTGTGAGCTTTCATCTTCCTGTATCAGCTGCGGACAGTCCTAATAACTCCCAAGTCCTATTAAGGGAGGGAGTGATAAATCTCAGGCAGTGTTTGGCTGCCAATGATTTGTCTATAACATTTAATTCAGGGAGTCCACCAGCTCTCTCAGTGAAGGAATCAGGGTCTCATGTCCTGCACTAACCCACAGGGACTGGCCTCTTGGAGTACAGTTTAATCACTGAATTGTAGAACTCAATCAATATTATTATCAGAGGAAAACAATAGGTTTTTGTCACCACTTAAAACCAGACCGGCTGACAAGGTGGCTCATAGTTCTGAAACCTACATAAGAATGCAGACTTTATATATATATATATATAACTGTTTACAAAGCATGAAATATTTCTTTAAGTCAGACACTCAGCTTTATGTTTTCCATCTAATTTTGTACCTTACAGATACAATATATCACCTGTAATTGCAAAGCTTAACCTACAAGTCTGAACTGCTCAAACATAAACCTGGTCTGTAGCATATTTGAGTCAAGGCTGTATGCAAATAAGAGGGCTATATGTCAGTCTTATACTTGTGTCTTTTCTTGACTTCAGAATGTGGAGAACATGTTGACTGCTGAGGGAACTGGACTGGTCACTGCTCTCAGGGTTCTTTATCACATTGCCTGCCCCCCACCTGCTGTAGAGGGTAAAGACACCAAACATGTTTTTTGTAATAGTTCTGCTGATTAAAACTAAATGCTTACTTAAGGTTACATTTTCTTACTTTCACTTGAAGATTTTTTGTTTAGGTTTTTTTTGTATTAAAGGTGCCATATAAAGTCCTTTAAGGAAACAAAAGCTATGTTTACATGTAGTTTTACTGACCAAAGCACATTGTGTGTATCCTTACTATCAACAAACCTGTTAATGTTAAGTGTTTTATAGCCTGTATCTTTACTAGCTTGCAGTCTACTTTTTTTTACTGCCTTTCCCTGGTGCATTACTGCCACCTAGAGATCAGTGGAATAGTGAGTGACCATTGGCAGGAAAACATGTGCATCCTCAAGCGCCAACAAAATGGGGACACACTCATAAAAAACTGCTCCATAGCACTACTAGTGGTCAAAAACTCCACAGGGTACCTTTAAGCTATAAAATGGGTCCTGTGTTCACTAATGTTGATTGCAACAGTAACAGAAGTCATGGCTGTTGTACAATATTTTTCACAATGTCGTCCTCCTTCCTACAGGTCAGCAGAGGGATCTTAAGTGGAGTCTTGCAGGGGTCCAGCTGTTCTCTGGCGAGGGTCTGGATACATGTGTGCGAGTCCTACAGAAGCTCTGCAGCGTGTTGCTGCAGCCATGGCGTGTGCATGGACACATGGGCCCCACGCCGCAGCGCTGCATGATCCTCAGTATATGTATCAGCACACTGCGATTATTGCGCACCATGCTGATGGAGCTCCTACGCGGTGGAGCTTTCCAATTCAGGGACACTCGAGTGGCCAGTGTGCTGGTGACGCTCCACATGATAGTGTGCTCCATCCCTGCGTCTGGACGTCTAGACGGAGAGGAGACCAGAGTGCAGGCGCTCATTGTTGATGTATTGCTCACCTTCACGCAGGGTGTTAATGAAGAGGTGTGTGATGAAGAAGCGTACAGGCATGTCTGTTTAGCCAAGAAATATTGTGCAGAAAGTGTCATTAGTAGTCATTGTGTGTGTGTGTGTGTGTTTCGTGCAGGTGACTCATACAGAAGAGACTCTGGCCAGTAACACGTGGTCGCTGATGCTAAAGGAGGTTTTTGGCTCACTGCTGAAAGCTCCTGAAGGTCTGTTCTCTGGTCTGACGCTGCTCTCTGAGCTCCTGCCTCTTCCACTGCCAATGCAGAGTACTCAGGTAACTCACTCTGTCCTACTGTCCCAACACCAATCCTGTACTTGCTTTCACCTTCTGATGATTCTTGACTTGACAGATACACTGATATTAATACATGTTTGGATCCATAGGTGATATCAGTCCAAGATGTGGCTGTAGCCTTAAACACAAGGAAGCTGTGGAGCATGCACATACGGGCACAGTGGAAAGTGTTTTCTGAGGCGTTGAGGTGTGTGTGTGCCACCAGCTGCCCTCCTCTCCTGGCCATGCTTAGGAGAATGTGTGTTCAGCTCGCAGACCTGTCTTCACCCACTGCAACACTCATCATGAAGACCCTGCTGGAGCTGCTGCTGGAGGAGCTGCAGCCGTGAGTGAAAAACGCACAGTCAGTTGTTTGTGTTTAAGATGTAAATTGTATTTTAAGTGTATTTAATGTGCTAATTGCAGGGTGGAGGGGAAAGCGGTGTGCTGGGGCCAGGTCCTGCGACTGCTATCTTTGATGGATGCTCTGGTGTCACAGAAAGCTTGCAAGAGTGCGGCACTGCACCTGCTGTCTGGATCTGTGTCTGGAGATGAACAACTGGCCGATCTGTTCCCCTTGCTGCTGTCTCTGTTGGTTCCTCCAGCTGACCACTCCTTACAGCAGCAACAGTGCAGCGAACTAGTGGGGACAATATTACAGTCACTGTGTGACCAGGTAAGCAGTATAGTGCACGTGAAGGCAAACATAAACAGATGCTTACAGGGAAACAGAAACAAACAGATAAAACCTAAAAAAATATGAATCTCCATCTTCACTAGGACATTTCTCTGATGGTATCTCCACCCGGTGAGAGCTGTGTGTCCGAGGTAGAGCTTCTGGCCAATTCGCTTCCAGGGCGAGAGATGATGTCATCAGTGTGCAACGCCTTGTTGGAGGTTTTGGGGAATTCAGAGAGCAGTGTCCCACTCCTCCTCACCTGTATCAGGACATTGACATTCCTCACTGAACATGACTATGGACTCTACCATCTCAAAGTGTAAAATTCTTCTTCTTGGCATTACGGCTGTCTCCCTTTTATGATCTCTTCTCTTCCTGTGAGGCATAGTGTCCTTTTCTTACTTAAGCAAGAGTTTGATTATATTTAATCTTTGTTTCAGTGCTCTAAAGAAACATGGTGCGGGTCTGTGCTCGCTGTTGAAGAGATTAGTATTTCCCTTCAACAAGGACTCAGCAGATTTGCTGTCGGCTCTGCTCGACTTCCTCAGACAGATTGTCAACACAGAAACAATGGTCAGTACCTGGTTTTATGGTTCAAGTGTATACCATGTGTACCAAGAGTGTACATGCTGTTGAAGTAACTGTAGAAATTATTGTGAGAAAAATGTTTGTTGGAAGCTCTTTAGGTTTACAGTTATAAATAGTGCTCTAAGTACAATTCCCTTGGCACATGGGAGCTAAATTACTAACTGTGCATAAGGAAAAAGTTGCAGAGTCGGATACAGTGTGTGATAGTTGGATTTTATATTTGGATCTGTCTGTGTTCTTATCCAGTGTGTTGATGAGGCCCAGGGGTCCGGCGAGGAGTCCGCCTGCACTACTCCACGGTTACTGACGGGCTATGAGATGAAAGCTCTACTGCAGTGGGAAGAGTCTGAGTCCCATCCACTCCCCACTTTAGAGAAACAGATTACGGTACAAATTATCCTCACATGTATAGTTTTTTTTTTTTGCATAATAAAAGACGATGCTTCCATGGCATTTAACTAACTGTAACTCTGTGTTTGTCTGTAGAAACTGTCTAAGGAAGATGATTCATTAGAGACTCTGTTGGAGAATGTGATTGTTCTGAGGCAGACGCTGGAAACGGCCACAGACACGCCTCCTGCAGCTGATACTGAGCCAACTCTGCCACCGCCCGAGACACTTGGAGCCCAGTTTAATCACAGGTAAGAAATGACATACATCAAGATTTTCTCTATTCAATTTATCTTCATTGAGCTGTCAGTCACAGGGAGGCACACCTATGAATATTACATTCGATTTCTGCGAATAGATCCTCCTAAATCTTACACAGTGGCCCTTTAATTTGGTTGTCTGAACATATCAAAGGAACACATGAGCAAGGTTTCTTGCACTTTCAATTTTAATAAGGCACGAATAGAGTCTTGGGCATGTGAATGTATGAACGAGGGACCATCATCCTCAGTGTAAAGGTCTAGTATGAAAGAATTATTTAAGCAGATATTCATAACAAAATGGTCTAAACGTGACTTGCACCACGGCTAAAACTATGACCAAACCTATCACTGATGACATACTAAAATGGGCTTCATTTTGTGGAAAATCTGAGAAAACACTGGATCTAATAATATGTATATCATGCCTCTATGTTGTTGTAGGACGGTGTTTATTCTGTCAGAAGCTCTGGATGAGCAGCTGAAGACTCTGTGGTTCTCTCCCTTCCAAACCGATGACATAGAAGCAGAACTTGATATGGTAAGTGTGAATGTATACATGCACTTTGAAGACCCCAGCAAAAATTATAATCCAGATTTTCTGTTGGTCAAAGTGCCAGCAGCTAGAGTGTCAAAATGTGCCACTATTGCATTTTCAGTAGATCAAATAATAAATACTTACTACATTACTACAGTGACTGCCTGAAGGCAAACGCATGTTTTTTCCTAACTTGGCTGCTATGTAAGCTTGATGACTCACGCGGGACTTTTAAATGGATTTTGAGATGCAATAAACAATTCAGTACATATTGCACACCCATGATTTGATGTGAACATCAAATATTAAACCCAATTACACATGGTAATGTACAGCTATGAAGGGCTATGTCTGTATGTATGTGGGTTGACTTTATGTAATATGATTACCACTTTGTCTGTGTGACAGGTGAAGGTTGATCTGGTGGGTCTGGCTCAGGAGTGTTGTCCCGAACTGGACCTGAAGGCAGAGCTGGAGCGTTCCTTCCTGTCCGAGCCCTCCTCTCCTGGTCACACGAAGGTTTCGAAAGGCTTCCGACTGGGCAAACACAAGCATGAGACCTTCATCACATCAAGGTACAGTTCTAGTGTTTGGGTGTATTTGGACCTTTGAAGTAATTTCATATCTCTTCTGTCCTGTTCTCAGGGAACTAACATCTTGTTTGAATCGACTGACTGGATTTCATCTCTTTCTTGCTTCTGCAGCGGTAAATCAGACTATGTTGAACCTGCTAAGAGAGCCCACATCATGGCTGTACCTCGTGGCCGTGGAGGTCGAGGAGGGTTTGGACAGAATCTCTGCCGACCTCATGATATCTTCCGTCAGCGCAAACAAAACACCTCCCGTCCTCCCAGTATGCACGTGGATGACTTTGTGGCGGCAGAGTTTAAAGACATTGGCACCCCTCTTGGACTTTTGCCCCCCAAACGGCCCCCCAAGAGCTCCCCCAAACCCCCCACCAGAGGACTGTTCACTGGCAACAGAGGCAGAGCCACCTTCCACAGCCAGACTCGCTTTTTCACTCCACCACAACCGAAAGGTGTACTGCTGTCCGGTACGTACACACAGACACACAACGTCATATTGAAGGAAATATTTATTGTGTTCACTTGATAAGACGTGTTTATGATCTTACAAGTTAGTGGTTGAAAGAAAGACTAGTTTTTTGTAGAGCTTTCTACTCCTATTTTATGGTCTTCATAAGCAGATGGAGTTGTCATAATGTTGTACCACCTGTTATCACTTTCCATCCACTGATGGACCATGAGATTTAGTCAAAGCTCAGACAAAAGGCTTGATTTAAGATTGTTTTTGTCAAACTATTAGCACACGGTACTGAATGTGTATTATATATTATTATACTGCATGTCAAAACAACTTGTTGGCCAGAAGAGGGAGATAAATCCTCTCTTTTGTTCTGTAGGTAACTACACCCGCAGAGAAGGAGGCCGTGGTTCATCGTGGAGCGGACAAGTTCCAGCTGTTACCCACAGAGGAACCTACAGTGAACCCCGCGGAGGTCAGAGCAACTTCACACGTGGACCACTGCCCTCCAGACAACCCCCAGCAAGTATGTAGTGTGCACACACACACACACACACTTTTTGTTGGATTTCACACTATGAATTTCAAAACACTGAACTCCATCTCTATTGTTCCAGGTGCATATCGGTTGGCTCCACGGGACCGAGCCCCCCGGGGAAGAGGAGGCGCCGGACTGTCGTGGCTCAGTGGGGGAGGAGGTGGCGGCAGTGCTGGCGGGGGAGGTGGAGGAGGAGGAGGAGGAGGGGGGAGAGGATCTCAAGGGAGCAAGTTCAGTGGTGGGGGAGGGAGCGGCGGTGGGAGGGGCAGACATGTTCGCTCCTTCACCAGGTAAATTCACCTGGGTAATGACTGCAGCCTTTCATGGCAACATATGGACCAATCAGGATATTATATATACTGTCTCCATGGAAACGTGGTGGGATGATGTTGTCACAATGACGTACAGACTCTGTGTTGATGTTTTATGTTTTGTTATCATGAGTTGTATTCAGAGAATAAAGGTCATAGTAACCAAGTTTACACTTTTGATTTTTATACACCAGACAAAATAATGACCTGATAAAGACAGTGATTTTATTTATTTAAGGTCCTTCAAGGTGCGTGACAAGAATTTTGTTTAAATAGTCTAAATTACACTACAGCCCAAGGTGGCCATTTTTAAAAGACCATGTAGGAATTTCCTTAAGTTCCTTATATTTTATAAGTGAAAGTAGTGACAAAGTATTTGTGAGAGTGAGAGGTACAATGATGTACAATGCAAGTTGAACCCAAAATATCACACCTCTCATGTGGTACATGTCTTTGTCAGCTGCATCAACAGGACATCCAGGTAACCATTAATAATAATAATTAACTAATGTTAAAGATGATATTGTTAGTGATACATGGTGGAGACTTTAAACTACCACACAGTATAACATGAAAGCTGTGCCAGTTGTCCTCCAAGAGTCCCTTTGTATGCCTTGTTTTTACCTTAAACAAACCTATAAAAGACTACACGTTGTAAATCAACCCTTTAGCTTAGTAATTTTGAAGTTCTGAACTAACCAACACTCATTTTACAAACATTTCCTAAGCATTAACTTGATGATGAATCACTAATGAAACTATGAAAAAATTAATCCTGAGATAAAGAAACTTATTTGAGGTAATTGTTTTTAATCCAAGAGACAGTACACAATGATCTGTTTGCAAAATTGATTGGGGGTGAGTTTACAAAATTAATAAATATTCACTTTCACATGAGCTTAGTCAAAAGATCCCTTTAGTTTGTAGAATTACAAAAAAAAGACCTGACAAACACAACATAGGGTTCATTCCACCGCAGACTAAAACTATTTAGGCCAGACACAACAGAACTTGCTGTACTTGCATTACATTTTCATTTCTAAATGAATGTTGGAAACCGTTTGCAAAATGTTACAAAAATAAAGATGTAATCTTTTCTAGTTTGGACAATCTCCCACCAGTCCAGTCTACTCAGATGACCGTCACCTCCCTGCTCTTTCTCTTGATGCAGTCTAGAGTCAGACTCCTGGTTCCACCTTTACGTGCTCCCTCACCCAGCTGAGGTGATGGAGGTGGACCTGACATATTTATGGCCTGAGCTGAATGTAGTGATAGACTGGAGGCATGTAAAGACGCCTCCCTCTGCTGGTGTCTAGTCTGCTCCGTGTGTAGTAGTTCCCATCCAAATGTCTGCTGGTCTCCCTGATGCTCGCCCCTGGCTGCTTGTTCGGTGGAATGTGGACTCCTGGTTGGCTGCAGGTCTCTGAGGAGCTCCAGCAGTTCCCTCTTTTCCAGCTCGGCTTCTGCCAGCTCCTGTCGTCTCAGACGCTCTGCCCCTAACAGGGCTCGCATGTCGCACATCACGCGGGACAACTGACCCTGCATGGAGACGACACAAGATTACTGAACACGCAACAACATGGTTCACAGCATAGACCTTTCTGTGTTTCTGACAGTGGTGGAGGAAGCATTTACTAAAGTGGAAAGAGTGGAAAAAAACATGTAAAAGTAATCACCCTGAGAAACATATATATTAAATGTATTCCTTTTTATATTGAATCTCAACTTTTAAGCCAATATAGGTGAGAGTTTCTCAGAAAAAAGACAAACCGTTATGTTGGGCAGTTTGAATGTCTTAATATATAATGAGGTTGTGTAAAATCTCATTTTGCATTGTAGCTTGCCATTAGATGGAGTAAAGAGAGTAGGATTGACAGGTGACCTTGAGCTCCTCCACCTCGTTCTTCAGCTGCGACTCTTTCTGCACCATGTGTCTCCTCTGTGAGTCCAACCGAGACTCCATCTCCCGTCTCACCTCCTCCACCTTGCACAGCATCTCTGCCCTGCCGAGAATATTAAATGAGACAAAGTAATGACCTAAAAAAACTGATACAAACAGGAGCTCTGTTCAGGAGTAGGAGAGAGTGAACACACATACATACCTGAGCATCTCTACTTCTGTGCGCAGCTCTGCCACACAGTTATGCTGTGATTGGTCGGTGGAGAGAAGGGTGTGGCCACAGCCGTTGGGACACTCCCTGCTGCGGAAGTTGCATTCTGACAGGTGAGCCTCCAAACCCCGCCTCTCTACCTGCACAGGACAACCTGAGAGGAGAGCAGCACATATATAGATAGATAGATGGACCTCACATGAAGAAACCATCTACACAGGTACCAGGTAGACAGTCTTCCAGCACATCTTAGGAAAGGAAATTTGTTTAAAAATAGATAAGTCACACAAGAGTGGAAACAGTACCAAAGTATTTCACACGTAGAAGTGCAGTTACTTGACTTTAGTATGACTTATACATATTCAATTATCTTGAAAGTTATTTAATTAACACTATAAAGTATATATGAAGACACCCCCTCTTTCCATTTAAGTAGTGCTCTTAAAAGTGCTGTCCATTGACCAACATAGTGGTTGGCTATTCTGTAATTATTTCAAGGGTAAATCCTCAACAATCTGCTTTCTACTTGGAAGTGAATATAGTAATTACATATACAATAGCAGTACTGGAAAAGGACTATAAAAGTATAATATATTAATATAAACCATGCCAGCTTTTACACCCCTCACTGCAGTTATTATGTTTCATCTTCAATGTAACAACCTCTCTCAGATCACAGCAGTCGTAGACAGCAACAGAAGTATCAGGCTGAATGTTGAAAGAAAGCCACACTGCATGCACACACATTGTAACTTTACCTACCACAAAGGTAACATATGTACTCTCCACCTGCCAATGACAGGTCACATTCACATTGTGAGTACAAGAGCACATGCTTGTATACACACACACACACACACACACACACACACTTTTAAATAGCTCATTAAAGAGTGATGGAAAGTTGACCGTGAATGCACTCTGTGTGAGGTCTTTGAGAGCTTTCAGTTCTGAATAAGTGCCATTGGTGCACCAGTTTGAGTAGTAGCCATGACAACAAAAGAGCCACCTGTTGCTCCCACCCACCCCCACACAGACACACACACACAGGTGTCCCATTACCTTTATATCCCACACATCCACATAGATACAAACACTATCAATGACCAATGAACTAATAATAACAAATGACACATAGATAAGATCTGTGTGAGATTTTCATACCTGTGTTAGAGCAGGATATGAAGGCAAACTCGCACTCATCCTCATGTGTGTGGAGGGTCTCCAGGGAGCAGACCACCTCACAACCCTGCGCTGCATTCACGCAGCGTATCTGCAGACGGGTCAGGTCGTTACGCATGTACCTGTCATCAAAGACAAAGACGGTGTCAGAGAATCAAGGGTAAACAGTGTATTTGTGTGACCTTACAGTATATTGGAAAGAAAGTGGGAAACTTAAGGATGGATAATTACAGTGACAAGACAGTGACAAATGTTCAGAGATGTAGACAGACCTGTACAGTGGTTTGAGGCTGCCCACATCCAGTGGCAGTCTGTCCTCGGGACAGGAGTGATGATGGACCAGCCAGCTGCTGATGCAGGCGCTGCAATATGCATGTTCACAGGGCGCCTGGAGGGGGCGCTCCAACACGTCTCGACACACACAGCACAGGAGACCCTCATTCACATAGCCCACAAACCTCTCCAGATCATAGCCCATCCTGCAACCACACGGATAGATTATACAAACATGACAAAAGGGAATAAAACTCACCAGTCTCCTTTGATTGTTCTCTTTTTAATGATCAACTCTGACAATAATGTTCTCACCTGACAAATCCAACTCTTTCTTCTTTTATTCTGCTGTCGATTTCCACTCCTCTTGTTCTCCCACAGGTCACCTCTCCCTCTTATCGCTCCACAACTACAGTCTTTCCTTCTTCATCCTCCTTTGACTTGTTGCTCCATTGAGGTGAGGGTCTCCTTTTCCCTTAAAGCCCTCCCCTACCTTGGGGAGTGCGTCTCCATGGAGAGGTAACCCTGACAACGAGGGTTCGGGACACAGGCAGGCAGCTGTCAGACGAGATCAGATCAGATCAGAGAGAGGCAGAATTACAGGAGAAGAGACACCAACACTCAGAAACAGGCACATTTTGCAACAGTGTTTTTCCTCACTGCTTTACCAATAAAGCTGGGTTCAGAGATTACTGCTGTCCTTCAACTGTTTCTGTCTCTCTTCATGATCCACCCTATCCCAGGTTTCCCTCTCCCTCTCTCTTTCTCTCTCTGTCTCTGGACGTGGGATTAACATGGATTACACTCTCTCTCTCTCCCTGATTGGATTACAGACTGCATGACATCAGATGACACAGACCACAGAAATCAAAGAGCAACCCAAACCCCTGGACTCATCCCGACCCCTTTATATAATGAAAATAGAAGTTAAAAAAATGTACATCCATTTTTGTCAGACTCAGTGGTGGAAGAAGTATCCAGATTATTTATTTAAGTAAAAAGATCAATACCACAATGTAAAAACACTCCATTACAAGTAAAAGTTGTGCTCTTCAGTTTTCACTTCAGTACAAGGGTGTAAGAATGTATTTTGTGTATCTAAAGTTAAAGTACACATTATGCACCTGTCAGTGTTATATCATTAAATATTATATTATTGATTATATATAATTACTGATACATAAACACGGAGGCTACATTTCAATGTTGTTGCAAGTCATAGGCATTATATACGCTCATTATGGTTTTTGAATTTAAAAAAAGTTGAATTTCAAAGAAGTTATGTACTTTGACATGAGTGTTTCCATCTTATGCAACTTTATACTTATACTCCACCACATTTGTTTGACAGCTTATGTTACTAATTACATTTCAGATCAATTTTTCATACCGTCCATGTCCATGTATCTTTAAAAAAAAGCTCATGAAAGGACAGTGAAGCTACAAACATATGATGGTCTTATAGAATATGGTACATTTCTGTAAATTAAACTACTCAACGGTCTATAAAATAGTTAAAATGAGCTCAACCATAAACATCTACAGCAGTAATATGTAACTTTAATGTAATATTAATCCAAAAACATCACACATAATAGCAAAACACTGACAGGGACCATTGTTGTGTAGAGAATGTACTTTTACTTTTGATTCCTTAGGTATATTTTCCTGATAGTAACAAACTTTTACTCAAGTTAATGCAGAACTTTCACTTGTAGTGGAGTATTTTCACTATGTGGCTCTACTTTTACTTACGGTAATGATCTGAATACTTCTTCTTTCCCCACTGTGTCAAAGTATAAATATAATCAGAAGCATTATCAAATAAAATTAATATTAAATTAATATATAATAATTGAAGATAACTTTACGTCCACATCAACATGTGTTAAAGATGTTATTCTCCTGTCATTGAAGGTGTGAAGTGAGGTCACACCAGGTGAGCTCGTTTTATACCTCAGGGATTGACGGGTTGCGGAAGTTCAACTGGGACGTCACCGGTAACCTGCTGTGACGTTACAAACCCAACGCACCCTACTCGCCGTTGGCCACGCCCACTACCGGGCGTTCAACCAATCAGCTTCTTCCAACCATTCAGCGGGAGAAACAACAGAATCGAGAGTTATCGTTACACAGAGGAAAATACAAGACAACACTACTTTTTGGGGGATTTAAGTGACAACTTTTGACCTTAAGTGTTTTTGTTGAACCTTTACTTCGTCCGGGTATGTATGAGACGTTGTCAAACATTAAATTACAGCCGAGTTTAAACCGAGTCAGCAGTGTTAGCGACTGTTTGTTAGCTGGGTTTCAAAGGCTTTCAGAGATGTGTTAAAAGTGACACATCTTTTATTGAGTGTGTTAGTACTATGTTAAATGTCTAAAGCTACCACAGTCAAAGTGGTGCCTTCAGGTAGCTAACAATAAGTGTGTTTGAGTTGTTCTCATGAAGGTGAAACTATAAGACAATGTTTGTGTCTGAAGTGAACAACAGAGAGAGACACCAGCAGTAAATGTAGATTCTGGAAAATATTTTCTTCTAATTGTGTCAGAGTCCCCTTGGAAGATCATAGGGCTCTTCCTGGATCACTTATATATATTAGAGATGCACTTTATGGTAAAAAAAAAAGTCATAATGTAGTTATTTTGACAGATATTGCGATTCTGTTATGATTCACGATTGGTGTGGGAACAATTAATAATTTCCACTGAAAAAACTAATAAAATCATGATTATGTGACACTTGTTGGGGTCTGTACCAAACAATGTTTTCTCACATCTGGAGAAAATCATTTGTAGATCAGGTCCTTCATTATAATGCTGTTGGTTCACACATTTTACCTCTATCAAAAAACTGCAGCTTGTGTGATCTGAATATTGCACCAGGCCATATTGCCATAATATTTGATAACATTGGTATCAATTGTACTGCCTTAATAGCAATGCCAGTATTAATTATTGTGTTTTCTGTGTGTAGGTTTGATTACTGTGGGTTTCCAGTAGAAGAATGCGTCGATCAGGAGCTCCCAGTCAGCTCTCTGGTAATGCAGTGAAAAAACCCCGGTTCCTGCCTCCTGGAGCTTCTACTTTATGTCCCGTGGCTCAATCCAAGCCCCTCGCCCCTAAACTTGGTTTGGGAAATGCACTGGAAAAGGTAAATTATTCACAGCATTTCTTTTAACCACTCAGTATTTGGATTCCCATCATCCAGCGTTGTTTCAAA
>NW_023339807.1:14581245-14607767 GCF_004916995.1 Morone saxatilis | reverse complement strand
CCCATCATCCAGCGTTGTTTCAAATGTTTCTCTTCCTCTTGTCCTGCAGGTCCACAGAAGTCTAGCAGCACCAGTTCTGAGTAAAACAGAGTATGAAGTCCCGTCCAAAGCTGCCGAGCCGGCTCCAGCCTGGTCGAGGGCTCTGGCTCGTGTTCTGAGTGCAACGGAGAGTAAAGAAAATGAGACTGAGACAGAACATGCTGACACTCTCACGGAGGAATACACAGAGGACAACAGACCAGCAGGTAAGACACAAAGGGGCTGGATACAAAAATATCAGTTAAATTTAGCGACATTTAAACCCAACATAAGTCTCTTTCAGGCAAATACAGGCAAATCAGGAAAGACAATTATATACATATATGTATCTGTATATATGTGTGTCTGTTTATATATGTTTCCATATTATATATACACACACACACATAAAAAATGATCCATGACTTGATAATTACTTATCACACTCATTCATTTATGTGCTACAATGTCTAATACCTGCTGTGGTAATGCTGCTATTGTAATGGGCATACTTGTATGAAGTACCGTGTGTGAGAGTGAGGGGAATTCATATTTATAGCTCACATTAATACCACATAGTCAGAAAGTCTTCCAGAAGCTGGAATGATCACTGTGTGTTCACAATGTAAGGACTAGTATATGTAAGTAAAATAATAACTACTTGAAAATTCTCATTTCACTCCCATGACGACTACTAAGTGTCCACGTTTTCAGGAAAATATGAACTGGCAAGCTCTGAGACTTTAAAGAGAGACTTAATTAGTGCTCAATTAAATGCAAGCGGACTGGAAACATCAACCAATTAAGCCTGTACATTAAAAAGACAATGTTCTCTGATGGACGATGATATAGAAAAAGATCTGGGAGAGATTAAGGAAACATCTTTAGCTCAATTACCTCCTGTTCAGATGCCAAAACACCTGAAACTGTTTACCTATCAGAGATATTTAATTCCTCTCGGCACAACTAACAAATATTCAGTTGCAAAATAATTTTTTCTCAAACATGAAGCCAGAATTCAATTGCCTTTTAATTTTAGAAGCAGGAGGTAGTCTGCTTTAACTCAACTTAAACAGCTTAAACACAAAACACCTGCCTTCTCTCCACATACACACTGGAAGTCATTATTTAACATTAACTGTAGCAACAACACGGGTCGATGCTGCTCTCACTACATTTGAATACATCCAGTGTGCGGTTTGTGCCATTTGAATTGCACTTTTTTGTTTTTGTTTTTACCTGTTTCTGTATAAACAACCGTGCGATGCCGCTGAGAGTGATGCAGAGCCACAATGCTTTCTCATTTCACAGTGCCTGACTGTCCCTCTGTGGCTAATAATATCACACACACACACACAGAGGAGGTGGATGTTAAACCAGGCGGGCTGAGGCTGAGTGACAGCAGGTCTAGCATTATGCAAATGAGCGGGGTAGTGCAGCGGCAGCGGCGGGCAGATTAGGACTGTGCTCGGGATCAGTGAGCCACCGCTCCCTCCTCCTGCAAGAGCAACTAGTGCCTCTGTTTTCCACCCTGAAAACGCGCGTCTCACACCCTCTCTGCCTGTGGCTCGGCACGGTTCCCACACACGGCCCGAAACACGTGTTTTAATCAAACGAATCAGTTCTTCCCGATGCACAGTTGAGATTTATTGTTTTGCATTCAGCGTAAAGCGGCATTGAAATGGGTATAAACGCTTCGCTCCTGCGGGCATGCGCAGCGCGCTCACAGATCCCTCCCCCCACTCAGTTAGTTAAGCCAGCGCTATTTCAAAGCGGCACTCAGTTTTGGAAAAATATTCTCCTGACCCCTAATAACCTGTAATACGGTGTTATTAGACTGTTTCCCTCATTTGTGCAGACCACAGACCCTCTGATGTCTGTCCCTGTGTTACAGAGGCAGAGTGGCTGTGCTGTGCTCTGTGCTGTGCTTGGTTTGGGGTTTAGAGAGACCGAGCTGTAAGTAGGTCGGGCTGGGCTTAAGCGGCTTAGCTACGTCAGCCTAAGCTGGGAGGAATTCATCCAAAGCCCTCCGCGGTAGGCGGGGGCCTAAACGAGGCTGGCCTAGTTAAGCCTGATTCTTATTGTGTGCAGCACAGCCTGTTTTTGTTGTGCAACGTAGCTGAGAGGGAACCAAGGAGTAGTGTATGAATCCATGCACATGTTAGACATAGCTTATGTTTGATTTTAAGAAGAAGAAGTGAAGGAAAATGAGATATGTGTGGGAGTTAGACCAGTGTTAGCTTTATCACCGTGGATCAAGAGAAGCCAGCAGCAGGGACAAAAAAAAAAAAAGACAGGTGGGAAGAGTGAGGAGCCTTAGTATCAAGTGTGTTTACTGAGGGGTGACAGCCATAGGCCTGACTTGGTCTGTGTGAGTCCGCTATGCTATAAGATGGCGTCCAGCTCCGTGTTTCTGTCCAGTATGGTGGGTAAAGCTCGCTCCTCCAACTTCACCCTCTCTGAGAAGCTGGACCTGTTGAAGCTGGTGCGTCCTCACATCCGCATCCTGGAGGAGCACACCAACAAGCATGCGGTCATCGTGGACAAAAACAAGTGCTGGGACACTGTGGCTGAGCAGTACAACGCCTTGGGAGGGGACAGACCCCATCGCACCGCTCAGGGCCTCAGGACCCTCTACAAGAGGCTGAAGGAGTCAGCCAAGCAGGAAGTGATGCAGCGGAGACACGCCCAGCCAGAGTACAGAGCGAGCATCTCCGAGCCAACCAGGAGAATTATGGAGATGATCCCTCACCTGTTTCACCATGTGCCGATCCACGAAAAGGACCAGGCACTGCGCAGGTACAGTGTGACATACACCCACAGGCACAGACACACAGTTTCATACCTACCTGGAGGGATAACACAAGAGTTTACCAAGTTCAGACATGCATCAGCAGCTCCAAAATACTATGTAGTCTGTATGATACTGATTCATCTGTGAGAGGAGGAGGGAAAGGAGGGGCTGGACTCATAGTTTCAAAGCCCAATCAGATTACTCACTCTCTGTACGTCGTCGCGCTCAACAGTAAAATACAGTATGTCCTGCCGCTATTTAATGTTTGATATTGATTGATCAGTTAGTTTAGTTTCAGCTGAATCATGTAGTGATAAGACATGTACCAATCACAATTTGGACCCTAAAATAATGTGAAATAATGTTTTGAACTTGGCTCAAGTTCTCAGTGCTACGGAAAGTAAGGCTGAGGCAGAATATATCAACACTGGATCAGAAGCAGAGGGCAACAAACCACTGAATAGTTTAGTGTATTTGTTGTATTAGTATTTATGCATAATAATGTGCGTATATGTATATATATATATGTGCATAGTGTAGCATATCTGAGGCAGCATAGGTTTGTTGTTTTTTAGTTTTGTGAATCACCTCATATCCTCTCATTTACTTTAATTAGCCAACTGATTGATTTATTTGGTGTGCGTTATCACCAACAGAGGTCTCTACACATCTCACATAAACAAGATGTAGACACTCAATAAACGCTGTTTAAGCTTTCTAGTCTCACTTATTTTTATCCCTTCTTCCATTTTTAGATTAATATACAGCAAGCACAACTCTCCTATCGAACATCCTGGCAGCAGCTCCTCTCTGGCTGGATTTCAGGATTACTCAGCAGCTGTCCCAAGTATCCCCCACGAGGTGGTCCAGCTGGACCCTGAAGAGGATGTTAAACCACCACCAGACCTCCCCATCCTCTCCGTACACACAGAGCCAGGGCTGGACGAAGGCCAGGAGCGGGAGGAGCAGGACTTGGGAAGCGTCCATGATTACGAAGCATCTCTGTCTCCCACCCCATCCTCCGTTAACATCCCCCTCTCCACGTCGCCACTGCCCTTACGCCACGACCTCTACCCCAACGACATCTACCCTCACCACGAGCCCGAGAGGTTTCGCCCTCTGCATCTGGCCAAAGAGGAGCACGAGTTGGTGTTGGCCAATCACAGGAAGGTTGCCATGTACTTGGAGGAGAAGAGGGAGGGGCTGAAGAGGAAACAAGAACTGGAGGAGGAACTTCTGAGAGCCAAGATAAAAGTGGAGAAACTAAGGGCTGCTCGACTCAGACACGGACTGCCAATTCCTCTATAACAAGCTTGAACATGCACATCTGGGGCCAGTGTTAGAAAGGGAGAGGCTCTGAGGAGTTTAAAGTGTGTAGCAATCACACTCATCCATTTCATGTTTGAGAGCTGTTTCAGAACTTGAATCTCTTTTGGAAACATAGTGCCTAGTAAAGACACTGAAAGCCTGGATAAGGCTGACTTGTGTTGCCATCAGTCTGTGTTTATGCTTGTCAGTGTTAAAAATGTTTCATCATTCTCTCACTTATTGACAGAAGTGGCAACACAACTTGTAAATGCTCACATTACAAACACTGTGACAGGCCAAAGTAGGTAAAATAAATGTGAAAGTCGAGGTTTTGGAAGGGAATGTAGTGATGAATGACGTGTACCATGATGGTGCTTTTCCTGCCTAGATCCATGAACAACAACAATGTGTCTATAGAAATTTCAGCATAGTGTTAATGATCTTTATTGTCCAGTATTGTTAGAGTAAATATTCTAACAGCATTTACTGTAATTATATACTGGAGGCTGCCTTCCTTGCATTTCCTTGTAGCCCTTTTAGGCGACCAAATTATGGGTGCTTTTTCAAAATTCTGTAGGTTACAAATGAATAAAGCAGCACTGCAAACCAACAGAGATCCACTTTTTTAGACCTGAAAAGTCAGTTTCAGATACCCAGAATTGAAGCACAAGTTAAACTGTTGAAGGCCTTAATAATAATGCAGAAGTGAGAAATTCTCTCTGGTTGTTGAATTAATGTGATCAAAAGAAGGGAGATGTGGAATTGATTTTGTGATGTTATTGTTATTTAATGTACTGTATGTGACTACAACATTGATTGTATTGTAATGTTGGTAAACAAGTGTTGTCAGTTTCTTTTACAGTTTGTTCATATGTTCACTTATTTCTATAAAAAAAGTAAGGTTGATATTCTGCTGGTCTTGTGTTTATTACATGTCAAACAGACATCCACTCTCATACTTTCAGCCTCTAAGGAAGAGCTTTTCTCTGAACTGGATTGTCTTTACATATCATATGAACACACGATGACCAAGAGCACTTTTAATTCTAACAGGACACAAATGGTACTCAAGTTTGTAGGCATGTGAATGTATGAAGGTGGGAGTGTGTGAAGGTCTGATGTGTAGACTTGGTGCTACAGTGACCTCTGCTGGTGGGTTGCCAAAAAGATATTTCTGTTGGTTTTTCACTGTGATATCTGTCTTTGTGTTACAGGAGTGAACGGTTCTCTTCAGTTGACTCCAGGGTCTCCTCAAACTCTTCCGCCTTCAGTGGGGTCGGCCTTTGTCTCCGGAGCTTCAGGCTCAGACTCTGGCTGCAGGCAGGACGGAGCGCGTTACTTCAGTGTGATGTGGTGTAAGGCCAGTAAGAAGAAACACAAGCGCTGGGAGGGCGATGCAGTCCTGGTTACAAGAGGCCGCACAGCCACACTGAAAGATATGGAGGGCAAGGACATTGGCAAGGGTGAGACCGAGACGGCCCAAGTTACATGTAGTATTTTACTTATTGACATGTTTTTTTTCAACTTCATCTTGTTGTCACGTTTTAGTCTGTTGGGAAAAGCTTTAAATTGTAATATAATACCAAGTCTTCTGGTTGGAAAGTAAATAAGTAAAATATATTTATAAAGCACTTTTCACAGACATAAGTCACAAAGTGCGTTACAAAATTCATACTAAATACATTAAATGTAGACCTGGTGCATACAGGTTACTCTTAACCAGATATGTATTTTGCTGCTTTTTGAAAGAATCTGCAGACTGAGGATGCTGACAGAATATTCCATATTCCCCCATTTGGGTGTTACAGCCTCTAAAGTTCGATCACCACGAGTCGTGCAGGCAAGTGGGACAGACAGCAAATTTAGCACATTTGACCTAAGGGAGTGAGCTGACGAGTAAGGGTGCAGCAGTTCAGCCACGTGCAGGAGCCTGACCGTGCAAAGCTCTTTAAGTAAGAGTGGGAATTTTAAATTGGGAGCCAGTGAAGAGATCTAAGTGTGATAGGGGTAATGTGAGAACGTCTCTATGATCTAGCGAGTAGTCATTCAGCAGCATTCTGGATTGCCTGCAGACGAGTAAGAGCAGGCGTACTAAGTGAGGAGAGAAGTGCGTTACAGAAGTTGATGCAAGATGCGATAAAGGCATTTATAAGCATCTCTAGTTCACTAATCTCTGCCTAATAGCTTTGAGACAGTCTAAGAGCCTTGATGATCTAAAAGCCTCACTAGGTTTGAATGAAAAGTGAAGTTGAGGATATCATCTGCAAATCAATGGTATGCTCTTGCTATGTCAAATCTAAGCAAGCTTCACACACCCAACAGTTATGTTCGGGTTAAGTGACTACACTTTGAGTACACTTGTTTACCCCTGCAGCAAGGTCAGAAATTCAAGAGAGTCTCAGCTGGAGTCAAGTTGTTCTTTAAGCTCAACCTTCAAAAGTGAGCTCTTATGACTTAGCAGTATAGTATAGCAGTTCTGGATCATTGTTCCAGTATATGCAGTCATTTGTTCAGTGGGTATGTTTCTGCATGTGTGTGTGTGCAGGAAGTGGCTACAAGGTGTCTGTGTTGGCCTCCCTGTCGGAGGGAGAGACCCTTATGATTGGAGGAAAGGAGGTGGAGGTGATGGGCGTCATTTCTGCTGAGGACTTCGCCAGGGGACGTTGCTTCCAAGAGGTCCAGGTAGAGAAAGAGGAGCTGCACACAATGTCGGCTCCGCCTCCCCCTCGCCGCTTGGCGTCTAAACCTTTCTGTCCCCCAACGCTGCTGGGGAGAGCGGATCTCTCAGGGTCTAAACCAGAGGAGGAACAGACCTGCCGACCTCGCCATGACCCACTGGCTCCAGGTATGTAGGTTAAATCAGAAATGTTATTTATATGTATAACCTTTTGCTTGTGTATGTATAGCTTTTACTTAAAAGTCCACAATTTAAGGAAATATATATTTATATACTATATATATACTAGTTGAGTTTGATGTGTTTGTTAGGATTAATAATACTAATTCTTACTCAAAAATATGTAATAATTTCTGACATTTTATGGCTTATTTTGGTTTGTTACAAGACTTGACCTTTCACTTTTCTTCATAACACAAACACTTTGTATAAACATAGTCCGGGCCTCTGGATCTTTTGCAGGTGCACTGGTAATGCCTCGTCCCTCTCCTAACCACCAGTGGTCTAATAACAAGTCGGGGCTTCCTTTGGTTGATGTTGTTGTTGACCCATACCTGACCACTCACCTGCGACCCCACCAGAGAGACGGCCTGCTTTTTCTCTATGAGTGTGTCATGGGCATGAGGTAATGGAGCCGAACCTAGAACATATCTAGGACATATCTTAGATCCTAGAACATATTTTTTCATTAGTGTATAATCACCTGAAAATAAAAGCCTTGTGTTTTTGTTACTTTAGAATGAGCTCTTTCTATCTGCAGAGGGGATCTGGTTATCTACCACAGAGTCCGCCAAGTTTATACACTTCTACCAAAACACTGGCTCTACATAGCGCCGGTCGTATTTTTCACAAGTTTTGTGTCCAACGTAGTTTCTCCTACACACTTGGAAGGGATATTTACTAGGTTGCAATCTGCAAATTCCCTGCTAGATGCCACTAAATCCTACACACTGGACCTTTTAAGCTGTTATTAGGATTCTAAATGGATCATATTAAAGTGATTTATTTTAGGAATGTCACAAAACATTATGAGACAGTTTAATCGCCATACAAATATATGGAGATTCAAATCAATGGAATGGAAAAATTAATTTATGAGGCAAGAGATATGAGGCCATTTTCTGTAGTTGACAGGGTTATATTTTCAGCTTTAAGTTTTAAAAAGAAAAGGAAGTATCTAAGCATGAGTTGAGTGTATCATTATATCACTAGTTTTATTGTGTGTTCTTCAGAGCTGTGGGTTGCTATGGAGCCATCCTGGCTGATGAGATGGGTCTGGGGAAGACCCTCCAGAGCGTGGCGTTGTCCTGGACGTTGCTTAAACAAGGACCGTACGGTGGGAAACCAGTTGCTAAACGTGTCCTTGTGGTCACTCCTGGTAGCCTCGTGCAGAACTGGGGCGCTGAGTTTAACAAATGGCTGGGCCGTGAGAGGATCAGTGTTTTCACTGTGGATCAGGTGAGGAGAGAAGAGGAAATTCTTTCTTCTGGGTTTACAAGGGGCTCGAGCAACACGATGGCAGCAAAGTTGAAAGTTGAAAGACTTTTATTTGATGAGGTTCAATTTATCATGTTGCAAGGCATTTATATGACACATTTCATTACAAGTAAGCTCATTGTGCTTTACATTTCAGAGAATTCAGCAACATGTGACATGAAACAAATACATTTAATAATAATAATAATAATAATACTAACAAATAATATAAATAAATACAAAATAATAAAAAACCCTTCCTCCTGAATACAGTAAGGAACCCACATGTACCCCACAGACATGGACCAGAGACACAGACATAAAAGTGTTGTTGTGTACCTGAAACTATATTATTAGCTCGCTATGGAGTAAGAAAAATGCTCTAAAGCTAGCTCCTCTTCATCTTAAGTTAAAACCCTTTTGTAAACGTGTTATTTTAAACCTTTTTTTTTTTTTTTCTCGAGTATTTTGTCCCGTTGTGCTTTTGTTGCGTTTTTTCTTCCATTTTGCATTTGATTCTATTTATATCTTATTCCATGTTGGCTCATGCCTTTTCCTCGTCTAATATCTTTTTGTCAGATTACTAATGTACCTTCATCTAGAATGTCTAATAATAATGTTGTAAGTCATTAACATACATTCTTTATTGACATATGTATAGGACCACAGGATAGAGCAGTTTGTGTTGTCCCCGCTGCACAGCGTTCTTGTGATCAGCTATGAAATGCTGCTGCGCTGCCTGGAGCAGGTATGTTCACCTCGTGTCTTGCTGTCACGCGTCCATGTTATAAACAGCTTATATCATCATATCATGTTGTGTTCATTTCTGCTGTTTTCAGGTACAGAAAATGGAGTTTGGTCTTGTAATCTGTGATGAGGGCCACAGATTAAAGAACAGCAACATCAAAACATCCTCAGCCCTCAGCAGCCTGAGCTGTAATCGCAGAGTCATACTAACAGGTACACACTGGAATGAAGTCTCTGACTGACAACTACAACTTATTGTGAATGTTTTATAATAGATGTGTTTGTCTTTTGAAGGCACCCCGGTACAGAACGACCTGCAGGAGTTCTACGCTATTATAGAGTTTGTTAACCCGGGGATCCTCGGGTCTTCCACTGCATATAGGAAAGTGTATGAAGAGCCGATTCTACGCTCCAGGCAGCCCTCCTGCACAGAGGTAATGCTTCTTCTTTCCCTCTTTATTTCTACTATGTAGTCACTTGACATACATCAACAACTTTGTCTGGCATTAAACCGGATCTGGTGTCTGTCAACAGGAGGAGAGAGTTCTGGGAGAAGAGCGAGCAGCAGAGCTCTCTCGCCTGACTGGCATGTTCATCCTGAGACGAACGCAGGAGATTATCAACCGCTACCTGCCTCCTCGTCTCGACTGGACGTTGTTCTGCGACCCGACCCCTCTGCAGCGAGAGCTATACACGCGTCTCCTCGGCCACAGAGTGTTCAGAGCCTGTCTTCAGGCCTCCACACAAACTCACACACACCTGGCCTGCATCACTGCCCTGAAGAAGCTCTGTAACCACCCTGGTCTGCTCTACTCCACTGTCAAGGTTTAGTTCTTTATTAGTTGTTGGGGGAGTCAAACCTGCATCTTTTTTAATGCTTGAACTTATTTAATGGCTGTAATCGTTATTAATTGAAGTCTGAGCATCAGTTCTGTGGTCAAAATAGTATATGTTTTTATGTTAGTGTAACTGTGAGTACTGTCTTATGTTCTTTAGGAAAAAAATGACCGTGGTTCAGTGGAGAACTCTTTGTACGAGGGCCTGGAAGAACTCTTCCCAGAATCCTACTCTTCAGGTGGATTCAACATTGCTGACTCTGGAAAACTCCTGGTTCTGTCGGACATGTTGACAGCCATCAGACAACTCAGCCCTTCAGACAGGTGTGTGTGTGTGTGTGTGTGTGCGCGTGTGCGCGTGCGTGTGCGTGTGTGTACGTGTGTGTGTGAGTCTCAGGTGTTTGCATGTATGTGTTTTTGTCTCTATATACTGATAAAGTGTGTGTGTCCCTGCAGGGTGGTTGTAGTGTCCAACTATACTAAGACACTTGACTTGCTCCAGGACTTGTGTGTACACATGGGCTACACCTTCTGCCGACTTGACGGACAGACCCCCACCAGCCAGAGACAACGGCTGGTTGACGGTTTTAATAGTCCCTACTCTCAGAACTTCCTGTTTCTGCTGAGCTCCAAAGCAGGTGGGGTGGGGCTTAACCTAGTGGGTGCTTCACACCTGGTGCTGTATGATATTGACTGGAACCCTGCCAATGATATCCAGGTAAGATACACTCACATACTTCGAACGGCTTTGTTTTTGGACTCTTCTGTCTTGTGTCTGATATCTGATTTGTGATTTCAGCATGAATCCTAAAGCTAAACTGCTATTAAATAATTTACTTGGTGTGAATTATTAGGGTCTGGAAGGCAATTTTATAAGCGACCTGTATAAGCAATTTATATATGTCTGCAAATAATTTGGTTATCATAGTAAAAAGAATATGCATTACATCGTTAGTGAAGAGGAGTGAAACAGATGTGTGTTGTTGTGTTGTTAAGCACTTTACACTTCATGCCACATTCACACAGCAAGGTGCCAACTGCTAAAACACACATTCATACTCCAATGACACAGAATCTGGAGCAGTTTGGGGATCAGTGTCCTGCTCAAGGACACTTCGACATGCATGATTGAACTGCCAACTTTCTGATTAGTGGATGGCCCGCTCTGCCGACCTGTACGTGTACAAAAAGGTTGCGCTGCAGTCTCGACAAATAATGCTCATAATCTGTTATGTTTTGTGAGCTCTGTGTGACAACAGAGAACATAAATGTACACGTAGAGCACTGCTTGACTCCTCTTACACAACCCTGATCACACAGCATGACATCACTGAAACTGTTCAATGAATGAGTTACCTGTTTGTATATAAAAATCCAGTGTGAACATGATCCAGGTCATAACTAAAAGGCAACAACTATGGGTGTATGGATCTATATTTTTCTTGGTCTGGACCAAATGAATTGAGCGTGAAAATGCCCTCAGACTATATAACGCTCATATACAAGCATATCCACCAGATGGTGCTGTGCACATGTGTGTCATTCCCCCCTGCCACTTCTCCTTCTAGGCCATGGCTCGAGTATGGAGAGATGGACAGAAGAAGACTGTGCACATCTATCGTCTCCTCACTGCAGGTCAGAATACACAAATACTAGTAGTACAACACAAAGGAGCCAGAATGTTTATCAAACCATGAACCAGGCTGATGTGAAGTTTTATGTTTTGTTGTGTGCAACTACCTCGCAGGCACTATTGAGGAGCGTATATTCCAGAGACAGGTGTCCAAACAGGGTCTTTCTGGGACGGTGGTTGACCTGGGAAAAGGGGCGGAGCACACCAGCTTCTCCACCAGTGAACTGCGAGATCTTTTTAGCCTGACAGACACGCCCTCTCTAACACACGACCTGCTGAACTGCAGCTGCAGCATGGACGGTTCAGTCCAGGGTAGGCACATAGGCGAGGCCCCACACTAGTGCTGGGCGATATACCGGATGAAGCAGTACACCGGTTTTATTTTTCCTGTATGATAAGAATTTTATATCATTAGTTGCAGCTCTACATCAGAGAATTTGAGAAATCTCTTTGAATACTAAACTCATACATCCAATGAATATTATATATTAATACCACTATACTATATAAAGTATTTATGCCCGTTTCTAATGTTTATAGAACTTTTTTTAATATTTAGTTTTGAAAAAGAAACAATTTAAAAGTTAAATTTGTTGGCTAATATTATTACATATTAGAAAACCCTTCGTCAGTCAAAGCCTTCAGTATATACATGATTATATTAAAATGTTTTTTGTGTTCTATGTACTTCTGACAGTAGAATAAGACACTATTATTATCTCCAAAAATAATAAAAAATACAGTGAAACCGTAAAAATATATATACCATGACACAATGTTTTGGTCATATCGTCCAGCACTACCCTGCATACACTTTTGCCAGTATTTGACTTCACTGAGACTCATTAACTCACTTTTCTCTTCATTTTCAGCTGTCGTAGAGGAGGAGGAGCAGGTTTCCAATAGGCCATGCCAGCTTGGTCGCCAAGGTGACCGAGGAGGGGCAGCGCAGAAGCATCTCAGCATGTCCGAGCTGATGCAGTGGAGACATTTCTCTGGTGACACACACACGTTCTCAGACCCCTACCTCGATCACGCACGAAGCCACATCACCTTTGCCTTTCAGACCACTATCTCTCACACAGTTCAGTAAACAAACATACTAAATTACACACTGTAATTGACTCACACACATTAATCTCTTCTACGTGTTTGTCTTCAGGCTCTCTGGGCTTTGTCTGCAGCCTGTCTGCAACATATGACTAAAACACTCGCTGCCAACAACCGCAATACAGTTTCCAACAGTTTTAAGTGATTGTTTTTGAGATTCTGTCTATTTTCCTGAATGCTTTCTTTATTTATTCGAATAAACTGTAAAACTTCATTAAATAAGTGAAATTCAAAAAGAATACGTGTAATAAACAAGCTTTTAAGAAGTTGAAGATTGGTTATTGACTGAAGAATTTTTCCTGGGGAAAGCAGAACATTTTAGATGCATGGATGAATGTGGCCGGGGATGTTTTATATCCACACAATACTGTAGATAAGCGTGCAGCAGAGGTACTTCTGTGTCTATCTAGAGTAATATTTGCTGCGTCACATAGAGGATTTATGTCGTTCTGAGACATGTTTAGGTGACAGAAGATGGGTGGTATGGAGAGAATGTGTATACAACTATCCATAGAAAATAATTTAGTTTATGGCTGGCAGTGTACACCTTGTGTATATCATTGTGAGCTGAATGAAAACCTGTCTTCAGCCTGAAGTTTTCTGCTGTAATGTCACAGTTTGTGTGTCTGATGTAGTGACCTTGTGAATCTGCAGGGTTTTTTGATGAGGGCCATACTCCGATCTGTGCAGTCTGTTATTTTGGATAACACTGGTCTGTTCATGCTCTTCAACACAAAGCTGCTGCGTGGGTGTTATGTCGTTGCGTGTTTCTGTGAGCGCGCGCCCTGTATTCACATATGATTTGTACTCGGGTCTGTCAGATTGACTGAGCTCCAGTACAATGTCTCTTTGCATAAACAGTGTAATTATAATTTATTTGATGATAAGCACTGCGTGATTGTTAAGCAACTTTGTTGTATAATAAATGGGTCTCTGGGATGTGGAGATTTTCCTTTATACAAATGACAGTTGTAGCTCTGTGGCATATCAGCATGTGTGCGTGTTGGAGGCAGCGTGGCGATTATGCAGACCCCTTCTGTTTCTCTGTGGCCACATTGTGAATTTAATCTGTTAGTGCCAGTCCTACACCAGAATTCAAAGTCTTAAGCTTCTTATTTACCTTAGATATCACATTTATTTATTATGTAGTCTGTGGAAACTAACCTAAGAGTCTCCAGCCATGCTAGTGGCTCTGTGAGGCTGTACTTGGGCACAGTGGTGCTTTGAGCTAAACGCTAACATCAGCATGCTCACTAAGGCTACAACTGACTGTTATTTTTGTTTTTGGTTAATCTACTGATTATTTTGTTTCGTTTGGTCTATATAAATGTTGTAATTTCCCAAGGTGACATCTTAAATGTTTCGTTTTGTCTGACCAACATATGATGTTACCATTTCTGCTAAAATAATAATGGTTTATCAATATGTTTGGTGATTCATTTTCTTTTGATTGACTTACTTGATGCCATTATGCAGGTATGTTTGTCACATTCAACATCTTATTTGAATTGATGTTGATGTAAATTGGCGAAATGGCAATCTATCCAATCCATCACAAAAAACCAGAATCACAGTGACACTAGAACAAGGGTGACCAAATGTTTTTTCCTTAAGGGATGAATGAGTGAACACTTCCTGACTTCCTGTGCAAAGTGTCACTCTGCCCGCCGTGCTCAGAGTGCGAAAAATAATTAGTAATTAGGGATGCTACATATTTAAGTAGCATGGTTTTGTTGCAAAAAATAAAGCAGCAGAAACATGTTTTATGTTGATATGTTATATATTTTTAAAAATATTTTTTTCAGACATTGGACTGGCCAATTCATGGTGGGTGTATTCCACTAGAGGAAACATCAGGGATTCATCCAGAGTCATTTGGATTCATCATCCTGGACTCCTTGAATGTCTGTACAAAACTTTTATGGGAATCCACCTTGTTAATGATGAGTGTGAAAACTTTGACCTGCTAGTGATGCTAGATGAAGAGTTTGGGGGATTACCAAAGTCAGTAGGATTCATCCTCTGGGGACCATGAATGTCTGTACAATTTCATGGCTATTCATCCAGTAGTTGAGATATTTCAGTCTGGACCAAAGTGGTGGACCGACCAACAGACAGACAGACATATCCATCAACAGAGCTGTGACACTAAGATGGATAAAATGCCCTATTTCACTACCACAATACAAAGTCCTTTGGTTCAGACAAGGAAACAGATTTGTCTGAAAAAAAGAAACAGAAACCAGTGGTGGCATAGCAACTGTAACCCAAGCAACGGTCACCCAAGCAACTTACTACAGATACTGCCCTGTCTCTGGTTTGTTTTTTCAGAGTGGTCACATGTTGTGTCACGGCACTTTGGTATTGGTATTGGACACGTGTCAGTTAAGTGTCACTCGTCAAAGTGGGACATTGATCCGCATCACTTCTCTAACAGTCTCAGAGGCCATGTGCTGGTGGGTGCATGAGGTGGAATTTGTCTGTCTGTCTGTTTGTGTAAAGCTCTTACTAGCCGCTGCTGGCCGCACTGCCAATCCCTCTTTTAAGCTGAGCGCTCCATTGACTTTCCACCGCTGGAGGGGGAGAAAGAGATGCAGTTGTTTTGACGGAGAGACTGAATAACAGATTGGAATGTATTCCCTGTGATCCCAGGACCTCTGTGGAAGATCTGAATGTACCGTAGAGCTGTAGAGGCTGCATGGCCAAGTCTGTGGTATTAACATTCACTGAGGTCACGATATTCTCATATTTCATTCATCATCAGTCCTAGAATCATTCACATTGAAGCTGCACATGGTTTTAGAGGTGACATAAGATAGATAGAGAAGATAGATGCAGTCTGTACTTCACAGAGCTGACCTCTTGTTTTTGTAGTTTATGGCCTCATGATGTAGTCTCCAAAGTTGATGGCAACAGACTGCATACACTTGAGTTTCAGCAGACGAACCCACCAGCAGCACACTGTGTATGGGTAAAACAGCTCACTGTCCTTTTGAGGTACAAGCTCAGGCTCAGTTGCTGGACTGTGCATAATATTGATAACCCAATTTATGATATTCTGTGTCTCTCTTTGTTATTCATGTTCCCCATCTGTTCTGCTCTTTTAGTTTGCAGGTAGAGGTCAAAGGAGCCAGAATATCTTGACCAAATTTATCTTAAAGCCTTGTACTTCCATTTCAATTTAAAATTTGATCAAGTAGTTGCTTATCCAAAACAGTGACCTTAAATGGGATTGAAACACAATGTTTGAGGTCCACGTGATAATGTCACACAGACCATTCAGTGGGTTCGACCTTTAGCTCTTTGGTGCGACTCATCCTCTCTTTCTCTACCTCCCTTTCATATCTCAAGCTGTCCTGCATTACCACATTGGATGGTTTCAGCCTCTCAAACGAGAGGTTTTACAAGGTTTTTTCTTGTTTCTTGTTTTCATAGTAAACTCAATATCTCTGTTGGTCTGACAAAAAAAAAAGCAATTTGCAGATGTTACCTTGGGCTTTTTTTTCTGATGTTGTATGGACCAACGGATGAATCAGTTATTTGAGAGATGATGAAAAAAATCGTTAGTTGCAGCCCTATACTTCCCTTTGATATTTTAATGCTGGGAGTTCGATGCAGACGAGTATTGACTTCATTCTTGCTTCTGGCCTAATATTAAAGATTTGTTGTCCTGGGTGACTTCAGCAGTGGGGTTTCTCTTGAGTGACTTGTTTTCAAACTCACTGGAAGCTTCGAGAACTCTATATAAGATATTAATGAATGTTCACAGAATATTTCACAAATGTATTTAGTGACCTATATTTAAAGGGCTATCCACAAAAAAATATTTTCAATGCACACAAAAATATTATATATAAATGTAAATCAATCCACATATTTAAAAAATGTTTTTGGGGGCTTTTATTGCCTCTAATCGATAGTGACAGCTGAAGAGCGACAGGAATGGAGGGAGCGAGAGAGATGGGATAACGCACAGCAAAGGGACACAGGCTGGAGTCGAACTCATTAAACTGGGGCTCGTGAGGAATTATTAATTTTATTCCATCATCATTTTTAATTACCTAGACCGGTGCCAGGTGGAAAAAAAGGTTAAATTTGACCACTTTATTTATCAAGGCACACAGGTAATTTCAATGTTGATGTTTTATTCTGTATTGTTGCTGAGTATCTCTCCATCGTGGACTGACTGTGGTTTCTTGAGATGTTTCTGATGACATTGTTGCACACAAAACAGAAAAGACCTATACGGATGGTAAATGGCTGATTATCATGACTCAGCAAACCTATTATTTAGGAACTCACATGCTCTCAAATTTACAGATTTGGTGATTTGACTATAAAATGGCACAAATTCATGTATAAAGTAAAAACTAAGATGCTTCCAGGCTATATCCAGAGGGTGTTGCAAATTAGAGTGAGTCAATATGAACGAAAAGGAATTTGCATGTTTACAAAAACAAATGCAAAACAAACAATGTTTAGCAGTTAAAGGAGTTCATTTGTGGAGTAAGGTCCTCAAGTTATATAACTTGAAAGGACTGAAATAAACTAAACCAAACCAAAGGGGTGGAACCGACTATGGTGATAAAGTCACGACAAGCTCCGTTATTATTATTATTATTATTATTATTATTATTATTATTATTAAGGGATATGATATGATCCAGGTTATATTCCTTATGTGCTTATGTGTTTTGCATTTAAGTGAAAGTCGATATTCTATTGAATTGATGAATTGTCTGTTGCTGATACATATTGCTGTTGTTTTGGTGCCATGGCCTACCTTGAACCTGCACTTACAATCCGATTGTCATGTGTGAACCTCACTGCATTTGTGTGTGGGTGTTTTTGGAGACTCCCATGGCTCGATTCAAAAGGGAATTATCTGTAGCATATCAGACGTCTCGACATCATTAATATTGAGGCCCATCTGATTCCACAGAAGTCCATTATATACAAGGGGTATCGAATTAATTCACTTGGTCTATCTGCTATCTCTACAGTTGTAGAAACCACAACCAAGTGGCAGAAGGCACAAATATGTTTGTTTCTGTTGTACGTAGGCACAGCCTGTTCTGTCCACATCTCAACTGTCTGACTGACCTTATAAGAGAGTATGTTTTACATTAAGTGGAAGAAGGCTAGAGAGAAAGAGGTCACATCACACTCCTATCTACAGCCATCACCATAACCCCTCCCCCTCCCCCTCCATCCATCCATCCACCCCCTCCTCCTGACTCTGGTCCTGCTCCAGCACTTAACAAGGATTTAATGTTGTCCAATCATCTGTCAGGCAGATCAGGGCTGTAATACACAGCAGCAGGTCCCAAGGATGAGGTCACAACCCGATACAGAAGTCCTGAAAAACAACAGCCGAAAAAGCAGCATAATCCCACAATCACTGTAATAACTCTCCCTGCTCGCACACACACACACAAAGTGCTCTGGCAAATGAAAATCTGATGTTTATGAGTTAGGAGAGTACATGAAGTAATCCAGGGTCTATCTGGACATTTGTGTACATTGTTAGATGGATCATTCATGAAATAGCAACTGGTGGTTTCCAACCCATTAACAATATGCTGGTGCTGCTGACAGTAGAGCTCGGGCTTACACGCTAATCCTCTTCCTAAAGCTTTTATTCAGTAACTCATGATAGGAAGCTACGTTTAGATACTGTGACACTAAAAAGACACCAAGGTCATGTGGATGTCAGATATGACAGCTTTCACTCCCACAGTCAGTTACAGCTAATAAACCAGGTACTCGGGGTGTGTTTATTTGTTTGATATAAAAAGCTTTGAGCCACACCTTGTATCTTTCATTTTAAGAGTCCTGCCAACACGTCTTTATTCACTTCAGTGTTGGGGAGACAAGCACACGTTTTTGTCTTGTAGATGCTCCCGGAAGTTGTAACTTTTATCCTCGAAATGGTTAATCTAAGAGAGGGATAATTTTATAAATGAGAATATCTTGCCAAATACTGATTTTTAATATGTGATATTTAGCCAAGGTAGAGTTCCAAGATTGGAGAAAATAGGATTTGTGAATAATTTATGGTTTCTTTATTGGCCCAAGTTGTAATCTAGCATGTCTGTTAATCATCTATCAGGTTGGACAGGCAGCAGCAGAAGTGTGGATCAGTTATTACTGTTGGCACCTGCGTACAGCTCTGCCAACATTTATACATTATTGAATAATTCATATACAAACAAAATCAGCCTTTAATTTGGCCTCTGCAGTTTATTGCATCTTTTATCGGTACTGAAATCAGGCTGCAACTGAAGATTATTTAAACTTTATTGTTTATTATCGTTATTTTATCAATTAATTGTGTGTAAAATGTCAGAATATTGTGAATGAAAATGCACAAAATCCAAGATGATGGTATCAAATTGCTTGTTTGTTCAACCAAACCTAAATATATTCTGTTTACAATCATATTAGATAAAGAAAATCAGATCAGTGTATAATCACCTGAATATAGGAATCATTCTGTTTTTGGTAATGAGCCTTTTATATCTACAGATACTGCAGGTTGCTTTACATAGAGTCTGCCATGTTGAACTGCCNNNGTAGCCCAGAAGGGACAAACCACTCGCTCTAGATAGGGGTGCACATTTTCCACCACTGCTATCCTGCCCATGTCTCTGGTTTTTCAAAACAAGAGCAAATGTATTAAGCTCCAGAAAACCTTGCATTTCTATATTTCTATTCTGTAAAGATGTTTTTGCCCTATATTACATAATTCAGTACCGCTTTGGTGTGAATATAAACACAAGCAGTGAGTCAAAAAGTGAGTCAAAACAGTAAATTCCCAACACATCACTGTAAACCCACCACTTGTGCTCCTCCTGCTCTGTATATAAACCACAGGGAAACCCCATCTGAGCATTAGAGACACACTCAGCTGGAGATTACTGAGACAGACGGCAGCAGACATCAAGAAGACACAGCAGCTGTAAATGTCGCTCCGGGATTTAACAACCAAATGTTTCTGCTGTGCCCCAATTGAACTTTTTAATGCGGGATTCACGTCTTAGCATCAGACTTTCATCTGCTCTTATTGAGGGTGCAGTGATTTACTGTTGAGAGCAACTTAGTGTCCTTTTGAAATCAGTTTATGCAGACACAAAAGGACATTTAAGTATTAAGCGCATAGGAAAGTGTAAAAGCGTCTTTTAAAGGAGACTTTTTGGAGGTGTTTTTGTTAAAGCAGCACCTTTAAATAAGGTTTAATCCCACCGCTGTCGGGTAATCCAGCCTAATTCAGTTTAATTTGCCGGCACCATGCTCTCCACTGTCCGCCGACACAGCCTCCGCCTGCAGACCGAGCTCCACCGGTGGAGCATCTGCGACCCCGGCAGTCACCTGCTGCCGGACAGCTTCCTGACCCGGGTCCCCGCCTGCATCTCCCGCTCCAAGTCCTGCACCAGCTCCGCCGGGGAGTCGGACGGGAGCCGCGGGAGCTGGTCGTCCTCAGACTCGGTCATCTCCACCGACTCCGCCGGGGATTCGGCCGAGCCCGGGAGCCCGTACCGGGTGGTGCTGTTAGGGGCCAGCGGGGTCGGAAAGACCGCCTTCGCCAGCATCTTCGCCGGAGCAGCGGACAGCATGGACAGCGATGACTGCGAGCTGTGTGAAGGTAAGAAAAATATTTAAAAAAAACTATACAGAAACTTTTTATAATGCTATTATTGATCAGATCTGTTTCATGTTTAGAATAAATCTTAGATGGATACAAACAAAAATCTGAAAAGGTCATTCTAATCTCAGTATTGAGCACCATACACGTTTTAATTTCCTATAATATTATTATTATTTTTATATTATAATGTCCAACACATTGCTGTCAACAAAAGGAGAATATAAGTCTATGATTTTACTAATGTAAATCTGTTTGTTGTTTGTATAATTTCAGTTGAAATGTGTGAAAAGGAAATTGAAGTGGATGGAGAGCCTGCAACTCTAACTGTGCTTGACTCATGGGATGCAGAGGTGAGACAAAAAACAGAGCAGTGATTTCACCTTAGCCTAAATGCCAGCACACACACACACACACACACACCATACTGTAAGTCCTGTATCTGACTGTGTGTGTTTGTCTTTGCAGACCGACAACGAATGGGCTCAGGAGTGCTACATGCAGACAGGTGATGCCTACCTGTTGCTGTACTCTGTGACTGACCGGGCCTCGTTCCTGCGAGCCTCAGAGCTCCGGATAACCCTACGTCGCTTCCGTCCTGCCCAGCACACACCAATCATCCTGGTGGGGAACAAATGTGACCTGGTGCGACGCAGAGAAGTGTCAGTCAGTGGTGAGGGGACCTATTTACTGCCAATGGAGGGGACACAGTCCTCTGTTTGTACTATTTACTGTGAGGTTTCCTTCCCTTATGAAAGTACTGATGATTGACTTTCTGTTTCAGAGGGCCGTGCCTGTGCTGCTGTGTTTGACTGCAAGTTTATCGAAACCTCAGCCGCCATGCAGCACAACGTCTGGGAGGCTTTCCACGGCATAGTGCGACAGCTGCGTCTACGCCGTGACTCCAAGCAAGCCAACAAGCGTCGCAGGCACATAAGCTGTAACACACGCCGCGAGAGCCTTCCAATGAAGGCCAAACGTTTCCTCGACAAGGTGGTGGCAAAGAACAATCCCAGTGTGGCGTTCTGGTTAAAATCTAAGTCCTGCCATGATCTCTCTGTGCTGTAGGGGCCCCTGGCAGATCTACACTAAACCTTTGAGCAGGTGAACAAGTTACAGCCTGGAGGATGTGGACATGGGCTGGAGGGAAGCCTGCTTCTACAGGGCTAAAGGTTGGATGGTTCAAACCTAGTCCTCAGTGGTTCACATCCACCCTCGGCACAGCCAGCACAGTGTACACGAGAGTCACCATTATGTTGCAGTCTGAACTAGACTGAGAGGACTGGGCTCAGTTTGTCAGCCTACGAAATGGACTAGAAATGAAGTTCCTGTTGCAAAGACTCATGTTTGAGTGGCCTAAATGTTGGAGGTTAGAGCTCAGCTGGTGGGAACTGACAGAAGGATGTGATGTTCATTTCTGTGTTTTGAACAAAGAAATAAATACTAGCATTTTCTCTCCTTTCTTCTCTCATCTCTTTTGCTCTCATCCCTGCCAAACGTGTCGTCTGTCGATCCCTAAAGTGCTAACATTACCAGGTGTAAGCTATTGATGAAGGTCATTTTGGTATGATGGTTATTTAGTCGTTACTTTGAATTTCTTCATAATGTGTTGTGTTTTGAACTTACTGTAAATAAATACCAGATTTATGTATTTTGCTACTTGTATGCAGTTTCAGTGTTGCCTATTGAAATAAAGTGACATCATGCAATTTTGATTAAAAAAAAAAAACTCTCCTATTTGTCTGTCATCTCAACCTTACTAATGAGATGTTACCATGGATGACTCAGCTTTGACACAAAAGAGACACACTTACACAAACAGGGTTTAACAGCAACACAACTGAGCTGATAAAAGATGAGTCAGGTGCTGACATTAAAGCTGAACTTTCAGAAACAAAATTAGTCTAATGTGCGTATGTGTGTGTGTGTGTTTGTGTGTGTGTCAGCTGACTGAACAAAGTGATTTGACTGATCAGAGATTCGGGTCACAGTGTGACACTGAACATAATGCTCAGACACCGCCTGCTCGGATCCCAAACTCAGTTTTGTCAGAAAATGCAGGGAAATGTGTTGCCAAGGTAACATTCAAAGGAGCCTAGGAAGTGTGTGTGTGTGTTTTGTATGTTCAGTCCAGGGAGTGTCAGGCAGATGGTGTTGGTGCATGTTGGACAGAATATCTATCAGGATCCAGGCAGATACATGGACCCATGCTTTACATAACAGAGTCACTTCCATCTGAATTAACGGCTTCATTCGCTGAACCATCAACACTGCAGTCACAGGTTCTGGTTAAATAGCCGTCCTGTGAAACTGACTCACAGCCCGCTTTTCATACAGTTGCAGATTCGCACAAATCTCTGCCTTGTTTCCGAGCAGCTTTCTACAGCCTGTAAAGCTCACTGCTTTGATAGTGTGTGCATCAGGATGTATGGAAGATAATCCCAGATACATGTGAGGTTGGGTCATAAAGGATAACACTCAGTGACAACACTGACATCCTCTCTTAAGGTCACCTTTAATGCATTTCTGTTGCATTCATTTATACACTTTTAGAAGTTTAGACAGGACCGAGATCACAAGCTGGAATCAAACCCTATTTAACAATTTAATGATTTGTGCCTTGAGCTGCTGAAGCACCCAGATGACCCCGTAACTTTGCATTCTTATGAGGCAATGGATTGTCAGTGTAATCTGTTAGTCTATTGTCTACACACAACTCCTTATCAGGCACTGCTACTAATGGAAAAAGCTGACAGGAAACAGTGCAGAGGTGTGTAGGTCAAAGTCTGAGGAGAAAATTAGAAACTTCAACGCTGAATAGTAGATTTCTAGAGAAACATCACACAGTATAAAACCCAGTTTGTTCAAACCTTTATCTTTCTTTGTTACTAATTCACACACATGCATTATAAAAAAGTACACATTTAGACTAAGACTGTGAGATTTCTTCAACCAGTTTGTTTTTTGCAACTATAACCCACTAACAGAACTCACAACTATAAGCATTTGAGGATTCATGTAAAATCAGTGACTGATATTAGGTACAATATTAATGGCTTTGTCTTTCACAATATCATATGTATCATTGTTCTGTTCTTCCTGTCTCCTTCCTCGCTCTTTGTCAGCTACCTTCCCATTGGCTGTCTCGACATGAGGGCAGGGTGATTAGACAATCATTAGATCCAATAAAACATAGCTGGTTAGCACCTGGTTAACGTTTGACCAGACAGGATGGGGCTGCTCAGATCACTCTGAAGTCTAAGGAGTGACTCGCTCAGTCTCCCCAGCAAGGTAAGTCTGCTCACTCTCCTGTCGCCCAGTTTTGGAAATGTCAAGTATTTGGAGTATATTTTGAGGGTGAGAATGGGACACAAACTGGACCGCCTCTGTTGGTTTTAACAGGTTGTGTTTGATGTGTCAGATGCTTTCGGTTTGTTAAAAAAGTGCTGTGATCTTGACTTGACTTTGGTAGGGCCTTGGTGTTAGGTGTTGGCATGTCTGAAAACCAATCTCTCCATCTTGTGGCTTCTTGGGTTGTGTCGGTGCCTGGCTTTGTGGGGATATTGCTTGTATGGTACACTAGATTTACTATCATAGCAGCTGAAATTCATTCAGTCATTATGATAAAAAGGAGGAAGAGAAGGCCTGCAACACCCAAATCATTGTATAACTTTACCACCTCGACCATCAAACCTGCAGTAAATAATTAAATTATTTTCCTCACTAGGAGTCATCTACTTAATTCTGGGTTAGTAAAAACAAAGCCAGTCAGCAGAGGTAGTGGTCAACACGGAGACAGAAATACTAATAATTGGCAGACAACAAATTCAGGCAACTAATTAATAACTAGTAAAGTAAAATTTAAAATCTGTTAATAAGGAGTGTAGCAACCGGCGGGCAGTGAAGTGTTGTGCTTCAAAAAGGTCATTAGCCACGACTCAATGTCACCTTCACTTTTCTGTGGCGGCTGACTTCACCCTTCTCTCTTACTGCACTTTATGAGTCCAGCACTCTTAAATTTGATAATGTATCAACGCATTCTCTGATATATTTGATAGTTTCATGTATGTTAAGTTTTTTCCATTGTTATCCAAAGCAGTGTCATACTAATGTTAACTCAAACAACACTGTACATATATTCTGCTGTCGTCTGAGTTTATAACCTCTTTGAGACGCATTGAAGATACCGTGGCAGAGCAGCGTCAAAGTGTCTGACACATGAAATTACCAGTTAATCTTCCATATGTCATTTTTGGATGTCAGAGAGACAGTACATGTGTTAGTTATCAATCTTTTTAAACACATATACAAACGCACAATTAAGGCTGTTATGTTATTCTGCACTCTGACTGCCGTAAACTCACTGAGGTTACACACTTAGACCTGCGTCAAATAGACACCCACTGTGAAAAGTTGGCTTGTAAAGAAAATCTGGTGTTGCATGTAAGCTCTGACTTTCAGTTTCTGCTGTACCCTGAGGTGGGTGGGTCACCCGGTTGTGTAGGTGGAGCCGCACATAGAAGGACTTTAAGCTCCCATTTCGCTCAAAGTATGAGGCCAAGAGAGATAGCATGCACGTGTGGACACTCAAGGACAGAGGACATATTTTCCTGTCTTTATGAATCAATAACCCATTGCCAACAGAGAAAGTAATGTTCTGAGGTACACTGGGTTTAATTGTTTCTAGATGGATTGAGTAACAATTATCAGTTTTCGTTATTTCTACATGATATTTGGATTTAAAAGCAGAACACAGTGAATAATATGCTTTCTAGAAATTTGAATGTGTAATTTAAATCCTCTTCATGTCACCTCTCTGCCTCCTCAACCTCCTGCTTTCTCCTTCACCATTTCATCTAACTCCTTTCCCCATGTCTCCTCCTCCTCCTCCTCCTCTTCCTCCCAGACTATGATCATGACACCCATGGTGCATCTGTTGTTGCTCCCACTCCTGTTCAGCATTGTGAGTACATCGCACTACCAACTGCTGCCTCAGTCTTTCAGTACATATTCACAGTACTCAAAATACATGAACCTGTTTAAACAATCAGTGTGGTTTAATGCGTAGATTTATTCATGTACAATTTATAGAAACTGTTTTGGTTCATGGGAAGTGAATGCATACAGGCTTTTTTTATGATAATTGATGTCCCCTGTGCAAAGAAAATGGCAATAACTGTCTGCAAGGTTAAAGAAGTGGAGGAAAACCTTTGGTAACTCATTTAAAACACTGAACTAAGATGGAAAGTGTTACTAAACTGAGCATTAGTCCTTTGTCTGTAGACTTTGCTCTCTTGTCCGGCAGTGGGATATAAGAATTCCCATTGTCGTGTCATTTTGGTTCAATAAATAACTGGGCTATAAAAACCTGCCCTCAATGCCTGACTACATTCTACTACAGTACGGAGCTAAAGCAAAAAGGGCAAATGTGGGCGTGAGTGTGACGGGTTCAATTCTACCTCAGCCTGTACTATATTCATTGACCTTTGACCTCTGTTTCTGTGCTCTGACAGGCTGGTGGGAAGGATCTAGAGGAAAAGAAGGGCCTTTTTAAGGACACAGAGCTGCATGTGCCAGAGGGGACACCAGTGCCATATCCCATTCATCAGGTATTACACACAAGCAAGAACATTCACTCAAGTACTGTACTTCAGTACAATTTTGAGGTACTTTGAGGAAAATATTTTACTTTTTACTGACAGCTTTAGTTACTTTTCAGGTTAAGATTTTATTTAAAAAAACATTATAAGCTTTTAAAATAGAATCTACTTGAGGCTCCTTGTCACAGGTTTCAGATATTTATGAGTTGATTGCAGTTCTGCCAAAGGGAGATTTCCCTTCTAAACATCTCACATGGTTTCCTTATAATAATTGTTGTTGAGTCTGAAAGAGGAAAAATTGAAGATTAAAGTAAAGTTTTAAAAATGAATTCAAACTTTTTCCACTCCCATTAATCATCTCACGATCCCTCAGATGTATCTTGTGATAACTAGGTTTGGAAGCACTGTTAGTTTTGTTTATTATCCTTTTGTAAATTCCCTTTGTGTTTAATTTGAACTAAACTAACTATATATAAAGTAGTTAAAACTAGCTGCACCTGGACAACAGTAAAATACTTTGTAGTCATTGATGCATCAGTATTAAAGATCTGATCATGTAAAATATGATACTTTATTAGTCACAGGGGCTTTGACTTGTTATACATTTTATTGAGAATACTTATGTACTTTTACTTAAGTAGCAGTTTGAATGCAGGACTTTTACTTGTAATAGAGTAT
>NW_023339807.1:14580726-14581228 GCF_004916995.1 Morone saxatilis | reverse complement strand
GAGTACTTCTTCCACCACTGCATGCCAGCCAACCTTTAGTCTTTAAACACTATAAATGAAAATGTCCTTTCTCTCCCTTCCTCCCCATCTTTCACTTCATAGTTTCAGGTGACCCATCAAGGTGTTAATAATTTCAGGCTGAGTGGAGAAGGTAAGGAAGACATCAAGATTTCAAATGACGGTTGGCTGTACCTGGAGAGGCCTCTGGACTGGTCTCGAGATAACCATTACATTATCACGGTAAGGTGGTCCTCGCTGTTCTACACACACAGAAAATCCTACTTGTGCATTGTAGTTGCAATAAATGTATTTATATCTACTTGTGATTTTGTGTGCGACTATATCCAGGTGGAGGCATTGGCAGATGATGAAGTTGTGGATGGCCCAATTATCGTGACCATAAATGTGTTGGACGTCAACAACAACGCTCCATACTTCAACCAGAGTGTCTACACAGCTATGGTTAAAGAAAACAACCCCAACGGTGTGTGTGTGTGTGTGT
>NW_023339807.1:14579781-14580704 GCF_004916995.1 Morone saxatilis | reverse complement strand
TGTGTGTGTCTCTGTGTGTGTTATAAGTATTTAAATAAGAGAAGCGGAAACACTCTCAATGCAAAAAGAAAACTGTTAAAACTAACAGTGGCACTGATAAAAAATGAATGAAAATAAAACAGATGGTATGGCTCTATAGGTTGTGCACACTTACAGCAGCTGTGAGTTTTTAGTACATACAATCCACCACAGGCAACAATACTGGCTGCTCCCTATTGAAGCGATACCTTTCTTTTTTTAAGTAGTAATAGTAATAATAGTTCAGTGAGTCTCAGTCAGAACCTCGGTCAACTTTTCTCCCTTTCGTCTGTATTGAAAAGATCATATTTTAAAGAAGCGTTAAAAGATAAAAGTGATATATCATATATATATATACTTATATATATTATATATATATAATCATACCTTAAGCTTAGCTTGCTAATGTCAGCATAATGGTCAGCTAACTACCCAGCTAATCCGACGATAATTTATGGGGGTGACGTCACACTAGGTTTACATCTACAAGACAAACAAAGTAGGGACCCACTAATGCTAACTAACTAACTAACTGCTTCATACTGCTAACAGAGGTTAAAAAAATTTATATATATTAATTCCCAATCCTTCTAGTTTCAGTTCATTTCAGTAGATTGTATAAGTCAAGATAAATGTATTCAGACACAGTACGTTTTTCATCACAATTATCACAATGATCATGAGGCTTTTGAAAACAAATCCTTCCTTTTTTACAGTCTACATTCAAGAAATAATTTCATTCATTTTTTCCAGCCTGCTGCCAAAAAGAATTGCATTTCAAAGTTATACTGTACAGAAAATGGACAGTGTGAAAAGGAAAACATGAATTTGGCAGTTTTGGTTCTTGGGTCAGTCATCACAAACATAAAGTTTTTTATTTTAAATTGTAGTGGAGATCTTTCCAA
>NW_023339807.1:14548353-14579758 GCF_004916995.1 Morone saxatilis | reverse complement strand
GAATTTGGGGGAAATGTGTATAAAATGATTCCTAAGAAATCTAGAACATTAAGGTTAAGCAGAGAGAGATCCAGTCATTATACTTTGAAATACCAACATCTCACTGTGGTAAGACTTTAACATCAGTCTGTTGTTCCAGGTGTCCCATTTACCCGCGTGTTTGCTTTGGATCGGGACGACCCGAAGACCCCCAACGCTCATCTGAGCTACAGCCTGGTCAGCCAGATCCCCAACAAACACCACAGCCTCCTGTTCCAGATCAACCCCAACACTGGAGAGATCTCTACTACAGAAGAAGGTAATAATACAAATGCCTGTGCACGCATAAATAAACACACAGACACGAACCCAGATTTTGGCACGTAGAACTGTCTGTAGGAAAGTCTGTAATCTGTCCATCTCTGTCTGTAATCTGGCGATATAGTGCCGCTGTAAATCCAGATTACACAGCTCATTTTATGTGCTCAAGATTAACGCTGACTGGAGGCAGATTGCCTAAATGTGTCGCGTGATGTTGATCACAGATTACTTAGAGGCTGTGTAAGCATGTGAAGATGCCTGTGCGCTCTGAGAGAGTTTTATTACATTTCCCAGACAGCCTTGAGACAACAGAGATGTTGTTCTTCCATAGATCTATACGAAACCATGCTTGTAATGTGTGGAATCGTACTGAACAATATTTTTGTTCTTTAACAGGGGAAAACATGCTAAAGGCCAGAGAAGGCATCCAGTACGGCAGAGGAGAAGATCGGAGCATCGAGGCTCTGAAGACAAAGTTTGATGAATACTGTTCAGTGCAGGAGATCCCCTATGAACAAAACCCCTTCTTCACCTGTGTGGAGAGAGCAGGTTTGTATCCAGATGTAGAGCTGCAGCGATTCAATTGATAAATTAGTCAAAGTTAAGCAAAAAATTCCATCTTCACACGTGAAAAAAAGGGACTGGATCACACTGATTGCTTTGCCTTTAATAATGCAACAATACATTACTGTGTCTTCATCAGAGTCAAAATATACAAACACATGAGGCAAACACATAGTCAACCTAGAACAGGTGCACAGTTGTCATTGAATTTAAAATTTATTGGATCTATTGCCACATCACATGCACTGTAATCACATCAGAAACAGCAGAACACATAAAGAACACAGAAAGTACAATCACTGCATCCAACATCCTAACTGTGTTAAGAATATGAATCCAAAGTGCAATCTCTGCAGAGCTGTGAGTTGATAATGCCTCAACCTCTGAGAGAGGGTGAGATTTTTATTGACACTGCAGAGCCATGGTTAGCCTGTGCATAATGCAGAGCAATAGCATAATATGTGTTTTTGTGTGTGTGTGTTGCAGTTTTGTGTTCAGATCTGAACATCTTTAAAGCTCTTTTAGTTTGTGCAACATAAAACAGACCACAGGGACATTTCAGCATGCAGGCAACATGTGTGCTGCTGTAGTTTATGAAGGATTTCTTGGTGTATTTTTTTTACTAGTGCATTGAATGTATAAAGTATTTGGTGTTTGACAAGTTAGAACATTATTGCTACAGTGAGAAAAACCTGTAGTTGTATTAGACAGCCAACCAGAGACAGTATCAGGTGGTTTTTCTAGTGTCAGAATGAAACAGTCTGTCAAATAATCAGTAGATTCAATTCAATAATGAAAACGACTGTTAATTGCAGCCATAGACTAGGCAAGCAAAACAGAAATCTGACACAGGCCACAAATATAGAATGGTGAACAATTCAAGTAAAGAATGATTTGACAGTTTCTGTTTTTTTAAAAGAGAAACATATTAAGAATTTCACAAGGAAGTGTGAAGGAGAATAAGAAAAATATTCATCTACAAGGGATTTATCCTGCTGGCTCAGTTCTCTAACCTTTTGGCCACCACTGATTTATTAAATGTTGAGTTGAATTTCTATGATAGGATCAAGAATAAAAACCTTGAGTGTGCCCATGTGACTCAAAGTGTTATTTAATTAAATCTACTGAAATGTTTTTGTGATGTTCAACCCCCTAAACGTTTTATTTTTGTTGCTTGTACAATGGCTCTAATTGTAACCTTCATCTTCCTCTGTGGTGTCAGAAATGAGGAGGAGGAATGTGGACCCCCTGGATGACCCAGACTACACCCTAATCGTGCGCGTGCAGGACCTGGGAGGAGAGTCAGAGACCGCACTGAGTGGAAACACCAGAGTGCACATTGTTGTGCAACAAAACCTGTGGATCAATCCTGGACCGATAACTTTGAAAGAGCACTCACCGGCCAGTTACCCTCTGGTTATCGCAAAGGTGTGGTGTGTTGCACATGCCAGCTCTGCACAAATCTCACAAATGCAGACACCTTAAAGTACAAACACTCACTATACATACTCTACATCCAGTAATCCCACTCTGTGGCATCTTGCCTTCCTTTTTTTGATCCAGGTCCAGTCTAATGAACCCGACGCTGTTTACACGTTGGTGCAGAAAGAGCGAGAGCAGAAATTCCCCTTCCGAATCACAGAAGATGGACAAATACATCTGACAGAGGAGCTGGACAGAGAACACAAGGACATGGTACACAACACATGCTTAGTTTGCTCAACAAATGTCTCTTATGTCATGTAGAAATAACAGCTTACTTGTATTGGTTCTGTTTCAGTACATCCTGGTGGTGTTGGCGAGGGATAACAGTGGCAAAGAGGTGGATCCACCCATGGAGATTCAAGTCTTGGTGGAGGATGTGAATGACAACAGACCAATGTGTGAAAATGAGGAGAGTGTATTTGAGGTGCAGGAGAATGAGCCTGTAGGTAAGATGTGTGTGTGTTTATTACATAACCCCTTCATGGTGCAGCATGTGCATGTTAGGAGCAAAAACAGGATGGGAGGAGTGCTCAGATCTTTTACTTGAGTAAAAATAGCAATACCACAGTATCGAAATAAAAGTCCTGCATTCAGACTTTTACTTTAGTAAGAGTACAAAAATAATAGCATCAAAATATATAAAGTAGCAAAAGGAAAAGTACTTATCATGCAGAATGCCCCATTTTAGATTAATATATAATATATTATTGTTTTAGAACTATGAATGCATTAATGTGTAAGCATTACTTTAATGTTGCAGCTGGTATAAAGGTGTGGCTAATTGTAACTACTTAATATACTGCTGGGTAGCTTCATCTATAATAATCAAAAATGATTAGTTGATTGAATGATGTAAGTAGCAAATATACTTTCCACCACTGTAAGTGATTACATCTAATCAAAGTTAAGTGTAAGAGAAAACTTTAAGAGCAAGTGATCACATGGTTAAACACATGTGTACTCAGAAATAAACCCTTCATCTGCCCCATTGTTCATTTCTTTCTTTTCAAAATGATATCCTGAAAAACATGTCATTTTAATTTGGGTTGAATCTCCAAGGGCAATAAACATTTGAAATGAACAACAAATTAAACTAAATCTATAACAAAAAATATGGAATAAATAATAGGAAATTGAAATTGAATTGGCTGAAATTGAAACTAAACTCAATTGCAGTTGGAAAGAAATTCAGACAAACAACAAAATCTGTCCCAGCTTTATTCTTGTTGTTTGCACCCATGATAAATGCAAGAAATATTCAAATCCAAAGCAAATAATAGACTAAACATATCTTATTTTGAATTATACATATCGATTATTGACCCCTAGAACATGTCTCAAAAAGTGAGTAATCCCCTGTGATTCTGCACTGCAGTCTTTAACGGTAGGATTTAAGACTGGAGCCCTTCAGGAGAATATTTTTAAATCCTAAGAAAATTGATAAATTGCTTTTATTCTTACGTTCTGGCTCTTGTGGTTCCAGGCAGCCTGGTAGGACAGCTGTTGGCCCATGACAAGGATGAAGAGGGAACACTGAATGCCCAGCTGACTTACGCCATCGAGTCCCAGGATGATTCAACACCCACCACCTTCTCCATTGATGCTGCCACTGGAAGAATTCAAGCATTGCGCATGCTGCAGCGAAAAGAACAGCAGATTTATAGTTTCAATGTCAGAGTCAGCGACCCAGGTAACACACACGCTGTATGATGTAACACACCTGTAAATAGAGGTCAGTCAGTTTTCACTCCAAGTCCACTCATGGCTTTTCGTCTCATAGCTTTCAGCACAGACTGTAAGGTCGTCATCAAGGTCATCGACGTCAACAATGAGATGCCTCTGTTCGAGAAGGAGGATGTAAGTATGTGATGATGTATCTGTCTCTTATTTCTCACACTGTTGTGGCTGATTTTCTTCACGTTTCTGTGTGTGTCTGTGTGCAGTATGGCAATTACACTCTAGAAGAGGACACACCTATAGGACACACAGTGCTGACCATCAGGGCGTCAGACGCTGATGACCCAGACAGCGGCAGCTCCTTTATCGAGTTCCACATCACTGCTGGCAACGACGATGACCTTTTTGCTGTGGAAACCGACGGCAAAGGCGTCGGCCAAGTGGTCATAGCTAGGGTACGGTACCTCCATTGAGATGTAGAGACGTCTCCCACACAAACACACACAGTTATTTCATACAATTATGATCTTTAACTATGTTTGCATTTAAGGTCCAGTAAATGTTACAGTAAAAGGTTCACAATTAACCTATCATTTGTATTTCTGTAATACACTTTTGTTTCAGCAAATGTTTCACACTTTTGCTTTATAACTGACTGAAACAATTGATTATCTAAAAAGTTGGCAATATCACACAAACATTAGAAAATATATTACTTCATATATTTCTTTATTAAGTTTAGTCAGCTCTTCAGCTCTAGTTACTGTTACCAAGAGTGTAAGCTAATTCTATAGTTGCTGCATCTGACTAATTGTCTAGGTATCGTGACTTTAAATGTAAAATGCCTTTAATAAGTACAAAGCTAACAGCTGTGACAGACTCACAGCTGTATAGTGACCTTCAAAGGCCTCGGCCTTGACCTTCAACACATTCTTGCTTTTCCTAACCTTCAGCTTGCTTGTCTCCTAACAGCCTCTGGACTTTGAGTTGTCCCCCACCTACAGGCTCCAGATTGATGCTCGTAACCCAGAGCCGCTGATGAAGGATCTGGAGTACGGTAGCGAATCCACAACCTTCGTCTCTGTGTCTGTCACTGACATAGACGAGGCTCCAGAGTTTAGTATGGATATCCTGTATGTGACTGTGCCTGAAAACACCACCAAGGGCTCAGTGCTGCTCACTGTGGAGGCAAAGGATCCAGAGGGCAAAGAGATCGGGTAAATACACACAAATAACCACTCTGTGCTTCAGAACTGCTTAAAGTACAGTGGGTGGACACTGGATTTGACTTTGTAAAATCCAAAACTATGATGGAGATTCTTTAGTTTATGTTGAACTGCTGAAAAAAGAACAACTGCTATTGTAAATAATTAAATAATATTAGAGCAAGACCGACATATTCCGATCAGATGAACTCGGGTTCATCAGCATATTGCTCCAGAAGTTTTCATTTCAGCTGTTAAGTAACACCACAAAAGGTGGATATTGTTGTAATAATTGTTCAATTAAATTGTCAAGGATGCTTTAGTTCAGTTTACATTCTTATTATTCATTACTGAGAACTGAGAACATTTCCACCTTCTCTCTTATGCATACAAACCTGTTCAGTTACTACCACAGACTTTATCATCTTTAATAATCTCTTATATAATCTTCCCTAAAGAAAGATTATAAGCCCTTTTTATAATGTTCCACTAGATCAGCACTGGCTTTGTTTTTAATGTAACTGCTCCCTACTGGCTGCTAGTTTGGGGTTAGGACTAGGTATCACGTGTACACAAAAACAAACTATTGATTTGTCTTGACTACCATTATTTCCCCTGGGCCCTTATTCAGTGTGCTGTGTAGCATGGGTGATTTCTAATATCTGCTTCCTATGTGTGTGCGTGTCTTTGTGTGCAATTTCTACAGTTTTAAGTTGGATGGTGACACTCAGGGCTGGCTGGAGATCGATGCTGCCACAGGAGAGATCAAGACCAAAGACAAGCTGGACAGAGAAACCTTGGAGAGTTTCAAAGTCACTGTCACTGCATTTGAGAAGGGTAAGATAATCATATAAATCAGACTCATATCCCTGCCTAACAGAGGGGTTTTGTTTAGTTGATCAGTTGTTATAACACCGGTTAAATTCGTTCTAGCTCAATACACTTTGGTTAGAGGCATTATGTGTTCGGGTTCCATTCTTGTGAATGCGATACCTCAGGAACGCCGCGAAGGAATTTTTTTAGATTGGGCGCCAAAGTTCACTTGGACTTAAGAAAAAATGGATTAGAATCTGGTGCTCAAAGGTCATAACTCAAGAATTGATTCAGTAATTATGATAAAATTTCACACAGATATTTAATGGGATACAACAATTAGGTTTTATCCAAAAGGTCAACTTCCCTGTGACATCATAATGTTAACTTAACTGGTTGGCGGAGGCATACCACCACATCCAACTGCATTCAACCATGCGGATGCATACAACTCGATTATGCGGGGAATGTAATCGAGTTGTGCTGTATAAGTAAAAAGTAAAAGCAATGTTGCAAATGTTGTTTTTTTGTTTATGTTATGAAACTTAAATGTATGTTTTCCTGCTCTCTGATTTCCTTCTGAAGAGAACCCAGAAAAGTCTTCCGAGCGTGTCGTGTCTGTGCAGCTGCTGGATGTGAACGACAACGTCCCCAAACTGGTAGAGACCCAGGCCTTCATCTGTGTGCAGAAACCCGTCCCTGTCGTCATCAAGGCCACAGATGGAGACAGTCACCCCTTCTCCGAGCCCTTCACCTTTACTTTGGGTAGCGGCAAGAAATCTCCTAACTGGGAACTGCTCAATGTCGACGGTATGCTAAAACAATGAACTGTTAAGGTGATATATATCAGAAGATGGTGTACAACTCAAAGAGTCAGATCATTATATTCTTCTTGTTTCCTGCAGGTACGACGGCAAAACTGACTCTGAAGAAAAAATCAAGCGAAGATAAAACCTTCATACTCCCCATTAACATTAAAGACAATGCAGGCATGGGAGTCACACATCCGTTTGAGGGTGAGTTTATTCTTTATGTTCAACTTAGAGGGTGCGTCTGGCAAGCAATACCATGAAAAGACAAAAACACAGGAATGAACTGATCCTAACATGTATTGTCTGTGCAGCCAAAGAATGATTCCCATTGTTCACATTAAAAAAACACACTAATGAGCCACACTGTTACAATGCCTGACATGTTCCCTCATTACCATGAACACAGGCTCTGTAATTAGTTTTGTTAAGAGATTGGTTGTTGATGATGGACAAACCCATTGTTGGTTTTTATGGGATTTTGTTGACATTTTACTGCAAACCCATTGTTGGTTTTTATGGGATTTTGTTGACATTTTACTGCATCACATCTCTGATAAAGGTTTAATGCACGTGTTCTTCTCTCTACCTTCTATACCAGTGAGAGTATGTAACTGCACAGAGCTCGGCTACTGCTACATGGCACCAGATCCGCGTTCCCTCAGTTATGGAGTTGGACCCACAATCGGGATCCTGGCTGGCACTGTGGGATTCTGCCGTAAGTCTAACAAACCACATATGAAAGCACATGAAGCAGTGTCCGTTATACTGTTCAGCCTGAAGTTATTATTATCTAGTTATATGTCGCTGGTGCTGACTCCATTTTGTACGCTGCTGTAATTGACTTAATTTTTATTGTCTTTTTGCAGTTATTGTCTTCATCATTGTGATCAAGCGTACAAAAAAAGGGGGTAAGAAGAAAACCTTGACTGAAGAGGACGAGAGGAACGCCATGATGTAGAGACTACACACACACATATTTGTACTTTTACACTCGTGAGGACGCTCACTGATAATAATACATTCCTTAATGCCTCGCCATCACATCTACATACCTAACCTGAACCCTCATTCTGTTTTGATGTTTCCTTTTTAACATCTGTGTGGGGACAGCAGATGAAAAATACACTTCTAGGCGAACTGTGGCTCATTTTATTTAGTTCTTTTTTTCTGTTGATCCAGAAGCATTTTCCATGGCAAATAAATATTAATAAATAATCAAATAAATGAACAGCAGATGTGAGGACTGAACTTTTCCAGTAATGTCCTCTCTCTCAAGGTCTAAAAGTTTAATTATAAATCACAAAGGTAGATGTACACACACACACAGATTTACTTTAGCTTTTTTTATATATATTTACAAGAGAGTTTAGCTTGATTAATAAGTGCAGTGCATACTTAATTAAACTGTCAGGTGGCCCCATGCTAATCATGCATTTATAAAGCTTGTTAACGTAATTTATTTAAATTTCACTCCCAGACTCAGGTTGTTTCATTAGCAATTTCATCAACTCACATAATTCAATTTGGGGATTTTGGGACTAGAGCTTGTTTTGCTATTATCTTCTGCTTGAATGTAAAGGCTGACTGTTGAATGCTGTGCGACAGCTGGGAATATCTTTGATATTAAGAAACATCTTAGAATGAACTATTGTAAGAGTGTTGTCTTTGTAATGAACAACAATTGCTGTGTTTTGTAATAAGCAATTACTACTCTGTGTCCCAATAAAGAAAGAAACTGGGAACAACTTTAGTTTTCATATCATCATTGTGTGTGTCTGACTATGTGGGTGTGCGTGTACATGTCAGGGCAGACGCGTGGTTTGCGCGGTGCTCGGTGACAAAAGACGTGCATCCTCACCTCAGCTCGATACTTCCTTGCCACTCTTTCTTTTTTTAAGGAGGCCTTCTGTTCTTCACATTTCTGACCAACATTTACTCTACGCTTGCTTGTCAATACTTTTGCATCCTTCCTTTTCTCCCCCTCACTGTCAGTCTGTCGTTGAGCAGTCAAGACCACGGTGATGTTCTGAGTCATAGACAGTGGGATTCAAGCTGCAGATTGTTTGCAGTGCTGAAAGAAGGATGGGATGATTGTGGGCTTTTATGCAGCACAAAGAAGCCGCAACACAACAACAAGGAAAAACACACACACTCAGACACATGTGAGAGTTGAATGTGGGTGCCACATGTGCTCCCATGGCCATTCATCCCCTCCCTCAGTCCATGTGCCATGTTTGTAAGAACTGTGTGTGTTAGAGATGAGTCATTTAACGGCCTGCTGCAGCTTTCAAAAGCCAAACTGAGAGCAGTGTCAGAGGCAGAGGAGTGGACTGAGCTATAGCCTCCTAACGACAAACTCAACGTGGAGCCTCTCCAGTGTTTATGTCTGCACCCTCTCCTCAGCGGTATCCCAGGCAACACTTTCCACAACAACACACACGCAGAGAGTCATGGAGAGCTGGTGGGGGAAGCTGACAGGTTGAGGGACAGAAGAGAAGAGGTGGAGGAAAGACAGAGAGAGTAAACCGTAGTGTGTGGATGACCCGACCACCTCTGGATATCAAACGTCACCATCACCACGTAGAAACACACACGGATGTTTTTGTCAAAATGATCAACAGTCGAGGGGTGAGATTCAGGGTAAGTGACATCTGACCAACTTTACAGTAAAAGCCAAAACACAAAATGGCTATACTTCTTCCTGACTGTGTTTATTCAGTTCAGTCTTTAATATTAAAACTTCATAAACATGTTAAAGACGATAGATGTAGTGAACAATATTATGACTATAAAAAGATATTTTTCTGTCCTTTAAGTGCACTTACACCCAAATAGTTCAGGATTCAGTGTACTGTCTTTTGATACTGGATTAATAATTAATAATAGTAGAATTCACGTGTGCCTCTTTGCCAGCAGAAAGAGCTCATCAAGAGTTTCATTTGTTAATATAATGATCATTTAGCAAGAGTGGTCAATAGGCCCCTCTTGTTCTCACCCCTCACTATGATCAGTTGATGACACCAGCTTGTACTGAATATTTGAAGGCTGAATCAGAAAGCCCAAAACAACAGGATTTATTTTTGTTATTCACTATATACATTCCTACCTTACAGTTTGCCAGTAAATACAAAATAAAAAGCAGGTATAATATACATGGTGATTCTTTAGCTGTTTTCAACCTCTGGAGTGTCCTTTTGTTTCCCCCTTTGTTTTTCAACCTGGGTTCACATCCAACTTCTGGCCCTTTGCTTGTCATCCCCTCTCTGCCCCCCTCTCCTGTCCATCTTAAGCTCTCCTGTCAAATAAAGGCAAAAGTTTGAAGGCAAAAATATCCTAGCATTTATGAACATAAGGAAAAGGTCAGTCCTATTATAGTCGACAGTGATGCAGCGTCAGGGGAGGAAGAACGGAAAAGGAAAAATCGTATTCATAATTTAGGAAAAAAAAGGAAAATGAATTTCACACCTTATAACCCAAACATTTTGCAGTGTATTTTTTCTTTTATCATGATATTTTAAAGTGTTTCACCAATGTATATGTGTCTCTTGAAAATAACATCCATTTTAAATTTAAATCATTAGATGTCCCTTAGGTATTACCGGCCCTTTTCCTGATTAGTTTTCTTTTGATCAGTGAAAGTTCCCTTGTATTTATTACCAACATTTTGTACATCTGCGTGTTATTTTTTTCAAAGATACAGCTACTCTGCTTTAACAATTCATTAAATGTGTCACTTTTAAAATGTGATTCAGTGTTCTCTAAATATTGGACGCCTGACAAGTTGTGACTGCTTCTAGTGGTGGATAACTTTAGATAAATTAGGTGTTAAGCCCCCCTCTGTTCTAATACTGTTTATGTGGGATGATTTTTATAACACGTCCTGCGTCTTCATCCCACGAAATACCATAAGCAAATGTCACTCAGTCTGCTTTTACAAACTAGTCCAGGAAAATCATCAGCGGAAATGAGGCATGTAGCTGACCAAAATGTTATGTAGAGAAGGTTATTTCCTGTAAACTGACTGAATGTCGCCAATAAACCAAATATTCCTGTTGTTATGGATGCATACAGTACGTCAAAAAGAGATGTTGACGTAAAACCTTCTCTCTGTGACCCTTATACATCAAAAGAGGTAACAAAGAGTGACTGAGGTAAAGAAAAAAGAGCCCTTTATTACAAATAATGCGACCCCAGGAAATGTTTATAGAGAATATTTTTTTTAATTATTTTTTTCAAATAAAGGTAGAATATTATTAACAATCGTATCTGCCCCACAATACTGTTAATAACTTTTCTTATGAAAGTTATACACAGTTTATTATATGACACCCATGAAACTAATGCAGTGTAATACAACAGTTCTTCAATAAATTCTACCTTCATTAAGGTTATAATGTGTTTAGTTTTTGTTGTGTAAGAAAGGTGTTGATACAACTGCAGTTTGTGGTTCTGTTGAATTGTATTGTGTTTTACTGACAGCTGTTTCTATTATTTTGTCCACCCCATTTATAACAGTGAGCGTAGGCTAACCAGCATTTAGTTTTTAACCAATTATAGGTTAAAAGAAAAGTACAAAACTTAATACTCACATGTCATTTTAATTATCTAACTAACAATATTATTTACTGATGTATTCAGGTACATTTTGTTACATAATACAACCATTACACAAAAAGTCCAGCTGATGACAGTATCTCCTCAGTTAAACCTCCACTATTAGACTCTTGGGCCTGTGTTGATACTGCAGCACCATCTAGTGGCGGTTAACTGACTGTCTCAGGAAAATAACATTTGTGTCAGTGGTAAAGGAAGTACTCAGATTCTTTACTTAAGTAAACGTAGTGTTACCACAGTGGTAAAATACTTATATTCACTTACTGTTACTGAGGTAAAGGTGTGTAAGAATTACAAAGTATCAAAAGTAACAGTAATCAATGCAGACAAGTGTCCTCTGTGAGTATTATACTGTTATATATCATATCATTAGATTGTTAATATTGATGCATCAATATGTAAGCAGCATTATACTGCTGTAGTTGGTTGAGTGGAGCTTCTTCCTGGAGCCAACATCTATTCAGTTTACTGTAATTTAAGACAAATAATAACAGCAAACTGCTTCATTTGAGATGTTGAAACTATGATATGTTTGGCATTTTTGCATGAAAAATTATTCTTCATTAAGCAGTTGTTAAAACAATCCATTAATGACTAATTAACTAGTTGTTTAAAGTAAAATAGTACATATAGTTAGTGATGTGCATCACATTTTAAAAAACTCTTGATATATTTTCTATGTAGATATCAGATAAAAAAAAAGTAATTAACTAATTCTGTGGGGTAAAAAGTAAAATGTCCCTTCCTATAAAGTAGAAGAACATGAAAATAAAGTATCAGTACCTCAAATTTTTACTCTGTAGTACATGTCTGCAGTTGAAGTGACCATTACACTGTAACCTGAGACTCTTCAGGTGGTTAAAGGTTAGCGGGACGTCCTGCTGCTTTCTGTGGTGTTGAAGTGTGTTCACTGCTGGCCAGCCTGTGTCAACCACAACACACAACAACAGTATGAAATGGTGTGTATTCAGTGTTTTATTAAACCATTCCATATACAAAACTTAACCCACATAAGTTACAATTTATACATACGATTGTAGATAAAGACATGTAACATACTGCTAAAGCTGAATAAATAATATTTAATATTAAACAGCTTCTTTGTTTCCAAATGTACATTCTGTTCATTCATCTGGGCTTAAATACACTTGAACACACAGCTTCGACCCCGTCATTAGTGTTTAACTGGAGAGTATCAAGAGAGTGTCTGTCATGAAAAATAAAATCCCAAACTGTAACAAAAATGTTACCCACACTGCTGTTGACCAATCAGAAAACAAACAAACAAACATAAGGCTTTTTAAACACGTGTCCCTTTTAACCCCACAAAGTTTGGAAAAGAACTACAAACTTTTATTTTACTCCAACTACTTCACAGCAGTAGCCAACAATATTGTGGAGGAGTTTGTCTGCTTAGAGTTTCACTTAACAGACATCATTCCTTCAGAAAAAAATAAAGTACAAAAAGCCAGGTATGTATCAGTCTACCTGTAGTGGTGCACAGTGCAAGTCTTCCAAGAGTTAATGGCTTGTTAGACTGTGCAGTCTGTAACCTATTAGATTTCAATCACTACCTCAGTGCTTCCCAAAGTTTTTGGCTTGTGACCCTTTAAAATAAAGAATTGTCTCAATTGATTATTCAAATTATTTCATTTAAGGACTGAAGGTTACAATATCCAGTATTAGATAAGTCAGAGAAAACAGAGTGTGTAACATAATTGTGTAACTATAATTACTATAATGTTGTGACCCCTGAGATTTATCTTGGGACTCACACAGGATGGGAACTATTAGACTATGAGTTTAAACTCTCAACTTTAATTTGAGAGTATTTACATCCACAGCAGATGCACCATGTAGCCCCAGTGTTCACTCAATATGAATGTAAACACTTTAAAGCTCAAAGTCAGCTCTTAAAGGTCCAGTGTGTAACACTGAGGATGATCTATAGGCAGAAATACAATATAATACTCATAGTTATGTTTTCATGAGAGTATAATCACCTGAAAATAAGAATTGTTTTGTTTTTAATCTACAGAGGGAGCAGGTCCTCTTCTACGGAGTACGCCATGTTTCTACAGTAGCTCAGAACAGTCAATCCAAACACTGGCTCTAGATAGGGCGGTGACATTATTTGCGAGTTTTCCGGCCACCGTAGTTTCTCCTTCGTGCTTGGAAAGGGGAGGGTGAAGCGAGGGAGTTGCAATGTGCAACTACACCGCTAGATGCCACTAAATCCTACACACTGCACCTTTAAACTCAATGCTGGAGTAAGCGTCATCCAAATACTGTTAGACTGCAGTGGAAATGCAGAACAAAATGTGTATGTTCAGAAAGTACTAAGAATATCTCATACAATGACATTTGCAGTGTAAATAAAACCAAAAAAATACCAGATGCAACAGTCCTCTATTGTAACATCAGCCTCACAGATGCAAATAACAAAACCAGACAGCAGAGAGTGTGGTGTTATAATGGCACAGCCCAGTTAGAGTCCATTTCAAACAAGTCAATGCTGCATCAACAAAGACTTCTTTACTAAAGTCCAACCTTCAACCTCTTTGGAATTTCTATCATTTCAACCCTGCTGAGTCTTCCAGCAGGCGAGGAGGTTGAATGTTTTGGCACGAAAATCAGTTTGTAACAGCGTCTTAGCCACGCAGAGAAGAGTGTATGAAACGGTTGACAGAGGATATTGGCAGCATAAATAAGGTTGTAAATAATGTTAACAGACAGTCCAGTTTTTAACTGAGATCTTCTCACTTCATACGGAACTGGATCTTCTCGAGCACTGCATACAAACTTACAAATTCTTTACATAAATAGAGTTAAAACAATTCATTCAGACTGCTGGACAGATATTTTCCTAATATGGCCTGTTTGTCCACAGTGTGCTTGTGTGCAGATCTTCAGTACGCAGTTACACACGTTTGGGTGTGTGTGTACTCCTCTTTATAACACCAGCTCAGGACTGCCCGTCCTGTCTCTGTGCTCCAATCACATGAGGGTTGAACTGAGAGATTATGATGGTGATGTCATCGCGGTACATGCGAGCCAGCTCCTCGGGCAGCGACAGCATTTTCGACAGCCTCTCGTGGTCAACCGTGCCAAACTCGTTGTTTCCCACCGCGTGCCGCATCAGGTGGGTCGCCGAGTTCTGATCCTCGAAAGCTGAGGACACGCGAGCCTTTCTCTCTTCGAGCAGCCCCTGCATCTGTCCCAGGGTGACCTTGTAGCCTCCGACTTTGAGGGGCTGACGCTGGTGCACCCCCGTTAAATATTCCCCCACAATACGAACTACTTCCTGTCTGTGGAGAGTCTCCCAGAGGCCGTCAGAGCCAATCACCTACACGGACAGACAGAGGAGAGTTGGGGTCAGAAAACACATGGTTGTAACATCAGATAAGCCTGACTCACATAATTACTGAGAAAATGAGGTTCATTACAAAACAGATAATCTTTCTTCACAAACAAAACCTTTGTCTGCAGATTTAGCCATACAACAAGCAATCATGAGCCTAGATGCAAGATAATTCCTTTTAAAAAAAGACAGCTCTGTTTTTTTGTCATTTTGTTTTGAAAAACACAGCTCACTCATTTTTGGAGTACAAAAAGATCCAAATGGGTGCAGCTCTTTTTTTTTTAGGAAACCATCTCGGATGAGCATAATTGTACAAACACCAGAATGAGGTGAGAAACCAGATCCACAATGTGTCTTAATGTCATTCTAGCGTTTTTGTAGAGGGTAGTAATTTCCTAGCCTGGTTCCAGACTTCTTAATGACAGCATCTCCATTCATTCAGCAGTTCAAACAGGTCGGGAGTTGCACCCACTGACGGTTGTTAACAGCTCTTGGGTAAACCGTTAAACAATTAAGAATGTGGATGTCATCTTCCTACATAGCTAGCTACATCTATGAAGAATTGTGACAGAAAAATGGCGACAAACTTGAATGAGATCCAAGAAGCTGTACGACCTGTCAGAAGTGGACTTGACAACTTTCAATGTGGTATATACGTTTGAAACTTTGTATTTTGGGAGAGGATTTGTAGGTGATGAAAATGTGCCTCCTCTCTCACCATGAAGCGATCCTGTGGCCGCAGTCTGTGGTACGTGATCTCAGGCTCAGCGGTCAGGTAAGGGGGTGTGTGGTAGTTTGGAGGGATAAACTTGGTGTGCTCGTTTTCGTGGAGCTGATCAGGTCCAGACTCCAACACACCCTTCTGCAGTTCAATGCTCCACTTGAACTTCACATCCCCAAATGCCCGAAATGGCATGAGGAGGCCAAGCAACCGGTCCTGATAAAGGAGACGACAGAAAGAGGGGAAGAGGATTTAATAAATGCTGTAACAACAACAACCACCAAAAAAGCTAATTAGTAGGTGTAGTACCTGTCGTATAACTGTCTTCCTCTCAGATGGAGGGTGTTCACCCCGTATCCGAGCCATCTCTTCCTCATTCTGGGCGCTGTGGTCATTAGAGAGTGTGTGAGCGCTGAAGGAGCCGTCCTCCTCCTGCACCCCCAACACTGCCCGAGCATCTCCTGCGTTGGCTATAAACCTTTAGGAACAGAGAGGGAGAAGAAGCAAGGCTGAAAAAAGGCTGCTAAAGATAGATAAAGTTATGCAACACTTGGATACATTGACAAGAATGTGTGTGCGTGTATTTTTTCTCCGTACAGGTCTGATCCATCGATGTGAGCCACGCAGGCCGTTGCTCCAGAAAAGGCCACTCTCAGAACCCAGTAGTGCAGGAAAGCATTCGGGTCTCCAACCTAAATGGCAAAATAACACCGTGAGCCTCCAGACAGGATATGGTTCATGGTTTAAATTACAGGGAGAGGCGAGGACACCTGAGCTCCTCTTAAATCTATAAAAGTAAATTTGGATGCTCACAATCTTTTTGTACTGCTGCCATGGGCCAAAGGCGATATTCAATCTAATATGTGAAATGGCACTCAAGTCCTGCACTCAGACAAAATTTAAAGACTTGCAATTTGATTCAGACTTCAGTGACTGAGACTCTGATGCAAGGCAACATATTTTTTAAGTCTTATCATGAACTTGTGCCCGATCATCTAGTTGTTAACAATGAAGGCTTACAAAAAATATGTACATGGAAATTCAAGATAAAGAGGAGAGGAAATTCAGCCTCAAAGCTTTGACTTCAGTTATTCAAACTTAACTAAATATCATGCAAATTGAGTTACAGATACTCAGACTTTAAAGGTTCAGGTTCATTTAGGAGGATCTATTGGCAAAAATGGAATATAATATGAATTACTGTTTTCTTTAGTGTATAGTCACCAAATAGAAATTATTGAATTTGTTACTTTAGAATGATCCTTTTATACCTACAGATACAGTGCATTATCTAAGAGACTATGAAAAAAAAAACTTGCTGAATAAAACCCAGAATAAACCCTCAAATCTGCAAACATGTACTGGTGTAAGAAGTCCTGTTAGGGATTTACAAAGCAAAGTTAAAGAGGAACTCAGATATTTACGGGACTGAGGGAAAACATGCGAGTTCCTCATTAACACAAGATGGCTTTAGTAGGACCACCAGCACTGTTTCACATTAAGACAGCAGACTGTTCCTACCTGAGCTTCCAAGGAAATGTCATTGTCCAGCCTCTTGAAGGCATTCATCAACGCTTCACGGGTATCTGGAACTTCGCCCGGGCTGAAAACAGAGACAGAGCAATATGTGTGCTGCAGATAAGAGAGGAAGGCAGAGGTCGAGAACAGAAACAGGCAACAGTAATATTGGCAAAACAACAGATGGGCCAGTGTTGGTGTGGGCATGTTGCTACAAGATACAGATGAAGATAAAATAAGAAACTAGGAAGTCCAGTTTGAAATGTTAACAAAAGCAGAGAACCTGAACAACAATTGATACCCTTTTGAAACTGGACTGTACAGCTCAAGAATGGTTTTAAGTATTCGGTAGAAATATTTTGGTGTATCCTCTGCCGTGTTTCTCTGTCCTCACCTGGTGAGATCTATTAGCTCCTGCCAGTAGGTTCGGAGGCTGTTGAAGTAGAGAGTCTGAGCCTCCCTGGTGAAGTAGTCGTTGGGGTGTTTGTGCCACTGCAGGATGGGACTGAGGGCCCTGCCAGCCTCCACTGCTGCCTCCAGCTCGCACAGTGTGTCGTGGGGCAGCAGAGACACCGCTATGTAGTAAAACAACCTCTCACTCAGAGCCTGGCAGAGAGCAGGAGAGTTAGAAACTTAAACAATTCCCAGGAGAAAACAATGTCAATGAAACAGGATACAGAATAAAACCAGATCTTCCACTTGCATTACACGTTTAAAATGTTCCTATATTAACTAGATACATATTGTCTTCTTTTACACTGTGCATCATGTATGCCTGCTTGCTGTTTGTTATATGTGATAACAGAGTTAGGATTACCTGTGCACATGCACATCCAGCATGACCATCAAACACACCCAGCAGCATTCCTCGTGTCTGCAGGCATGTGGCGGCACTTCGACGGTCTTCTATAGGAGCGTTGGCTGGCAGCTGATTACTCTCAAAACCCATCACGGATGACACATTCTTCCCATCGAACTCCGGCACCTAGAAACCCCAACACGTAGAAATGGTAAGATGAAAACATAAATACAGAGATGGTAAATACAAAAGAAGTGTTTTCTGTGTGCATGAATGAACCCCACAAACCTTGAAGCTGTACTCGTTGGCTTTCAGAATAGAGTTGACCTGCGGGGGGGTGAGGATGTAGCTGCGAAACACTGAGGTCGTTTGGTAACTTCTCGAGTGCTGGTGGCTCTGCCATACGCGAGAGGGCCGTCTTGAGGCAGGTCGCTGAGTGATGGGTCCTAGCTGGGACTGGTGTTGTTGGCATGGTAACAGACTGGAGGCCAAGGCCTTTGTACGGGGAAAACCCCTGAGCAGCTGAGATGTCACAGGCATGGCTGAAGGCGCACTGCAGACACATACACAAACAGACAAACAGATATTCAATGCAGAGCTCAGAGGCTTTTATCAAGATGGAGTCATCTACAGCAGTGGTTCTCAAAGTTCTTCTGTTGTGCCCCCACTCAGAAGCCCAAAGTAGTTCACGCCCCCCAGTGATCGTGGGGCTATTTTTTTGCATAAATCCTATTCTTTTAACTTAGTATCACTGCATGTTTGTCCCACCTGCAGTGAGAAACACTGATCTACAGACAACAGAGTTTTCTCTTTATGCACCATTAATCAAAGAGTCAGATCAGAGAGATGTTATGAGAGGAGGTTCAGAAGGTAGGACAGGTTGGCAGCAGGGCCTTAAATGAATAAAGGACTTGGTGTCTAAATAGCCCAACAATACCAACCCACCATACAAGAGAGTAACATTTGAAACCGTAACATTTTCATATTTATTTACTGCCCAATCTTTGGTATTTGCCCTTTTACACCTTTAAAATCCTGCTGGCCACTGCTCACATCTTTTTCCTGTGACCAATTTTGATCAAATCAGATCAATGGTTTAAACAGGTTGTTGATTAACTGCCTATTGTTCTGGAGAACTCTGGAGAAACCTAAACTTCTGGAAACAGACATCCCCTTTTATTTCCTTCCTGGAAAGTTATTGAGCCATTAAACATTAAACACAACTGAATGTTATTCCTGTGTGGTGAACCACAGTGTGTATATATATATATGAGGTTATCTACCTGGAAATTTAAGAGTAAGACAAAAACGTTTTTAAAAATGTGACAGAGAATGAGTGACAACAATGGAATAACGTTGGCCAGTAAAATGCTGGCAGGTAGAAAACAACAGATGGGAGTGAGGAGAAAGGAAAAGGAGATTAGGGATGGAGAGCACAGTGGTAACGGTGGTGTATGTGTGTGGAGATCTTTTAATGCCTCTGTTAAAAGTGATTTTATCATCATCATTACATTAGTGCAGCATTTTCTAGCTACTTACACACAGTATGAAATATACAAGTGGTTGGTAGATTTGCTTCAATCACCAGCCAAAAAAAAAAAACAATGGTCATATATTGAGGTGGCTGGTACAATTTGAATATTCACCAACCAAAAAAGTGAATTTTACACCCTGATAACACACACAGCTGCAAAGTTATCCACCCAGGTAAAACTAACGCAGTCTAATGCAATGCAATAAATCCTGCCCTCAGTAAGGTTATTAACTATGTCTTAAAATTGCTTTAGAGAAGTGTTGATTTGACTTTTAGATCACTGCAGTGCTGCTGAATTGCATTGTGTTACACTGACCGGCCTTTTTATTACTTTGTCAAACCTATCTCTATAAATAGGGAAGGCTAAAAAGAAAACACCTCTCTGTATTATGCAATACAGTTCAACAGCAGGACAAATGACATCCTCCAAAATGATCATAGAGTTGAATGAACTCTTCTCTCAAAACAGATCCTTCATGAAGATATGGTGGGACGTTTGTATGAGATTACATCAGTTGGTGTTGGGTCTGTTTGTAAAACTTAAACTGAAATGTATTTAGATTTCCTCTGATTTAAATATATTGCATGCACATTCTGCTGAACATCCTGCTCAATGTGCATTCAGTGCAGAGGACGTCAAACCTAGGAGATATTAATAATAACATAGAGATATTATAGAGCCTTTTGCAAAAATACAGCAACAACGGCTGACTTTTGATAGTTTCAGAACAGGTCACAAGAAAATGTGTATAGTGGAATGGGACCACCGGAGCATGTACTGGGGTCTGGCTTCAGTTACAACCCTGCTCTCTTCTCCAACTACAGGTCAGCCGGGCTACACACCAAGACTAAAAATAACCTTTGGCAAGAATCTCAGCCCTGACATTTAGATCCTGAGAAATGTTCTGTCTGGTCATGACCCAGTGAACTGGATCCTGACTGCGTCTCTCCATATAATCTGTCCTCATTGCTTAAGTAGGTAAGTTAAGTGCAGCCCGTCAGGTGGAGGTGAAGGTGGAGGGGGGATCTCCTATTAGTGAGTCTGCTTCTGGAGAGAGATGCAGAAGTTCAGGTGATGTCTGCTCAGGTAGAAATCTATGCAGCTGCAACCGTGTTGTGTAGCAGTAAGCTGGGCAAACTCAGACTGTGTATGAGTCAGACAGACCACAGAGGGCCCGTCCCAGCTCTGAGCTCTGCAAGAAAGTTGCCATATTTGTTGACATTAAGACCCTCTCTCTCTCTTTCTCTCTCTCTTTCTCTCTCTCCAGCTAGCAGCAGAGGAAGTCTGCACAACCGTGAGCGAATAGCGAGAACCTGAGATCAGTCTCAGAGCTGAAGGAGGCTCCCAAACAGCAATGTAACAGATATTAACATTAGCTCTGCGATGGATACGACGTGCGTCAGTTAACCAGGCAGCCCAAAAACATCCATGCTAATAGAGGCTAGTGGTGTCTAGGTTACACCCAGCAACAACCGTCCAACTGGGTAACGTTAGCTCACGTTAAACACCGCGGCAACGGCTGGAAACACACCTAACAGTCGACAAATGAGCAGAGAAAGTCAGACTAACCTTAACCGAAGGATGTGAAGAAGTTGTGGAAGTTCATGGCTGAACACCGTCCCCTCCGGTCTGTCTCATCCTGGAGCGCCGCACCGCGACCTGGACGCTGATTGGCTGAGCTCGGACAGCCGCGATGACGTCAGGTCACGCCCATACGTAAGAAAAGGGGCCTTTTAAAAATCAGAGCTGCGGCTTTTATTGACCCCACAAACAGAGTATATGAAGAGGAGGAGGCCAGTGTTGATATGATAGGAATACTGTGACAACCTCTCTCTGTAATCTGCAGCAATTGAGGGATTGTTACGGCATAAAATAACCAGATATATATGCATAAATCATTTAAAAACCAATGCTGCCATCAAACAGTCTTGCTCAGTGTTTTGCAGCATCGTCCACAATATCGTAATATACCTAAAAATGATAAAATGTTATATTGGTGTCTGAGGGCTGACACATTTATATAGTCTCACAGTGTATGCCATCACTCACTTCTAATTTCTTTACATAAAGATTTTCTTTATGTCATCTTAGGAGATTCCATTATCGGAAATACATTTGGCGGAGAAATTGTGTTTTATTACAAATACTTTAAAAAAATAAAACACAAAACAATACTGTCAAAACACATATCAAAATATTTTAATCAATAAAAACGAAATCTTTACAAAAATTAGCATATTTACATCATGGAACAGCAGTGAAAATAGAAAAGAAAAGTACAAAAAAAAAGAGCTGCACAAGCTGTGAACAGTAAACATGAAGAAGATGTGAAATGCAACTAAACAACACTGACACTACCAATTACTATCATTTCAAATCAGAAATCTATCGTCCACCAGAGTCTTGTTGACGAGGTTCCTCCTTCCGAGAGCGTTACGTATCAAGCGAAATATCTGTAATAAATGAGATGGTTTTCAATATGTTTTATTTTAGAACAGTGAAGTTAACATACTATATACACACTATATACTGACCATTTGCTGTACATATGTAAGCACAGCTGCCAGCACAAAGCTCTGAGATCCGAGGTCGACAACACAGAAGAACAAAGTGTCAAAGATCAGCAGCGTGGCCTCGTTTCCATAAAACAGCACATCACTGAAGGAGTGGGCCTCATCTGCAGCGAGAAATGCAAGCAGACATCATTATATTTACATATATGTATGTAAACAAACAGTAATTTACAACCTTCCAAAAGGTCATTACCGTTGTAAAAGATGCTTTTTTCATTGGGTTCAAGGAACTCCATCCCTATGACCCTCTCAAACATCAGCTTGTCCTTCACTATATAGTCCATGTCAGAGTGGGCCTGAAGTAAACAACGCAACATTAGAGACAGAACCAGCTCATCTGTATGAAATATGAAAACAACTCATATACTTTAGAATCTAACAAATGAATTGATATACAATCAGGTCAAATCAAATTCAGCTTGGTGTGAGTTCATCTGAGCATTTGTACTAACATGGTCTATAATGGATCCCAGGAAGTGGTTCATGGTGTGGTAGGCTCTGGCGTTCTGCTCAAACTGGTTAGCCGAAGATGCATCAATCAGCCGTGATGGCCTGTTCCTCTGGAGCAGAGGAGACAAGCAATTAGGAATGTTTTTTTTCTCTTGGTTTGTTAGTTTATAGCTCAATTACAACACAACAGAGAGAGCACACACCCTGTTGAGCGGCTCTCGTATCCTCTCATACTGCGACCGCAGACGGTTGGTTAGAGACACCTGAAAGGTCTGGATCTCTGTGTTGGGAAGTAGACCTCTCTGACCACACAGGGACTCCTTGAGACAGAGTAAGACAGAGAGGAAGTCAGAAAGAGGATGGATATGATGTGAAATCAATAGTTTCATAAATATCTACAACTACTAAGACAACATGAAGTCTGTCAGTGTACATACACTCTCTCTTTTCAGATTGTTGTTCATTTCCTCCATGTTTGTATCTGCATGCCCATGTACTGAACGCCCATGAATGTAGTAGCCAAAACAACGGTGAGATAACAGCAGCACAGAAAATCTAGTAGAACACAGACAAGAGCTAAAATCTCAGTACCAACGCATTCACATACGGATAAATTCGTTCTTCTTAGAATATGATCATCCCCCCAATTCTTAACTTACACCGTTCACTGGATGCGCAGCCAAGAGATGCCGTACACAAACACCTCGACGGATCCCTTGATCCCTCCCGCAAGCGGGCTCAGCCCCGGAAACGGACCCACACGCGTGAAGAAAATCACCTGTAATGATAAATTATCTTTTAAAAGGAGCTCTCCACACTTGTACTGTATATTTACTTGATTTCTGAAGATAGACGGGGAGAGGTGAGAGATCAAAGGGAACGGTGGCAGTTTTACCTGCAGAACTCCGATGCAAAGCCACAGCGTGGCTGCAAGACCGTAGCGCAGCATCAGGCTGTATGAAGGGGTGTACGCCTGTGTGGAGCGCTCTAACGTTGGCCAGGGATCCCTCAGGGCCAGGTTAGAGAATCCTAGCACCTGGATAAAGCAGGGTGACATGTCAGAAATGACGAAAAAGGGACGTGACAAAGATTGCAAAAAAGAACAGAGTGTAAGAGTTGATGTGACATGTGAGATGTACTTCAAGAAAGAAGAGCACAGCCATGATCTGAAAAGTTGGGCTGATCTTGCGGATGGTCTGGATCTCGTTCCATTCATTGGCCACAAAGTAGGTCCTCCAGATGCTGACTGGAGAGGGGTCACGTTTCGCCTCACCAGTAGCTGAAACAGCAGGGAATACGGTGAAGGGAATAAAACAGCTGCTGGATAATTACTTCTTATGAATACTGCGAGTAAATATGTTTGTACCTTGCACAGGCCTGCTGGCTTTGGTTCGTGGCCTCTCCCAGTCAATAAAGAATATATCAACTGACACCTGAAGGATCAGCTTGTGGAGAAACTGGATAGCCTGGATACAAATACAGCAAAACCAAACGTTTTTAAATATTCCTAATAGAAGCACAAAATCTATCTTTTAAAAACAATACTGCTAATTTTACATCTTTCCAGTAGGTGTCTAACCTTGAGAGCGAAGGCACAACCAATGTATGTCACAAACTGCTCCTCCTGAGCAGGTAGTGGTAACAGCACTGATACAAACTGTTGGGCCTAAACAGACACAAACACAAATTAATCCCAGAAACCAGCAAATATTAATCACACCTAAATCTGTGCATTCAAAAGAAATGTTCAGGCAAACAAGGTAAAGGAGGAAAAAGACTTGCCTTTAACGTCTAAAGAGTGCAGAGAGGAAAAGAAAAGTCCATGCAAAGACAAAAGAAAAACTGTGTGTTTTAAAAAGAAATACAGTTAAAGTGTCTCAAATGAAAAAGCTGCAGAGAGAAGATACTGGTACAAACATTAAAGACCACTCAGGTATCACAATCATCCTCTATGAGCCTATAAAAGAAAGGCCCAAAGGAATTAGACTAACCTTGTAAAAGATGAGCCAGTAAAGTCCAGTTCCCACAGTGACGGCGAAGAAAACATTGGCCAGATCTCCAGCATAAAACAACAAAAACTTCAGCATAGTCTGAGGCGGAAGGAGGGAGAGACTAACATTACTTCAAATTCAAACCAACATACTGTATGTATTTAAGAGGCTCAAATATTGACATGTTCCAGGCGCAGTACCTCCACATCAATGAGCGGAGAGGCGATCCTCCTCTTCCAGCTGACTGTCTTCAGCAGAGAGTAGAGCACGGCCACACCACCCATCACACCTAGAGCAGTCTGTGCACATACAAAAATATCAGAGCCACAGATGATACTGTGTCACTGCGTGCACATAAACACTGAAAATCACCATCATACATAAGAAATTCCCCGTTTTCTGTCACGTTCATCCATACTCACATCTGTCTTAGCGCGAGCCTCGTTCTGATCCATCTCATACTCCACAGAAAACGTTATCTATAAAGAGATACATTTGTTCAATACATAAGCAGACCAATAGCTTGTTTTTGAGATGAATAAAGAGACAGAAATGTTTTTATTCCAACAGAAAGCCCGCTGAGAAAACAATCTTACTGCAACTTCATTTTTGAGATTGAGACCATCAGCTAGTTGTGTGTGTGTGTGTATTGCTATCTCTGTGAGGCTCAATTTCAGTTTTATACCATTGTAGTGACAACTGACTACTCCAAAGGACTGTTTGAAGGTTAGGTTTTAAGTTTAGGTTAGGATTGGGGTTAGGGTTGTGGTAAGGCATTCAGTTGTGATGGTTGAGGGCTAGAGAATATGTCTGTATTTCAGTGAGAGTCCTAGATGTACAAACACCTCTGTGTGTGCGTGCGTGTGTACTTACAGACACAGTTTGTGTATCGATGGGAACATCTCCGTAGGTCACAGTCATTAGAGGGGGGAACACCTGTCCTTCCTGGGTTCGTGGAACCAGCTGAAACCTACCAAACACACACACTGACACTGTTAATGTCTCACAAAGCAGTTACAAACAGAAGCCTTCACTTTTTTGTCATGGTGATGCACACATTGTGATGGAGCTGTTATGGGAATTGTTTTGAAAATGCTCATGTGCTTGTAGCTGCCAAAACATAAAGTATATGCATGATGGAGTATAACCTAAGAATGTGATGACATTATTTAAGGATAAAAGCTGCTCCGAGAAGCTTCTCTCTGTGTGTCTGTGTAAAATGATCCAATTTATATATCAACTGCACGACAACTGTTGTCAGGTGAAGACTGCAAGCACATAATTTGTGTTCTGACCTTAATGATAAACATGCACCTGCTTGTAAAAAACAGTGATATTCGAGTATATGCTGCAGTGCAACCAATTTCTCTCCAATCTCATGTGCATCTTTCCGTAAATGGAGGCTTTTGTTTGCAACTATTGTTTCTGTTTGCCACGACAGAGCCCACCTTATTTTGACACTGCTGGCTACACGGATGACTTTAGGCGGGGAAGTCATGCTCTTCTCTCTTCCACTCAGCGTGTCAACAAGAAACATACGTCGAGACAGGTACCAGTTCTTCATGCTCTCTGGAAATAGATCAAATATATCAAAGCAATGCGCACACACAAATGTATGCAGACACACAAAAAAATTGAATCCCACCTTGGTTGATGAAGCGTCCATTATATTGCTGGTTATAGACTAGTGTAGGCAGAGGGAGTAGTTTAGTGTTCTCTCCTCCACCAAGATCCATAAACACATCATAGAACAACGGCTCTGGATGGGTATCCAACAGCTTCGCTACTGAGAGATCACACTACACACACACAGCTTATATTACAACTGGGATTGCAGGAGAGATTGTGCACCGTCTCTGAGCTAAATGAAAGAAGAAACACTCACACTTTGTTGGTAAGCGGTTCCAAAGCTGAAGGCTGCAGCCTGTTTGGTGGTTGTATCTGGACAAAGCTAAAAGAGAAGGAGAGAAGAAGGGACATGGTGTGGAGTAATTAACAGCCTCCTATATGTTTACGGTGGGAAATAATGATTGGGATTTGGCCCGACCAAGTTGTTTGGCATCTTACCTGGAGATTACTTCCTCCTACGGGTTCCCATCTGAGGAACTCTCCTCTGACGTTGTAAACAGCAGCAATCAGCTTAATGTCAGTGTTCTGCCAGATAAACAGAATATGTCAATTAAAAGAACATGTTATTAACCTAGTAAGTTTATTGCTCAATTTGTTTTTATAGTGCTATTATTTCTAGTTCTTCCGTTGCTATGTTCCTTATCGTGATAACTTGAAGACTTACCTTGTTTCTTCCTCTGAAACTGAACCCAATAGGAACAGGATCGGTCTGAAGCACTCGACTGGCCAGTCCTGGTTCGTCACCATAGTAAAGCCATGGCAGATTATTTCTCCTGGAGAAAGAGTGACCAAAGTGCTTACTATGCATTCTGGGTGAAAAAAACCCTGCAAAGACTGCACAGTATATACACATATGCCATGATAGTGCTGATTACCAGTAAGAAATGTCTTGAGTTGAGCTCATAGCAGCTCTGGATCTAAAGATGGTGTTAAAGAGACCACAGGCATCTGTGGACAAGCCGCTGAAGGAGTGCATGTTCATGACACACATGTTCCCAAGAGACTGACATGCCGTCAGGTTGGAGAAGACCTGTAACCACACAACTTGTTCAAGCAGCTGAAACACACACATAATGTTTAAAGCAAAATGTTTGGTTATGAACACCACAACTTGCTCCCTATGATGTCAGATAAAGAAAATTGGAATTACGAGGCAGGCTGCTGACGAGGAGTACAAGTTGTTGACGAACCAGGCGGACTGGATGCTGACCTTCTGCAAAAGGAACAGAACAGACAAAACAACTCAGAATACACCAAAATAAAGTGAGCAAGTGAAAGAAGAGAAGGAGACTCACCAACTGAGCATAGTTGACACTGGGATTCACATTGGTGGAGAGGCTGCCTGGAGGGATACATAATCCTCCTGCCTGGAATCACATACCAACCATTGATGATACATATATCCTATAAGTTACTGAATGGTGTGTGTATGATGGGTTAGGAAGAGGGTCAGAGCTCACCAGGACATTAGGAGGGTTACAGTCACAGGAGGTGTTAATGAAGGTGGCCTGACATCTCTCACACCTGAAAGACAATTATTAAAACGGTTTCATCCCTTTTATACTGTACAAAGTAAACCTGGAATCAAGTCAAACTGTATTCAAACTCAGTCAGCACAAAACCAGTGGTAAGAGAAAGTAAGCAGGCATAAGCCATTTGTAAGAACAAACTAAATCAAATCTGTCCTTGCAATATTGGGAGCCACAAACTAGTGCTTATGAGAGGCACAGAGGGTTGAAGACAGGGAAGACACACTGGGGACATGAGATGTGGAACAACCATAAGTCAAGCTGAAAATGATGAGAGGTGCCAGAGAGATAGAAACATAACAAGAGACACATTTAAATGAGGTTCTTTTGACAAACTTTTGACCTTCAATCCATAAATCAATGGAGGATCTGCACTGATTTAACTTCCTCATTGAACTGTGGGTTTGTGCCGGGGTCCTTATCTATTAGATAACGTGGACACTTCATGGAGAAGACATGGATTCTTCTTAAAGATTCTTTAACACAATTACTATTTGTTTAGCTTTAGAATGTTCACATTAGTATAAAATCACAATACTCCCTTCAAAATGTTTATTTTTGTGTCTGCTATGCGGCAGATCAAATAACCAAGTAAAAGACTGCAGTCACTTAGTATTGACTTTCGTAGAGCTGAGGGAAGAATGGTCAACATTGGAGCAGTAAAGACTGAGATATCCTGAGTTTAAGCTCCAAAACCAGTGGATCTACAATTTACATTGCATAAAACATTTAGTGTTAGAACCTTCCTGCCTGGTTAATGTGTGAACCTGCATGAAACAGCTGGATATGTCAGTGTTTCCACTGTATGGGATAAATACGTACCTGTCTCCATTGCTGTTTGGTACAGCCAAAGCAGGGGCATTTCGATTACACGTTTCACACCTGGCCTCATCCAGAAGGTTTCCATTGACATCTCTCTCCACTGGAAAACATAACCCATATTCAGCCACTTATACATAAAACACACAATTAACTGTTGCCTCACTGTGTTAAATTTGCAGCAAGCATGATTGCATATCTGCAATAAAAATGAATGTTCTGCCTCGTATTCACTTTCGAAGTGTAACGATACCATCCATCAGTGGACTAATACACATATACATACATATATGTGAATATATATATATATATATATATATATATACACATATACGGTATAAAGGAGAAACACTGCATGCTATATTATGGGCCTTTTATTGGCAACACAATTAGAAATGTCAGAGTTGTAGAGAAGCGTTGGGGTGGGGAACCTAAAATGGCACTATAACACCCCCTTGTGGCATAACATGAATATATTAAATGCAAATAGGGTACTGAAATTAAATTCAATTTAAAAAGGTATCAATAAGATTGGTGATTTATTCAATGACAAAGGTATGTCAAGTTTTCAGGCATTGTGACACCTCTTTGACCTGTCTGGCTCATATTTGTCTCCAAGCTTCCCATTCACCCTTTAATGAACTGGATAAACTCTCTCCCCACCAGAGGGATTTATATCAGCAACATACTCCAAACTATGTGGATAAGAGAAGAACCTGTCTGTGCTAAGTCAGAACATGGAAGAGAGACTTGATGAAGACATATTTTGGGATATGATTCTAAGACTCCAAACCACCAACTTATTAATTTTAAGTTGTTTTTAAGGGATGTTGCCATTGAGGGGGATGGTGGAGGGAGGGATTTATATGTATGCAAAACCTTTCAATTATTTCTACCTGTCACTTCTTGCCTCCCATAAATTAGTCGTGTCACTGGTCACTCACCCAGGACACTGCCTTGTGGGCACTTGCAGTTCCCCTCCTCGGTGAGACCGCCCGGACAGCGAATACACTCAAACCCGCCTTTAGTTACTGCCTGTAAAGAAAGACAACGTGTCAAGAAAGCATTATCACAAATGGTATTATAAACTGTTTGTGTATTATTTGCAGTTTAATGTGACATGAACAGCAATAAAAGACATTAAAGGTAAATTGCACATACAGGCTTGTCAGTGGGACACAGCTGACAAGTAATGGACCCCTTATCAGTGGTGAGAGTTTGATACCCGGTTTTGCAAATGCAGCTCAGTCCTGCAGAGAGAGAGAGAGAGAGACCAATACAAACAGTACATACAGTTAGTGGGAACAGAGCATGTTCAGTGTTGAGTTCTGAGGTATCAGCTCACAAAGGCCAGTGGTTGAAAAAACTAAAATAAATTAACACCTAAAAACACCACCTGCCCCTCGCTTTAATTTATATAGCACCTTCCTTAACAAGATTACAAAGTGCTTTACAGAAAAAAAACAGCAGATTAAAAACAAAAATACAATAGGGCGAGTATCAATTAATTCATAAGTCAATCGACAGAATTTTTTTTTATACTTTGAGGATCAGTTCACAGCAAAATGCCAAACATCTCACCCAGTCCCAGCTTCATATTAATTATTTATGAGAACTTTCTGCTTTTCTTTGGCTTACGTGATGGTAAACTGAATATATTTTGGTTTTGCACTGTCAATGACACTGCTTTAGAAAATTGAGATGGACATTTTTCACTATTTTCTGACATTTCAAAGGCCGAACTAAAACGTATGGATAATGAAAATAATCAGCTGTTTTTCTTTTAAACAAATGAAGAAATTGGGTTGATTAATGCATAAAGGTGGAATACAGTTTAGCACTTTCTTTGACTCTTGATTCTGTACATTTTAGCCGTATCATGAGACATATTGACACGGGGAAATATTATTAACATTAAAATACATTCTGGATATAGATTTCAGCCACATTGCCCAGATCTTCAGTCGTCTATGGTTGCAGGCATTGACTTCACCCCATATTAATCCAAACAGCACACTGTGAATCATGTTTCAGGGGAGGATTGCCCCTTTAATGGTCCTCTAACCCAGAGGTTGTCTCACCTACGACCCACATCTTCTCATGGTCAAAATCACTTTTTAAACCAAGCAAATGTATTTTTAAAACAGGCTGGAAGACACATATAAAATGCCATTATGACCTTTTTTAACAGACATTTGTGTCAGACATCAGATAGCTAACCAACTAATTAAAATGTTGTTGTTCCCCCCTACACACACACACATGCTCTGATCTTAGCTTTGTAAATATCGTCGTCCTTTGCACCTCGCCAGCTCGCTGTTACCTTACCCATTGTGGTTTCTTTGGGTCGTGCGCGGCGGGAACAGCTCAAAGTTAAAGTTAATTTGCTCTTTAAAGACTAATGCCACTTTGCAGCCTCAGTAAATCAGTTCTCGGGATGTTGTGTGTGTGCGTTAACCGACCTGTTGTGCTCCGTTGCTGGTTTAGACCGCACCTCGCACACGAGAGACTCGAGATATCGAAGAATTCCTCCACACTACAGTCTGTCGGAGCCTTATAGGGCACGATAAACTGCTGGCAGTTCAGTAAACCACTGTATATTACAAGGAATAATGTCAGAGGCACTTTGTGTCCGTTAACAATGAACGGTAGCGTCCCCGTCGCCATGGTAAACAACGGTCTTCCTTTTACCCACAATCCCATTCCTCTTGCGTGATGACGTTGACACCAGATTTATGTGTGCGTCGCAAAAGAAAGAGAAGAAATGACATGGTTGGTTAAATGCTAAATGTCGGCCAATTTAATTGTAATTTCAGAAACTTTTTAGTATAATAGAGTAATATGATTTACAAAAAAAAAAGCCCTATCCCTTAAATTTAATTCATTAAATTCCGTTTTTCAGTCTCATGTCTGTTTTGTTTGTCTTTTATGCGTCTGATCTTGTTTGTATTTTCTATCAGGTTTGTTTAAGCCATGGTGTTTGTACATGTATATTTGTGTGATAAAAAAA
>NW_023339807.1:14546433-14548296 GCF_004916995.1 Morone saxatilis | reverse complement strand
TGAAATAATCACATTTGTTTAGAAGTTACTGATCTTTTTCACTGAATCTGTAGCAGGTTCCTCATATTCTGTTTAAAAGGCTGACACACTGTTGGCCTGTATGTGTTTTAAACATGGTTTTAAATTGGAAGAACTTTTCAAAACACAATGTAACCTAATTTCTGTGTTATGTGACTGAGAAAAACAAATCACAGTAAATAAAACTCATGAGACACTAAATCAATTAATCTCATAATTCAAAACTTTGTCAACATTTTGATTTATTGGTTGTTGTGTGCTCTTAATTTATCCCCAATCCCACCTGTGCCCAGAAAATATTCCTCCCTCTGTCATGCTGTCAAGACAAAAAATATGCACAATGTCACAGAGGAGCAGTGTGTGCAGATTTTAGGTGGGTGTGGCTTAATGGAAGAAGAAAAATTAGGCACGTATATCAGACCACTGTCACTGTCTCCTCTGAATAGTGACGGGGTTTCAGATAGAAGTAAAGGTACGAGGACTAAAGTAAACAGTAAGGGAATATAAGGAAATAATAGTTTTGTGGACTACAAGAAAGACATTTGAGAGCTTGACTAGAAGGAACGGAAGAGAGATAGATAGTGTGGTAAGTATTAGATAAAATGCATTACTTTTTAGTTTGAAAACTAAGGCAAAAGTATATTCACAAATAATTACAAAACAATACAGGTCCTATAGTTAAACAGAATATATAATCTTTGTAGTTACTAAATAACCTGTTTGGCAGAGGTACATTTTAAGACTGGTTTGACAGCTTATTTTCTTTCGTCTTATCATAAGATTCTTTCGTAATTTTCCATATGGGTGACTCATAGGGGACTTTTGGCAGGAAATGCAAGCAGCAGCTTTGCAGCTGTATCTTATTCACTTCCTTGTGATAAAGTACGGTAACATGTTTGCATAGTCCTCAAGGGAGACACAACCACAACAGTATGAGATTGAGTAAGTGAGATTTTAAAATGTAGGTGAATTGAGCTTTAAGGAATAGAGAAGGTTAGAAGCCTTAAAAAGCCTCTCTTGACATTTTCTATCAATGTGTGTGGATGATTATTGATTGTTACTGTGGGAAGAAGGTGTGAAGAGAAAAGAAACCAATGCTGCCTGGGGGCCAAGTAAGAGCAGCCCTCTGCATGAAATTAGCTCACTGTCTCTGGAATTCTCAACCTAAAGATATCATTAATAACAAAGTGTTTTTTTTTTATGTTCGATTGTACTGGTAGGTCTGTTATTACTTCATTATTAATTTCTCTCATTTGTGTATCTGTTGTCTCTCGGCTACTTTCTTATCGTCTGTATTGTGTTTCTATGTTCAGGACCCCATGAAGACTAATAGCACATGTGGTTCTACTGGGGATCCTTAAATAAATATAAACACTTTTGATTACTAAATGTTTGGATAATTGTTGAATATTAGTTATTAGTTATTAGAGTAGGTTTTTGGGTCATGGTTCCAGCCCTTGTTGGCTGAAGAATCTCCCCTTTTTGTGGTGAAAGGTTGTTGGTCAGTGTCCTTTTTTCCTTATGAAGAAATTCTCTTTTGCAGAAAACATTTAAGGTTTCATTAATTTTGAACGGAAAGCATTTTTAACTGGTACTGGAAAGATGTGTGATAGGGATGTTTTTATTCAAATAGCACATTGCAATGCACACCATTTTACTGCATATTGCATATAGTGTATATATTTTTTATTTATAGTTATAGTTATTATATTTTATAATATTCTTATTTTGTGATTCTTATTGTACTTGTACACTTCTGTACTTTTTGCACTACATTCCCCTATGCTGCTTTGTCTAACTTGACTTTCTCCTACGGGGGATCAAAAAAGGTACATCTTATCTTAT
>NW_023339807.1:14545872-14546333 GCF_004916995.1 Morone saxatilis | reverse complement strand
CAAAAAAGGTACATCTTATCTTATTAGACATAGGTCGGTAAAACGTATAAAAAACAAAGATAATATTGCTGTCATAAATAGCAGACAGTACATTGTGTGTGTATGCTGTTAATGCAGTGCTGATTACTGCAGAGATATACATTAAATCCTGTGTAACATTTATTTGTGGAGATGCATTGACTGTAGCCTCCACTCCGGCCCTGTAGGCGGCGGTAAAGCGCATTAAACACATTCCAGGAGCCAATTAACATAAAGGGAGGGAAAACAGTGCAGTCGGAGCTGAGCGGGGGAGGCGAGGAGGAATGAGGGTTGACCGCATTTTTCAGACCATAATCTCGGTTGACTTGAGAAAGGACAGCAACAAGACAACGCTCATAAAAAACAAGTCAGCAGTTATCCTTTGTATCCGGCTGTGGTGAGTATCTGCGCGCGTTTCATGGAGACTGAAAACTTTTTTTTTT
>NW_023339807.1:14533740-14545736 GCF_004916995.1 Morone saxatilis | reverse complement strand
GTGTGTGTGTGTGTGTTTTTCACCATTGTTGTCTTAATTTTCAGACACCCGCCTGACCTGGTATGAAACATGACCATAATCCTGCGAATGCAAGGCCTCGATGTGAAGGCAGGTACTGAAGATATACGGACTTTCTTTGAATGCCTTCACATACCCGACGGTGGAGTGTACATAGTGGGAGGAAGTCTCAGAGAAGCTTTCATTGCATTCACCACTGAGAAAGATGCCCAGCTTGCCATGCGCTTCACTGGCAATTTTCTCAAAGGGTCAATGGTGACTCTGCACATAAGCAGCATGGACGAGCTGGAGCAAAAATTAAAGTCCATGTTAAAGAGAAAGAAACCCTCCCCCACGCAGCTCACTGCCAAGAGACCCCATCTATCTCCAGATGCAAATCCGCTACCTTTAAATGGATTGTCTCAAACTCCAAATACTTCTAGTCAATCACCTACTGGAAGGACGACTAATCCCAACACTGAAAACCTTCCTCATCCAGAAACGTCAAACCCACAAGATTCAAATGCAATTGATTCCAGTACTGCTTTTCTTCTCGGGATTTGTACGATACTTCAAGGTCTCCAGTCGTCCCAACAAACAGAAAACAATGAAGCAGTGCCAAGAGTTGGTTTCCCTGAGACTGAAAGCACAGTTGTGTCTGATCAAGTGTGGAGACCAGAGCAAACTCTGAACTCAAAACCAGGCTACGTCAGGCTCTTCGGTCTGCCAGCTTCTGCTACAAAAGAGGTCATCAGCCGTTTTTTCAGAGGGTTGACGGTACAGGAAGTCATAGTGAATGTGAAGTTGGGACTTGGCCACGCTTGCCTTGTGAAGTTCGCAAGCGAGCAGGATGCATGCAAAGCTCTTCTCTTCAACCAACAGTCACTGGGTCCCATCAGTGTGGAGGTACGTGGAGGCACTGAGAAGATGTGGACCGGTGCACTGGAAGAATGTGAGACTGCTTTGGGTGTTGGGGACAGAGTGAAACCCAGGCAAAGCCCTCTTAGGGAAACTGCCAACCACAAACACAAATCCACGTCTGCACCGTGGCTCAAGAGACATCATGGCAACCGCCGGTCATTTAAATCGCCCAAAAAGCCAAGATCTGACGGTGACTCCACTGCTGCCTTATCATCAACTGTGGACTACACGGTCATGGTCAGTAATCTACCCAAAACAATGACAAAGACTGAAATAAAAGAATTGCTTGGATGTCCAAACATTGCACACAAAAATGTACTACATCTGCTTGACAAGGAAGGCAACCGAACAGACACAGCATTTCTTTTTTTTAACCGCGTTGAGGATTTTGACTATGCAATGAATCTCAATGGCTGCCACGTGGGCTCTGATGCCATTGAAGTCTCATCAATAACAAAGAAGATGATGAGGGACATGATGGCCAAAGCCCATCCTAAGAATCTTTTTCCAGACGCAATGAAGAAACCAAGTCGAAAAAGAAAATCAGGACCAGATGAGTCATTGGTAGCACAGAGGAAGAACATGGACCCAGCAGCTCAGACATACCTGTTTGTCAGCAACATGCCCGCAAATGTACAGAAAAACCAAATTAAAAGCCTTTTCCGCAGATTCGGACTTAAAAAACACAGTATCACCTTACTGCTTGACGCTGACGGCAAGGGTATTGGTGAGGCTGTGGTTCACTTTAAATCACAGAAGGTCGCTGCACTGGCTCAAAGGCTCCATGGTCAGGACTTCCTGGGGGCTAAAGTGCTTCTTACCTGCATAAATGTGAAGCAGATGGAGGACATCTTGGCAAGAAATGTTTGAATGCAGACACCGAAGCCAAAGACTGATTCTGAGATCTTTATTTTCCAATCAATTTTGTCTTCCTACTGTACTTACTCAGTTATTTAATGTTTTCATCATACTCAATAATCATACACTTCCTCTGTAAATGCTCTGTACATTTAAAAATAAATTTTATTTTTTACTCTGATCTATGGCCCATTTATTAAACCAAGAGAGCTTCCAAGTGAAAATCCGCAGTGATCTGACGGTGTATGGCTACATCTCTGAACAGGATTCACTTAGAAACTGCTGGGAGCTTTTTATGTCGGAATCAACCTCAACTGTACAGCCAGGAGGAAATGTATAGATATGTTTTACACCGTAATCATGGGATGCTTCAAGTTATTTGATGCATTCACTGAAAGTTGAAAGTGTCTCGGAACAGTTCTGGGACTGCATTCAGAACCTATTGGGGCATCCTCCATTATTGTCTATGTAGCATAAGAACTGAAGAACATGTTCTAAAGAAGGAAGTTGCAGTCACATTCGGATTGAACGATTTCAGGTTCTAACACACACACACACAAACACACACACAAATGTTTCTCTATAACTTTTAATAAAATTGGACCTTGGGAAACTCACAGTGGCCACACACTTATGATCAGTTAAACATGCACGTGATTTTGTGTAAAACTTTCCAAGTCAAAGACATTAAAAAAGACTACTAAGTAGCAACAGAAAAAACTATATCTAGAAGCATAAAAATTTACATAAAATCAATAGTTTTGAACTCCTGGACAGTTCTGTCTGATGCGCATGTAAGACAGCGATGAGAAGATCGAGGTGTGACATCTTGTGATGGTCATTTGTAATATGAGGATGGACCGTCAGAGTATCTGGATGGACCTGCAGGGAGACAATGTGAACAGTAAACACAAAGGGCAGCAAAGAAAGGTGTCTCACTCACATTTTGACTTCAATGCGATTTTAAATCTGAGCAAAAGAATTTTCTTTTGCATCTTCCAGCCAAAAAATACCATTACCCCTCAGCCATAGTGTACTGGAATAATCGGGACCAGTCCGTTTTTCTACTACAAGACTAATGTGCAGAGAGAATGCACACCTCCCACATACTTGAAACCAGGCGTACGCACAGTTTCAAGAGATAACTGCGGGTGAAATGATAAGGTGGACATGAGATATAAGTTGAGATACACAGTTTTAGTCACGAATCTCAAGAGTTGCATCTGGCCCCTGGTGTTTCGATTCAGAGCCAGTGAGGCAAAGGCTGCATAACTTTCTCCTGTGTGGTAATGTAATCCTGGGCTGTGAATTGAGGGATGCTGAGCAGCACTGCTGTGTCAAGTCTCTTCAGCCTAGCCTCTTGGGGACGCTTTCCCATCTTAAAAAACATACACTGGAAACGATGTGATAATGTGATGTAACGTGAAGCTCTGGCTGTGGCTTGCCATCCCCTGCGGTTGGCTTGTCAATAGCGTGACATTTCATTTTTGAGATTATTAACAGCTCTACACTATATACTTACATGACTGTTTGACATTTGAGATGCTTCAGATGGAAAGTTTGAGAGGAGACTGACATACCTGAGAGACTACTTGAGTATCGGTCGCTACTGTTTGACAATCTGGAGGGTGTGGAGGAGAAGCTTGTGGAGCTCATGGACAAGCTATTAAGACTAGAACCCTGAGGAGGAAACAGAGAAGACAGAACATTTAGGAAGAGACAATGCACATGGTACCAAATAGACTTTAAATAATGAGTTAAAACAACTGAAAATCAGAGTGACTGATACTATAATATTCTAAATTAAATTACAACTACGCAAGAGTTGTCTTTAACATTTGATTTTAAATTCAAGATATGACGACAGGATTGTTTTTTGTATAATCAAGCTCCTTACCGCCGATACGCTCCTCAGCCTGTACTCCATCAGCACATCTGTTAGTTTCTGTGTCACCTTCAGCACCAGCTGTGCGTCACTCTCATTCTCTATCCGGAAAGTATCCTAAAAATACATTTTGACAAGTTACTGTATGTTTAAATGCAAATGTGAGTAATTTAACCAAATATGTTTGGTAAGTTAGAGAGAAATTAGAAGGAGACATACCAGGTAAGTGAGTAGTGCATTAGGATGGCTGCTACTCTCTGGAGCTGGCCCCATTAGGCCTGGCCTGTCCAGTGGCCTGTCCAGTTGCCTGTCCAGTGGCTTGTCCACTGGTCTGTCCATTAAGCCTCTCCCCATTTGGCTGCCCCGGTATTCATCAGGATACATTCTGCCTGGGGTCTGCTCCAGTACTCCACTCCTTCCATAGCCATCTCTTCCACCACCTGGTCCAAAAACATCTCCAGCTGGGCGATGACCCATACCATCTGGGAAAGGTCTTCTATCCATACCAGAGTCATGGAAATGTTGCCTGGTCGAGTAGCCTCCAAAGCCAGTCTCCCCATAGTCTCCAGCTGGATAGTCAGAGAGAGGACCACCCTGAGGAGGAAACTCCCCTGGAAACCTCGGGTCGGAGAACCTCGGACCTGTGAGATTGACATATTCATTTACTACATTATTTAAATACACAAACAGTAATTACATAGAAAAGGGCATACATGCACACTATTACACAGATTATGCTTCAATAATAAAAATGACTCACCAAATGGCGGTCCCTTTAGTCCCATCCCTGGTGCTGGTGGAGGCATAACCTTAGGAGCAGCAGAACCTGAGAGAGGACAGGACATATGAGACTTTCAAGACTCAAGTAACCAACCAACAGCAAATCCTTTATTACTAAACTAAATCACTACACAGCAACTTACGGAGTCCTTTGAAAGCAGGTACTTCACAGGGTTCCTTCAGAATCACCTAAAAGCCAAAAGAGAAAAATGTGAAATCCATTTTTAGGAATGTTCTGACTGATCATAGCATTGCTTCGAAGAAACCACCGCCTTCTCATTCATTTCGATGAGAAAGTGGGGGCTCAGTTTTGACATCCTGCCTCATAGAAATATAAACCACTTTGCAGTGTTTTGGTGCTTAAGGCGTCAAGTTTGTGGATGTAGCACTTAAACTGGACCTCCTAGATCACATTTGATCTTCACCAGTACGTGTAGCAACATCTCTAAGCCAAAGCACCTCTTCACCAGAGACATTAATGCACAGTTATCATTATAAGAACGACAATCAAGCCAATATCACAATCCTTTTTTGACCCACTGCTCCAGTGATATGAGCCCCAACACTCACCTTGAGTTGTCCCCTCCCCTCTGTCTTCTCCACCTCAGCTGCAACCTCTTTAATTGCCTTCCTTACAGCAGGGTCTTTGATGGCCTCTTCTTCTTCTTGGGTGACCTTGTCAGCATGGGCCTTTTTCTGTGTATAAGGCAGATACATGTGTGAATATTACAAATAACTTGCAAAGTCACGTTTTTTAAACAGACTGAGAAACAATACTCACCAAGTATCTGAAGCTGTGTTTCCAGCCTTTGACGTGGGCAAGCATATCATGCTGCAGGCGGGAGACGGCACAGAGTTTGCACTGGTAGTGTGGTGGGACAGATTTACTGGGACTGCGGTACTCCCACACATACTGAAGACCTGCAGACACATGATGATCATTGGTTATGCATTTATATATAGGAAGAGAAGGAGGTTACGTTGATGTATGTGGAAATGGACCCCTGCTTACCAATGATACACTCTGTGACCCCCTTCAACTGTTTGCTGAGAGAGGGCAAGGTCTGTATGGATGTCCCTTTGGTGAATACTGGGAAAACACAACAGTGGTCAGCACAAAGCAAAAGCTTTATAATGGTTCACAACTTATGAGTGAGACAACAAGGTCCAACAAACTAGTTCAATGAGCCACTTCCTTACAAATTTCTGGCGAGAAAGCTGTAATCGTAATAATCCTAGTAAAGAAGACACTGAGGTTAAGACAGTGTGTTGTGTTCTTACACTACCAGCAGTCTCTGATGGCCAATTTATTCTGTCTAGAATAACTGAACAACCATAAGAAACCCAAACTCCTCATGTGTGCTTTTGAAGCCTGGGGGAAGACGGAAACGGCAGTTCTCGGCTAACCCCCCAATTAGACCCGAACTGGGCTGCAGTACACCAACTCCTAAAATTCATCACTTCTCATTGTGCCCAACCACAGAAGTATCACTCCTGTGTCGCACTAATGAAGCAGTCCAACTGTGAACGCAAATAAAATACTCTAGTAGGCAGGTAAGGTATACTTGTATTAAGAAATAATGTAATACAGCACATTATGACTCGAGCCAGTGTAGCACAGGCAACTGAATAAAAAAAATAATACTGCATTTAGCAGTATTAAAAATATTTTATTGGGAAAAACAAAAACAAAAAAACAGTACAACGATCACAGCACAAAAAGTGCATTAAAAGTTTATCAGCAACCATCGCAGATGCATGGCTGTACCACTGTATGTCCCGCCGTTTTGAGACCATATAGGTGTCACTAAAGACTTATGGAGCTTATGGTGCTGGTCTTCAATGTAGCAACATCTTAAGAGAATGAGTTGGCATTTCTAAAATTGTTCAGTATATTTTTCAATGTTCTCAATGTTGAAAATTGGATTTTCTAAAAAGTAAAGTTGTGGCAAGATACTGGAAATGTTCTGCAAGACTATTTCTGCAGTGGCAAACACTGATGTCCAAAGACCAAAACCATAGATGGCACCACAACAGCCTTCATCTCTGAGAGTGTAAGTCTGAAAGAGTGGTGAACACAACTCCACCCATGACATGAAGCAAGGAAGTCAAGATCTCAAGCTTCAACTCTCAGCGCTGACAGTGGCACCGTATATAAAGGACTTACCTATATCAGCAGAATGCTGCGGCTGCTTTCTCTGTCAATGGAGGGAATAAACCCACATGAAGGAGAGAGACACATACAGGCATTAGTGACAGGATGACACTTAGCAGAGGACTGAACTCCTCGTCCATGTCCGCCACACTATATATGCCATAGAGCATTTCCTCATTCTCCATGATCCCTGCGTCAAGCAGCGACAGTCACAGAGACAAGTGTATAAGTGGTCTAAATGATGTAGTCTGGTTATTAGTCTAAATTCTCATAAATGAGAATGTAGAACAGCAACACTTCATTACTTATTTAATATGGAAGAAAGAGAAAGAGTTGATATACTGAATAAAGGCTAAAATACAAAAGTTCAATATGCACAAATGTCAACAGGGGCCACATTAAAAGAACACTGAGGTCAAGACCTCAGTACATTCCCAGGAGAATGAGAGACCAAATCTTTGCTCTTCTACCACTGTGTATTGTGGCCTCACACCCAGCGAGCTGTGTTTGGGAGCCCTGAATCAAGGTTTGACAGATAAAAACAGCAAACACAAATGATGCGATAACAACTAAACATTCAGCCCCTTTTCAGAAAGAGCAAAGAAAGTGGTGTCAGTTTTAAATATATAAAAACATGGAGCTAGCTCCAGCTAGATTTGTGCCCTCAGCCCAACCATTCGACTGAAGGCACCTGTTAAACAATAAAACTCCCAAACATACCCTTTCATCAAGCCTAGTAACAGACAAGCGAAGGAGATAGTAGACAGAAACAAGCAGCAAGTCACAAGGGAAATTCAAATGCTGCATGTAGATCATAAAAGTAAAATATCTGAATATAAATTAAAATTCCCTTGTGCATTTTATGAATTAACTTATACAGCAAATTCAGTCAGGTGATTATAAAGTTTAACAATGGGATGTATGGGACTGGGTTTTATTAGTGTGTAGTTATCAATGCAGTAATAGTCTGTTTTGCAGCTTATTTATATATTATGTAAAAATGCAAGTAACTTTTAAAAAGAACATTTTGAAGCTAGAAATGAAGTCTTTTTGGTTTTGAGCATGACAGCACTCACTCATAAGTAAAACCCACGTAGCCTGCCATTACACATTGGTTCAGAGAACCAAGTTCACATCACACATAAAGCTCAATGTCAAATCTGAGAAGAAAGAAATTCCTTTAAACCACAACAGTGACAACAGGCCACAGGTGTGAGGTCCAGACCACTGAGTGGGGTCTTCTTCATAAACCACAGCACAAACACAACCAGGCCTGAGAGCACAGAGGCTGGCACCAAGTCCACCTGGACTGCTGCCGCCTGGCTCTCTCCATCAGGCACAACAACAACAACAACAACAACAACATCATCACAACAGCCAGTGTACAATATCAATAATATGGAAATATCAGAAGGAAATCACGATTCCTTCATGGACGATCAGCACCATACATGTGAGGCAATGCAGGTGTACTTTTAGCTGTGGTGTTTTTAGTTATGGATAGTGTGTCGACTGTGGTGCTGAAGTAAAGCCTCAAAGTGACACTCACCCTCGCATTTCTCCTCTGATTCGGCTGCGGCCCATTTTTTAGTGGAGGATGGTTGATTGAAGCCTGAGCCTCCATTTCCTCAGTTTCTCCACTGTGGGATAAAGAAGGAGACCGTATAAAAAATTCATCCACATGCCAAGTAACTCCCCTTAAAGATAGAGATATTCTCAGTGTTTAGTACGTTATGATCTAGTTTAACTTTCGTTTTACTTGTGTGGTTTCATTTCAGGCCCAGCTGAGCGACATTATTACGATAGCTCAAAATACTATAGTACTATAATATAGTCCAAACTCCAAATATCTGATGTGTCTCCACTTGAAAACCAGTAAGTTAATATATTACCTACCCTACCAAAGATATTTAATGCAAACTGCGAATTGCTCCAACCACAAGTTCAGCTAGCAGCTAGCAGACAACAATGCCGACGGCCGCTTCGGGGAGAATTGGTAGCAGTGCTTTTCGCCAGTTCACAAAATGTAACTATTTTATTTTTGCGCTTTACATCAAAACCAAATATGCTTTTTTTGATATAAAAAAACTAAATAAAATGTGTCGCATTCAATTAGGAATTTGCCAGGCATAAGAAATTAATACGTTAATTTTTCTAAGGCACTTGTGCGGGCAACTATACAGTGCGTTGGTTTTGTACACCGGGGTCTACCGTAATAACCTGCTGCAACAAACGGAACAGGTATTACAAATATCTCCCAGGACACTTGGGGGCAGCGTTTATGTTTTGTTATTTTAAATTAAAAGTGGTTGCATAAAATATTGAAAACAATTAAAAATAAAATATCTTTATATTATTATACTGTAAGCCCCGCGGACGGTGAGCTCGACACATCTAACGAGGCTTGTAAACATGTACACACACTGAGGACCCGACGCTGCAGCACGAGATTGAACCTAGAATATTTTACATGTATTGATAATTATCAGGGGGGCTACTCTTCAGCTCTAGACAAGCAGTGGGTGTTTTAATGCCGCACTGACCTCTGACGGTAGAAGACAAGACCTTTTTCTGTGGTAAGCGACATGAAGAGCTGTCATATTGATGCTGAACCAGGCTGCGAGACACTTAGCTACAAGCTATCTGACTGAGCTCACGTTATATTGGTGCATCTGTTCCTGTTGTGACTAAAATCGAGCAGTTTGTGCTGTTTGTGCAGCACAAATGTGTGTTTTAATGCTTCTCCAGTTCCAGTTTCTTACCGAAATCAGTGCGCTCATTCAGTTCCACCCTTTCCCCTCATCAGTAACGTCATAGAAAGCAGATATGAAGTCCAAGAAGAAGAAGAGGCAGGATGACTTCCAGAAGGTCAAGTTAAAGGTGGGAAAGACGAAGCCCAAAGCTGATAATGCCACCAACACCAACTTCCGCACAAAGGGAATCCATCTATCTGAGCAGCTGAAGAGGGACAGTGGCCCCACCACACACAGACAGCTCGGTATCAATGTAAGCTCTTCATCTGTGTTTCACGTGTGAGCAAACTAACCAGCATGCTTCCGCTTCAAATTCATTTGTGTCTGCTTTCTCTCCCTTTCCTCCCCCGTTCACCAGGACCTCCTGTCTCAGCTGCACCACTACAACGCCAATGTGAAACATACTGCCTTGTTGGGTTTGAGAGAGTTGCTGTCCCATAATCCCTCTCTGTTAGAGCAGCATCTCTCTCGCCTGCTTTCTGAAGTGGCGGCTGTTTTCACAGACAAGGATGGCAACGTTCGTGTGGCAGCTACGCGTGTGCTCAGGTTAGTGACACAGCTGTGATACAGAAAGACAACAATAAGGTAAAAAGAACCCTTGTTTCTTTCTCGAACGTCAACGTTAATCTGTCCCAAACTGTGCACTGCTTCCAGGTTCATTGCACAGTCTGTGCCTGCAGAACGAGTGGCTCCATTTTTCCCTCTCCTCAGCGCCCACCTGTCTTGTGCCATGACCCACATCGAGGCGGGCATCCATGAGGACGCCATGAAGGTCCTTGATGTGTTGCTGGATCACTACCCTGCTCTGCTAGCAGCGCGGCCTGCAGTCCTCCTCACAAACTTCCTAGAGCTGATCTCTCACAGGCAAAACAGTGGAGGAGCCAAAAAGGCTCAGGATGCTAAGGGACGGACCTGGGCGCTGTCAGTCAACCCTAGCAGGGCTGTGACTAGCCAGCAGTGGCGGCTCTCAGTGCTCCTCAGGTATGGAGGCCATGTGCATACTGATTCTGAAGAGATTAGTTAAATTATAATTCTAGCTGCTAACCCTTTGTTTTGTGTCATTTGTACTTCAGGCTTGGACGCTTTCTGCAGGCAGTAGTTGAGGAAAGACCAGTGGAGGAAGGTGATATGTTTGTCCCGGCTGAAGGAGTGTTTGGCTCCAGTGGCGAAGGCAGGCTTACACCTCTGTATCTCAACTGGGAAGAGCTCACCTACAGCAAAATCAAAGTTAAGGTGTATGAGCATTCTGGGGCCAAACCAACGCCACGGTCCACCTTTAGACTCCGGTACAGTACAAGGAATATGAATGAGAGACATTCAAAAGTTTGTAATGTCCTGTTATATTGATGTTATTCTCCTTCAATAATGGCTGTTTTAACATGGATACAACTGTGTAATTCAGACACCAAATGTTTTATTTGTATTTGAAACAATTTTGACCCTAAAAGAATAATGATTCATTGATAAAACTTCATTGATTCGATGTTTCTACAGTGCTGCGTGACAGCGGAGAATAATGTAGTATTCCTAATATTTAAGAATAGCTTTACGAAAGCAACACACTTGTTAATTCCAGTTTGTTAAACGCATTCTTGTGCACTGAAACAGGAACCTGTTCCTATTTAAATCTGCACAGATTTTGATGCCAAGCTTCCAGTTTATTTTACCAATGACTGGTGATTTCTGACATTCTCATTTAAAGGACCAGTGTGTAGGATTTAGTTACGTCTAGTGGTGAAATTTCCGATTGCAGCTAACGGAACATGGCTGGCATCTGTTATAACAGGCTGTTAATTGTAAGAGAAACTACTGTTGCCCAGAAACTCAGGAAACAATTAAACAAACTACAGTCTACACACTACAGCCAGTGTTTGGTGTATGTACAGAACATAACTTTTTTTTAAACCCTTAATAAAAAATAAAACATCTATTTGTAAAGAGGACTTTCTACAACCTAAAAGCATGAAATACTATTCAGGAATATAGTCCTCTCAGCCAGCTGAATATACCAAATCAAGTTTTAGTTGCAAGCAATTCCAAACTCTTGAATAGTTGTATGTGACATAACAAATTATTAACCTTGTTTCAGTACAATTATATCTCATATTTAACATATTCTTCATTTTGTTCTCTTTCCATATAGACCAGAGGTGGACCCTGGTCCTGCAGCGGGAGAGGGTCTGGACTCAGCTGAGGCTGTACAGACCTTTGCAGCCACACTGGTGCCTCTTCTACTAGAAGTGTGGGTGGAAGCCAGTACCAGTGACTGTCCCTGGAACAGCACAGAGGGCGCTCACCTGCTCACCCCAGATGCCATGTCAGTAATGTTCCAGGTGTTGTCTATTCTGCAGCTGCTGAGAAAACTGGCACCACAGCAGGAGCACCAAGCTGCACTGGTGAGATGAGGAGCGCACAAATGTCACACAGTTTTTGGAGAAAAAAAAAGTTTTACTAAAAAATGACTTGTCTTTGTGTAGGATGCATGGTTCCATAAAGAATACCTTGGAGATTTTAAGCAGCACTTCCTGAAAAACTTTCCCTATGGAGCTCGGGACACACCCAGACATAAAAAGAAGGTTGATCTCAAAAGGTAAGGAATATTTGGATATTCGGATATTTGGAAGATTTGGCCATGTGTATTTGTTTG
>NW_023339807.1:14524172-14533590 GCF_004916995.1 Morone saxatilis | reverse complement strand
CGTCAAGTCATTCAACACCACAAATTTAATATGTCCTTTCAGTGTTTCCTCTATGTTGTTCAAAATTTTCATATCGGTGCATCCCTATCCTTAATCATTTAAATATGTTTTCACTGTATAAACTACCAAGGATCTGTGTTGTGAAGACCTCAACTAGCTGTAACTACTGTAATCCCACCTCCTGTCCTCTAGGAGTAAGCAGACTGCAGCTGTCCCAGGACTGACAGTGGAGCCTCTTGCCCTAAACATCACACTTTGCCAGGTCATGGTGTTCTTCAGCCAGAGGCAGGGACTTGGTCGAGAGATAGACGGAGACTGGCTGACGCCTTTGAGAACGTTCGTCCGAGACACTCTGGGCAGCGGAGTAAAACTGAGCTACAGGCAGCTCCACATGCTGCTGGGTACTGTGTGGAAGATGGTGTTCACACAGAGGAGCAGAAGTAAGCATGTGTGAATGATTTTAATAAACACAAAAGTGTAAATTTAAAGATTAGAAGAGTTCAGTGTTACAGAACACACCCACAAATTGAATGGATATAAGTGTTTATTTCAGTGCTTTATAACAAGATTATTAGTATCCAGATACTAGTTTGTAAACTAAGTTATTTTTAAAATGAATATCTGTATGTGTGTTATATTTGTGCAGCAGTGACAGAGGACCTGTTGGCAGCGGTGTATATCTACTATAAGCAGAAGCACCTGATGCTACAGACACGATTGCTGCTGCTGTCTTTCTACAGCAAGCTGTACCTGCAGGAGCAAGGACACACACACATAGCAAGGTAACTTCAAGGTCCAGTGCGTAGGATTTAGTGGCATCTAGTGGTGTAGTTGCAGAAAGTCCCTCACTTCACCCTCCCTTATTTTCAGGTGATTATACACTAAAGGAATATATATAATAATATAGTAATGAATATTATTATATTACATTTTTGCCAATAGATCCTCCTACATGTTACATTTATATTTCAAAGAATCATTTGATAAATCTGATCAAATGAATGTGTGAATATTTAGTTAACAAAACTCACTTCCTCTTGACACTCACCAACTTTGTTAGCAATTATTAAAACTGTGCATTGTAGATATAAAATAAAGAATGCTTATGCGACTACACTCCTTATTCACCATCTACAATTCAGTTAGAAACTATTTTGTGCTGGTTGTTTTTTTGAACATTTACATTTCCAGAACATTGATCATGCTTTTTTCCAGTTTAAAAATTGTATGGAAAGCATGAATCAATGAAAGGGAGCAGTGAAGTGCAGGAAGGATTTATGATGATTGTGTGTTGTACTGTCTACATGAAATTTCCTCTTACTCAAGCTAATTCATCCAAGACGCACCCCCTGAAAACTAATAATTCCTATTTGTGTAAATGAAGCGGAGCGCTAAGAAAGAAACCAGTGTTCTAATCTTATTAATTTATAATTATAGCCCATAAAGATGCAACAAAAACAGATTTACACATTTGCTTAGATGCTACAATTGGTCTATCGAGGACCAAAACCTTCAGTTGTGCCTTCTAAATCCAGACACAGCATCCTTAGCTGTAACTCTGTCTGCATTTGGTTCACTGAACATCTGAATGTTATCCCTCCCTCTGTCTCTCTCTGCAGGAGTAAGGTGCTGTGTCGTTGGTTGGCTTCTCTCCCTGTGCAGTTGGCCCAGCTTGGTCACCGTAACCCTGCTCTCTCTACACGACTTATCCTGTCCATCCAGGCTGCCGCTTCTCGAGGTCACAAAGACCTGCTCAACAGTTTGCAGACAAATGCCTGCAGGCTCTACGGTACGCACACTCGATTAGAGAAAAAAACAAGTGACAGTGACATAAAAATTAGGGCAAACTGTCACAGAAACATCTGTTTTACTGCAGTTATTCCCCATCTGGTGTTTTCCATCAGCTGGCAAATACCTGAAGTGGTAGGTAAAGTGTGGTAATAGGTGGAAAGTTTGAAACTTTAAACCCAAAGAGAGTCATAGTAGTGTTGAGGACTAGGGGGATATTCTTGGTCTTTATCTGGCTTTTTAAATACAATTCCTGCTCAGCTTCAGCTTCCAATTTAGGACCATTTAATTTAAAGGGAGATGCAGTTATTTCCATAACTGAATCAATGAAAAATAAATGTGAAAACTACATAATCATTTTCATATGCATGAACAGTCCAATATAATACAGAATGCGCAATGCTCAAATGATCAGATTACCAAAAAGAAAAATGTGAGCCAAGAGAAGTACGAGTTACACTGTAGTTTCCCTAGGGGGCGGTGTAACTCCATGTTTCTCACCTCAGACAACTTTGTGGAACTGAACTGCAACCAGAGGCGGAAAGCAGTAATAAGACCATATCCACTGCTCTGAGGATGGTCAGATAGTTAGGCTGGTGTGTGACGGAGGGAGCCAGGAGAGAAGGGGGGGTTGTGTGTGGGGTGGGGGAGTCAGCCAGCGTTCGGATAGAAACAGCCGCAGAGCCAGCAATTCACCATCACAAGACTCCTTTTGTCTGAGGGCTTCTGACATCAGCATGTGCGTCAGAGATAGACAGAACATCACGCACACACACACACACACACACACTATCTGAGCCCTCACTGTGGTGGCTATGCCCGTCTGTCTGTCTCTTTTTTTACTAGTCTGAACATATCCTGGCTTTTCTGGTATCGCTTTAATTTTCTTGATAGAGCTTCATGTTATATCCCCAGAGGGTGCAGTGCATGGCTGTCTCTACATAATTACATATAAAGTGTGTGTTTGTGTGAAGATCCACAGGAAGGAGTTGTGGTGCTGCTACCAGCAGAGTCCCAGCAACAAATGGTGCAGCTCCTCTACTTCCTTCCCAAGATGTCTCAGTCTCTTCTGGCCAATCTGAGCTGCTGCTGCACCGCTGGACGGATTTCTGCTGGCCTTGCTGCCTCTCTGATTCGTATCATACACCTTAGGTGAGCTTTAAAACCCCTACACACCTGCAGAGGCCACATGAACTCAATTTTATTGGCATGTGGGTGTTACGAGAGATTTTAGACATCACGGCAATGCCCTTACATTTGGACCCAAACAGTTACAACTTATTGGGTAGCACACTCCTTGCACCATCAGATGGCACTATTGCGCTTTCACAGATGAGCTGATCTGACATTTCTATCTGGTTTCTTACCTGCCTATTGGCAGGTGCTGATGTGGATGCCCTGTATATTTGATATTTAACTTAGTGGTGATAATAAAAGCTGTTTTTTTTTAATTTTTTTTATTCTGTAACACCCACACCTTACCTTTGTGAGTCTGACCTTTTGCTTGTGTCAGTGGGGCAGTGTTATACAAATTTTGAGCAGAGGGAGTGCTGAGTTCATATGGGATGGGACGTGTGTGTGTGTGTGTAATGGGTATGATACAAAGAGCTCTTTGGGAAGCAGGAATGCAGAGTCGTCATGGAGTATTGAGAAGACAGTTCTGTCTGCATGTGCCTCCCGGGCTTCACAAAACACTTGTTATTCACTCACATTTCTTACTGTTACAGATTTATCCTCCCTTCAAAAGAAGGAAGGAAGAATCTTTTATAACTATGTATCCATGCACTCTATGCTCTTACAGAACACAGCATTATGAATCATTCGAAGAGATAAAGAATATATAAGCAGAAAAATTGGAAAAATATGGAAATGAATGTAGCAATAAGTGGTGTGTCCAAAAAAGTGTAAAGTTTTAAAAAGGTTGCACAAATGACAATCTGTAAAAAACGTTTGATATTCTGAAAGATGTGGCTTTCCAGCTTCAAGTTGAACGCAGATTCCTGCGCCACCAATTGTGTAACGTGTTCACTGATTATGCTCTCCAGGTCATCTCTGAGTAGCTGGTCGGTTGGGAGCCAGGAAGCGGCTCTGCAGGACGTGGACTACATCAGCTTCCTGTTCTCCACCCTGACGGGCTTCTCGTCCGACAAGCTCACCTCCCTGCAGGAGGCCGGCGACGAGAACGCTTTGCCTCCCTCCCCTCTCTCACCCCTCAGCCTCTACCCGACCCCGCTGGAGCAATTCACACACCACTGGGATGTTGTTGAGGTGCGTTCACTGCACACTGTCTTTCTTACCGTTACCTCAAACCTCACATACTACATTCTAACTCTTACCAGTGTCGCAGCCTATCAGAAACACTTGAAAAATGAATCCAGAAGGGACAGAGATTAGGAGGTGAAGGAAGAGGAGAAAAGACATTGTTTTGAAAATTGAAAAGTGTTGATATTCTGGACACAGTTGTGGTCTTTCAGTCCCCCCCTGGTCCCTCTGTCTCTCATATAGAGCTCAGAGGGTGGAAGCTTTATCGTGGCACTCCGGCTGAGAGGGGAACCTTTATCGCGTTGCGCAGGTTGGAGATGCGTGGTTATCGGGCATAGCGGATATGCACAAATGCTAATGAGAGCCCATGGCATGATGGGAGTGTGACATTTCTGCACAGAAATTACAGTTAACGTAACTATGCCCCGGGGCAAGTGTGTGTGAGTGTGTGAGCAAGTGGGGGGCTTATAATCACTAATTCAGCTCCTCAATTAAGCCCTCAGATCCTGCCTCTCTCATCTCCCTGTCTGAGTCAATCACAGGCAAGTGGCGGGAAGGAGGAGGGAGGGGACACGTAGTGGCAAAAGGGGGGGGCAGCATTAAGGGACGGACTGTGTCAACTCTGGTTCGACTAATGAGACAGGATTGTTTTTAATGACGGCGAGAATGCCAACAGGTGCACCGTTCTGACACACACTGGCTCGCACCCACTCCCGCACTTCGGCACGCACACACACCTCAATTTGATAAAAGCTAATGAGAAATTTGATTTGAATTTGAAGTTAATGAGGAAAAGCTGAGCCTTATTATTCACTTTTCAAAAGTTTGGCGGCTTCTTAGGCCTGAAATCCATCTTGTCTTCAGTGAAGACCAGATTCCAGCATGAATGAAATTTTGTTGTTCAGTTTTCTTTGGTGAAGGCATGATGAAGAAGTGAAGGCCTCTCTTCATCCAGACAGGAATGTAGAAATACTCTGGTATGCTTTCTTGTGTTCTAATTCTCCATTTATTTTAAGCAGCAATGTGGTTTATCTGATAAAGTTTTTTCTTAATTTGCTCTTTAATTGTCTGTCAGTAATATCATTACTGCTGTTTCATTTTACCGACCTGCCATTGTTTTTTAACCATGTTTAAGAAGATCGATCAGTTATATGTATTACCTGACGATCTGGGAATGAAAATCATTTGGAAACAGGATTTGGTTCAATGTATTGCTTACTCCTAGAATTGTGATAGAAACATAAACTTATGCTGTGTTTTTAGCGTAAATTGTGCATTGTTTAATACACAAAGCCATAAGAAATCAAGGCATTGTGTAGTTCTCCCTCTGGGACTTTTTTTTTTTTAAATACCCCTTATATTATCCACTGCAGTCAACGATTTCAACAGAAGATTAGACCTGAAAAGCTTTCAGATCTTCCAACTGAAAGCACAATGAAAGTTTTTTTAAACATTGTGGTTACAATTTATGCTAAAATTAAATTCTATGGAAAAAGCACATTTGTTTGATATTAAATTATCTTTTTGTTTGATTCATAGGAAGTGTGTCACAGTCTGGAAACTCTGGGTTCAAAATCTCAGTGCTTTGACATCTTGCAAAATGGCATCTGCAAATATCTGGTAAGAAACTGTATTTATTCAGCAGGAAAATTACATTGAGGATTTCTCAATCTTAGTTGGTTTTGTGCTGGTTTTATTCCTTGAACTGCCTTTCTTCACGTGTTACTGCTGTCGTCTTTATTTGAAAACATACTGAACGTCTTCCGTGTGTGTCTCAGACCAAGTTGGGGCTGGTGCCTGACAGTATGGCGGCGGGGCTGCTCAGAGCTGTATCCAGATTACTGGACCTGTCCGTCCTGCCCATTGAGCCTGTGCTGCGCTTCTTGTCTCAGTGCTGCCTCAGCCTGCTGGCTCTGCTCATCACCCTGCAGCAGGAGTTACCTGCTGAAACCAACCACAAAAGGTGTGTGTAATGACTACAACATAACGTAATGTTCACAGGATCAGTCATTGTCTATGTGAGCAGCCATGCAATGCATTTATTTTGCATTTTTTCTATCAGTACATTTCAGTAGAAAAATATTTGGATGATATCTTCATTGAGATTTGCATTTACATCATGTGAACACTTTCAACCAGTCAGTGCCACGAGCTCATGACACTCCTGTAACTGGTTGCTCTAGTGTGGCACCACACCCATGATCGTTCAAAGTGTGTCTTTATATTGTGATCTCATATTGATGTCCTTAACAAGGGCTCTATAGCTCAGTGGTTAGAGCACTGGTCTTGTAAACCAGGGGTCGTGAGTTCAATCCTCACTGGGGCCTAATTATTGTTTCTTTTTTTAATTCGTAGTGGCCACATACAACCAGTAAAATTACTAAGAAAATCCAATCACTAATTAAAGGCACTAAGACAAAGAAATCTTTCAATCAGGTGTAGCCAAGAAGTGTTTACGTGGTTTTAATGGGGTTGTAGTCTTTTGTCAGTCAATATAACTACAAGCATCCAATGGGAAGTGGCACGACCTCTCGCTTCCAAAAACACCCCCCTTGACACGTACCATTACTGATCTGTGTTAAAATGATCTCCTGTTGATAGGAGATCTTGACCTTAATAGCAGTTTTCTCTTTACATCATAAAGTGATGATGATTTACAACAATTTGCGTCACATTTGCAGGGAGGCAATATGGGGTGCTTGTGTGTCAGCACTGAGCACCGTTCCTCGCCTGCTGCGAATGGTCCTGCAGTTGTTGCGTGTTGGAGATCTGAATGAGGAGGAGCTGCCACAGCTCGGGCAGATCCTATCAATGCTGCTGCAGCACACGCCGCTCCACAACCATCTGCTGGCCAACGCCGGTCTGCTGCAGGAGATCATACAACACCTCACGGTAAACGCACCTCAGACATCAAATTCACACGGATGGACTTTAAGGCTTCTGGGACGGAGAGATTAAGTCTGTTAACATCTCATGGAGTCTGTTAACCTGATGTCTCTGTGTGTGTGTGTGTGTTTCAGAGGTATTCCCGTGGTGCGACCAGGGAGCAGTGGTTGACAGACTTGCTCTACTGTTACAGTGTCACCATGGCTCACAGCTCTTCCGCTCGACGTGGAAATCTGGGCCTCCGAGACATTTACTGACCGACACGCCCTGGTGTGTTCGTCGGTTCACCCTCTCAATTATCTTACAGTAGCGATGAGTACACACAAGAAAACTTTCACACAGGAATAAAGTGAAGTGTATTTTTTTTAAATGTAAGTGACAATGACTTCTCCACATTCTTGTCTTGAGAGCTCCAGTTTTTTTCTGTCTTAAGCTGCCTCTTTATTGCTTCATTCTTAGCCTGGTAATTGTCAGAGTATTATTGTTGCTGAACATTGTCCAGTGCTCACTGTGGGCACTTGATGACTTTTGATTTAAAAAAAACTAAAAATGAAAAAAATAAAGTAAAATCCAGGTGCGCTGCAATTTAGTGTCAATTTTTATTTCATTTTACTTTACATATTATAATAGAAACAGACATTGAGGTATCTAAAATTATACAATATGGATTATTTTTGCGCAAATGCATATTTATGGGAATAAAAACTGCATAGTTAAGAAATACATATTTCTCTTGAGAGGGAAAGCACTTAGAGACCAGACTGTTGTGTAACTGTGTGTGTGTGTTTGTGTGTGTCCGTGGCTGCAGGTGGGCTATCTGTATGACCGGCTGTTGATAGACTGCCTCATTCTCCACAACAGGAGGAAAGGTTATCTCAGTGTGTGTGCGAGAGCGATGGAGAGCGAGGGAGATGGCGTGTGTATGTGTTCCTTCCACAATGGATGAAAGGTTATCTTTTACACACACCATTTCTGTAGACTTAACCCCACCCCGTGAGGTCATGGCTCTGATGTCATATGGCTTAATTTTAGAAAGCTTGGCACATTGAGCGAACAATGTGTGTAGTAATTCTATAGAGGTAATGCTGCCAGCCAGCTGAGAAAACATCAAAGAACATGAGGTGTGTGTGTGTGTGTGTGTGTTTCTCTCTTCAATGTTTTCCCCGGCCTCTGGTCCCCTGTCCAGCACTATGTGGTCTCAGGTGGTAAGAGTACTGCTTGGCTTGATTCACGGCGTCAGTCAGGTGCACACAATCTATACCGCTCACTGCAAAATAAGCACAAGAAAATACCTTTTTAGAGACTTACTTTATTAAAACTGCGTGTTTAAGTACGTACGTGCACTTACACTGGCTCTGGGTGCGTAATGGCATGTCCAGGAGCAGCTGAGACTGAGAGCCCCGAAGTGAACGCCCCCGTCTGGCCATAGAGTTACCTAAAGGACGTTAAAGAAAAATGTTTGGATGATATCTTTATTGAGATTAGCATTTACATCATGTGAACACTTTCAACTAGTCAGTGCCACGAGCTCAGGACACTCCTGTAACTGGTTGATCTAGTGTGGCACCACACCCATTGTTCAAAGTGTGTCTTTATATTGTGATCTCATCCTGATGTCCGTACCAAAGGCTCTATAGCTCAGTGGTTAGAGCACTGGTCTTGTAAACCAGGGGTCGTGAGTTCAATCCTCACTGGGGCCTAATTATTGCTTTTTTAATCCTTAATGGCCATAAAAAACACCTAAATTATTAAGAAAATCCAATCACTAATTAAACACACTCACAGGTATTCCAAAACAGGTTGTTTGACATATTTAATGCTGTTTTGCATGTGAAATCTTATTTCATTATGCTGCAGGACAACGAGGAATCAACCTACAAATCTAAAGTCGATTGCATCAAAGAACTTAAAAAAGGGTTTCTTGGTATTTTGTTTTATGTTATGAAGATAACCTGGAAAAGCTCTGCATTGCCACTCCAATGTTGCTGTTTTTGTCACGATCTATGGGCCAGGTTCGACAGTATGAGTCTAGTCTAGTGTTGGCGGAGCACAGTGGATATAAACAATTAAACCTTTTTTTGTTTTTGACACAGGTTTGTTATCTGTGACGCAAAATACATTTCTCTCTCTCTGTCTGTATGTTGCTACAGATAGATGAATAGATAGATTTTAGGGCGGCTGTGGTGCAGAGGCAGAGCGGGTCGTCCTCTAATTGATAGGTTGGTGGTTCGATCCCCGGCTCTTCCTGCATACATGTCGAGCAAGATACTGAACCCAAATTGTTCCCGATGCTGTGCATGAATGCATTAGTTTCTGTTCGATGGGCTTTGTCATCACTGAGTGAATGTGTATGTGAAAGGGTGAATGTGGCACGTAGTGTAAAAGTGCTTTGAGTGGTCTGAAGACTAGAAAGGTGCTATACAAGTACAGGTCCATTTACTATTTACTCAGTCAGAAACCTTAGTCACCTCCTTCCTTTCCT
>NW_023339807.1:14523806-14524072 GCF_004916995.1 Morone saxatilis | reverse complement strand
GTGTTGGAGCAAGGGGTTTTGGGTGGGTGGGTGGGTGGGGGTTGTATCTGTCTGTGAGCAGAGACGGCCTGCGTGCGTGCTTGTATGTTTTGGCGCAGCAAGGTTTCTGCCTGTTCTCCCATCATCACCTGGTGATGTGTGATGAAGGTCAGGCCTGTCTGTGGGGTGAAACCCTACCAGAGGTTCCACACAGCCAACCAGGCTGATACTGTCCTGGTATGTGGACTGAAGCATCACCCAGACATTTACATGGGTTCCTGTTCCCG
>NW_023339807.1:14516467-14523787 GCF_004916995.1 Morone saxatilis | reverse complement strand
AGTTAGTCACTTACAGCGTGTTCTACACTGGTATGACAACCATCCTGATTTCCAGCCTCTTCCTTTAATCTCACAAAATCTCAACCTGTTTCCAATGAGGGGGCTTTCATGTATTTTAAGAGCTATGTAATTTAAGAGCTTCACTTGAGATGGAAAGGCTCCCACCTTAAAGGGTAAATCAACACTAGAACATGTGGGGCAGGAAACTGCTGCTGTTGCACTGCTCTGTATAGGTTGCAACTTAAGGCAACGCTGCACACCTGCCCACACCCTAACCAATACAGGCTTCGGCACACTGACTGACATACAGTATGCCTGAAAGTTGATTTAAGGATAACACTGATATTCTAAATTTCTGTTATCACTAGCGAGGATGTAATGTATGTCAGCAGGGTGGTGTATGTGGGATTGGTTTAAAATAAACTACAGCGCCTGTGTTCATCGTAATGACGTTGATCATGATAATGTCACCCAGTGCAACAGTGTTGCTCACTGATGTGTTTTTAATAGTTTTTGGACAACAATAAGCTCTTCTGGGCCTACTTGTTAGTAGGATCAATTCATTTTTGTCCATTAGAGTTGTTGTCCATAATAATAATATAAAATATCACCAGACTTGTCCTTTAAAAGGTCCAGTGTGTAGGATTTAATGCATCTAGTGGTGATGCTGCAGATTGCAACTAACAAAACCGTGCTCACGTCTGTAGCTGAGAATGGGAGAGGGCTGTGAGGTGTGTAGGAGAAACTACAGTGGCTGCAAAACTCATGAAAGGACCAGTCTACAGCCAGTGTTTGGTATGTCTGTTCTGGGCTTCTGTAGAAACATGGCGTTTCAACATGGAAGGCAACCCGCAGGCATACAAACTGCACAACGCTCTCAAGGACTGTTTAGTATCTGCTCAATAAAAAAAAAGAAAAAGAAAATACACACATTACCCACGTTAAATCTTGGACTGCAGTCAAATTCAGTCATACATGAGCTCAAAATCCTGTCTTTGTAATATTATATTATACATTATATACAATATTATACATTATATTTGTATATTATATTATTAGTCCAATGGTAGGGCTGGTTTGGGTCTCTACGGGGAAAAGGGTGTGGGTTCCTCCACATAATATCTTATTTTTTCCTTACAAAGTATAATTTTATTGTTAGGCTATTTATGTTTTTGTGTTGTTTGTTTCATTCCAACTACATTTGTTGATATCATGCATGTACATATTAATACCCCGCCACCCCCATCGCAATGCAGTGATCTCACCATAGATACTTTGCAGCACTGAGCTCTTACTCGTCGACGGTTTAATGGGTTGAGCTCGGACTTCCATCTTCTTCCTGTTATGGCCATGGTTTGAATCACTTGACTCCACCTCTTTGCGGGCCTTCACCTCTCTCCATCCGCGTGCGTGGAACCTGCAGACACACATCCATGCAAGCGCGTACACGTGCACGCCGTTCCATTAAAAAAGAATCTCAGACAGCGTTCAAAGGTCTAAAAGCTGGCAAGTCCCCACACTAATACTCACTGAGCATAAACAAAGTAAACAGAGTTTATTCAAGGCAGTTAATAGGCAGCACATACAGAATATAATTGTGACGCTGAATGGAAACAGAGGGCCTCCTGCGGTGGACTGGCAGCCTCTTAAGAGGAACACAGTGTGTAAGAGAGAGAAAAGCAAAGAGAGGCTGCTGGTAGCTATTAGAGCAGCACGGCTGAACTTTTAGCCTCTTGTTAAACCAGTATGAAAGCTCTAGATTATAGCCCGTCTGTCCCCTGCCTCCTTGTCTCACCCATCTCCCACGCACTCCCCCCCACTGCTCAAGTTTTGATGGCATCCAGACCGAATGTGTGTGTGTGTGTGGGGGGGTTACAGGAGGATGAGAATGGGTTGGGCATGTATGTGTGAGAGGGCACATGTGGGCACCACATGGCACTTCCAATCTCCGAGAGCCAGATAAGTTTCAGCTACCGAACCCCCCTCCAGGTACAAACACAAGCGCACACGTAAACTCACCTCCGCCAAGCTCGCTGGATGATGCGTGCAGCCTCGTTCATCGTCCGGCACTGCTCTTTGTAGTGTTCCTTGTGTGTGCGTGTTGAGATAGGTGCATGTGCGGCAGATTGAGTCTTTCTCGAAGGGCTTTTGTGGTCTAAAGATGAACTGCTTCTTAATGAGGGAGTGTGAGTTTGGTCTTTGGTGGTGGCCTTTTCTGAAGTCTGCTCCTTGTGGTTTCTGTGCTTTTGTGGAGAGGTGTGGGCATCAGTCTTGCTGGGGGCAGTCTGCACAGTCATGTGAGCGTCCCCCTTTTTTACAGGGATGCGTTCTCTTGTAATAGTGTCCCATTGGTCCGTCGCAGAGACGCTTACGGAAGAAGTGCATGTGTTTGATGAAGGTCGTTCCCTGACTTTGGGCATGGAGGGGGGTCTGGGTTTGAAGCTGGGTGGCTGACTGCAGCTGGCAGGAGAGAGAAGTTCCTTCAGCCTGGTGGTCTGGGAGGCACCAGGCACAGTGTCACTGGTCACATGAGAGTGGCGGCTCAAACCATCAGCAACCTCATGTGGTTCGGTTGCTTTACTTCTTCTGGAGGATCTGCTCTTGTGGGCTGGTTAAAGAAATAAAGGAAGAAAATAAAGAAAACATGAGATTTACAAGAGTTTTCTGCTTTATATGCGTTTACTTCTAGGAATGCAGTTTTGTTTTTCAATAAATATATTTAACTTGGAGTTGTTATTTGTTGTTAAAATGTTTTTATTTAATGTTATTTTGTTTAATTAATATCACAACTCTTGCAAATTAGTACTAGCCTCTAATACTAAAACAGCATTATAATTCCCTATACATCAGTTCAAACTGTAAGAATTTATGCACATCTGTACCTTTCAGCCTCTCCTCCTTGCTCTTAGTGCGTTCAGCTTTGGATTTCTTTGTCTCCACCATTGAATCATTCATGGATAAGTCCTCTATAATGTTGACTAAAGAGGTTTTTTCCTGCTCTGTTCTCCCCAAAGGGACCCTCCGTTTCTCTGCAGTGGCCACAGAGACTTGCTGCACAGCTCCTCTCCTCCGCTGTTCTTCCTCTCGTTTCCTGAACACAAAGAATAGCAGCCAGATTGAATTGTGACATATAGTTTTGTCTGAAATGCACCACATGAACAACTAGGTCCAGGTGGAAAAACAAATGTATTGAGTTTATTTTAAATGTATGGACATTCTTTAAAATGATGTGCATAAGGGTTAATGCACATAATTATATGTTAAGTCCACTGTCCGCAATGTTTATAAATGTGTATGTTTAAACAGACCGATAACAGCAGTGTCCACACAAGATGAGAATTAATTAATTTCCGCTGTAATACCTCACCATCAAGTGTACATACAAATGAAAACTGACCAGTTCACAAAGGCAAAACCAAGACAACACCAGATACCCTGTCTGTGCAAAAACAGCTTTTTAGTAACATGTTTTATGCATTTCGTCACAACCAACTAGGATACGAAGGCAAGATGTGGTAGAATATTTTGAGGGTACTAAGAAAAACATCTCAGACTTTTATTTATTTATAAGCTGAAGCCAATGTGCCCTCTTAAAACAAATTCTCCCCTTGTAAGGCAAATAAAGGTGAGACGGGTGAGCAAATGACAAAAGGAGAGCAAGCCAGAGGAGAGAGACAGGGGGAAGACGTATGTGTGTGCAGGGATGACAGAGAGAAAGATAGATATGGAGAGAGTGTGACTGTTCCTATATGGGTGAGAAGAAGAAGACAGAGACCGATAATGAAGACAGAAACAGGAGTGAGTGATGAACACAGCGGACGCAAATGTAAAATCCCAAAGAGAGGGATGTTTATGAGAGTCTTACACGCATCATGAAGCAATAGAGCCAATGACTAACGCTTCAGAGTGGCGCACACAAATATGTCGGTATGCATGTGTGTGTGCTCATCTCTCACTTGGCTGCATCCTTGCGCAGCTGCTCATGCCTCATGAGGAGCTGCTTTCTCTCCCTGAAGGCCTTGCGGACGGTGTAGCCCTTGTAGACAGCCTGTATGGAGGCAGCAGCGATGTCCTGGATGGCTGCTATGGACAGAGCACCGTGCTCCAGCATGAACTGAGTCACCTCGCTGTGCCCCCCCAGCAGAGCGTAGTCCAGCGGGGTGTACCTGCAAAACACCAGTGTCATTCATAAATCTGTTTTCCCCACTTCTACAACGCTGTCTCCTCACCCCTTTCTCCTCCTTCTTGACCGGCTCTGTCCTCACCTCTCCTCGGTGTGCTCCATGTGATTAGGGAAGGCATTGTAGCCCAGTAGCAGTTTCACAGCGTCCAGGTAGCCATTGTTGCATGACCAGTGGAGAGCAGTCCGCCCCTGTGCGCCCATAAGAAAGAGCACCCCTTCAAACTATAGTGAGCTCAGATAACAAGATTTGTGGATGAATTATTGGGCGTACGAGCACACTTTTTTACCTCCTTGTCCTGTATGTTTGGATCGGCATTGTTCTCCATGAGAACAGCCATGCAGGTGATGTAGCCGCCGTAAGCAGCACACTGCAGAGGAGTCCGTCCTGCCTGGTCCTGCTCAGGAGACGCCAAATATTTAACAATTAACAGAGTCGCTGAGGATTACATTCGCTTGCTCATAAAGCAGTGCAGAGGAAAATTTAATTCCCATATTAAATGCATACAGGACAAACATACAATCCTTTTTTAGTGAATAGAAAGCCGTCCACTTTGTAGAGAAAGCTAACATCATGCTACAGCTGCCTATCACAGCAAATATAAGTGTCTATTTAAAAACACACATATGTAGTTATATATATATATATATAAATAGTGTCTATTTAAAAACCCATATGTATATATATGTAGTTAGAGCACATCCCAGAGAGACATAGGGATGGACTCTGAAAATGAAACTTCCCTTTATTGTCTATGTAAATATGAATAATGATAATTGAACTATTATTGTTATTAAATGATTATTTGATTATGTGCATTCATACCTGTACATTGGGACTAATCCCATTCTCCATCAGTATCTGGCAGACCTCAGCATTCCCTCCCAGAGCTGCCCAGTGCAGAGCAGTGTGACCGTCCACGTCTACCAGGTCCACACGTGCAGAACCTTTATTCATTACATTTACATTTCATTTGAGGCGTGTACCTGACCCACAGAATGGGTAGTTATTGCAATGTGTGCACACGTGTAACAATTGCACCTACCTTTGATGAGTGTGAGAATGACATCTCTGTGTCCCATTTCGCAAGCGCGAAACAGCGGCGCGTGTTTCATCACATCCAGAGAGTCGACCATCGCTCCCCTCTCCAACAGCAGCTTCACTGTGCTCACATGGCCCGACAGGGAGGCCGCATGGAGTGCTGTGTGAACACCCACATACACACACACACACACATTAAAGAAATAACCTGAGATAAGATCGCAACTCTAACTGGGCAATAAACACTGAGGGTGTCTGATACTTCCTTGTCTGCCTCTTTTTTGTTCATTCATCCCCTTGACTGCAGCTCCTCTCTGGGCTGTGGCTAAAGTCTGGTCAATGGAGGGTTAAACAGACATTTAATGGGAGCAATACTCTTAAGCCTACTCATAGCTACCCCTCCTTCCCCTCTCTCCAGTCCCCAGACAGTACAGACTAGAGTCAAGTGTATGGAAGCGATCTGGGCACCAGTCAGCTCCACTGCCCTTCACACCGTCTCATTAGCATGACTCAACCGTTGCATGTTATGCATGCATAAACAATGACCGCCTGGCTGAGCAAAGGGGCTATTGCCATGGAGATTATACATCCAAAGATCGCCAGGGGTCAGAGCGTGGCAATAAGTCATGTGTGTCTGCGTGTGTGTGTGTGTGTGTGTCAGAGAACAGTGCTGGCCGTGGTGGGAGTCTATTCAGTGAGCTCACACTCACACTAATTTTGCTGACAGTATCACCTTCCCCTCTCACTTAGTCTCACAGTCTCTCTAGCACCTTGGGGGAATCCTCTGTGACATCATCATCCCTAGCCTAAAACAAGCAGCAGGCCGCACTGTGAAAAAACAAACAAGGATAAAAGTGTGTGTTTGTGTGTGTGTACAGTATCATTGACCAGGGTTTTTGTGTCACCATGCCCATGGATGGCGTTGTGGGTCAAAGCAGTTTAGAGGAGCCTCGGTTTCCCCTCTTGTTGCTCAGGTTCTCACCGGTGCCTCCGTACTTGTCGGCCATGTTGATGTCAATGTGAGGGGTGAGGGCCAGCATGGTGCTGATGACATCATTGCTGCCCTTCCCAGCGGCCCACATGAAGGCCGTCCTCCCCTCCAGATCGGGTTCATCCTTCACAGATGGGTGGGAGAGGAACACACCCACTGTCTCCTACACACACACACACACACACACACACACACACACACACAGAATGATTATACTGAAAAAGGTATTTTAATATTTTTATAAAATTAAATAAGGATCCCACACACTAAACAATCAAGCTTCCATTCTCAGAAAGATACATAACATACAGGATGAGAAGGCTTTATTTAATTATTATCAATATTGTGTTTTGGATAAAGGTGCATGATCCTGACTCAGCAGGTTTTCCACCTTTATGTTAAATGTATATGACTCACAGCATTGTTGCTCTGAGCGCCATAGTGCAGCGGAGTTGCTCCTTGGCTGTCTGAGGGAATAGTGCCCGATGTGTTTCTTTCCAACAACAGGTGGACGATTTGGGCGTGGCCTGAAAAACACGTTTACTTTACTGGGATGTGAGGGTGACAGATAAGGACAAGGATATACACAGTAAGGAAGTGGGACAATTGCTCAGCTATACTGTACTACAAAGGCACCATATATTTTTTACTGTCTGTTTACTTTACAAAACTGTTAACTGAAAAGCAAAAGACTCCACATCAAGTTAACATAAGTCAACCGTCATTATTTACACAATCACTAACCACTATGTTTGTCTTTGTTTGGTATTATACAAACAGGTTGTAAGAACCTTAAAGCCACAGAAACAAGACTAAAGGTCTACAGCCGGGATAGCGGCTCTGTGAAACTGCACTTGGGAGCATAGTGTGTCCTTTAAGCATGCTCCCAAAGACATTACTAATGTCCTAATATTAAGTGGGTATAGTGTTAGTTCAGCATGTTAGCATGCTAACATTTATAAATTAGCACTAGACACAAAGTACAGCTGATGCGAATGTCACCTAGGACTACCATTATCAAAGTCAGTATAATGCATACTGTGGGTACCATTAATGTCTGTACAACATTTCATAGCAGTTCATCTGATAGTTGTTGAGATATTTCTG
>NW_023339807.1:14516055-14516428 GCF_004916995.1 Morone saxatilis | reverse complement strand
ACACTGCCATCCCTAGAGCCATGCCGCCAGCTTGGCTAAAAATAAATAAATCCCATCTTATCATGCGGATAATAACTATTCCATTTTGGATTTAATTCTGTTAACCAGTGTAAAAAAATCAATTAGAATTTAGTTTGGGGGGAAATATGGTCATAATTTCCACTGAATTCCCTGAAATCCCTTTTTTCAGTGTGTGGTTGTCATTCAGGCAGCAGCAGGTCACATACAGGATATGTGTTCACCCACCGAGCAGAGCTGCCCAGTGCAGCGGCGTTCTGAAGAGGTTATCATAAGCTGTCACATTACAGCCCTCGTAAGACGTCAGCACCTCCACCACTGCCTCGTTACCGTCGGCAACCGCAAAGTGCAGGGG
>NW_023339807.1:14515694-14516030 GCF_004916995.1 Morone saxatilis | reverse complement strand
CATGTGCACACACACACATACACAAGACAACCGCAGAAAAAAGAAAAACACATGCAGTTTGATTGAAGAGGATGGGTGACGACGATGATGACAAATTCACTTGTGTGAGTGTGTGTGCGTGCACAATAATGTGTACCAGTATACAGCGGACAGTTTGTGTAGCACTGGGCTCCTGACTGTGTGCTGCCCAGTGCAGAGGGATCTTGCCCTCACTGTCTGGGATGCCAATGTTGGAATCGTGCTTGATCAGAAGGCGAACGTGTTCTGGCCGGTTATAAAACGCTGACCAATGGAGAGCGGTTTGCTGTACAGAAATAGACAGAGAGAGAGAGAGAG
>NW_023339807.1:14511939-14515598 GCF_004916995.1 Morone saxatilis | reverse complement strand
GAGAGAGAGAGAGAGAGATGAAAAGAAAAGATGATGAATGGAGTTAAAAACAGACCAACACCAGGTTGCCCGATGTGAAGTTTCCATTTACATTAAAAAAATTACTCCAGTTTGACAAGGGCAGGAAATATGGGGGCAACATGCTGCACAAAGCTCATATTGAAGATCCAGCAGTGAGCTGAGATATTAACCCAGATACTGCATCCATGACGGCTACTGAGCTATTCAGAGATTTGCTGAAACCACTGTCATCTGACATGATGATGCATATTGGATTATTACAAAAGTAACTACTGATGTCAGATACACATCAGCTCCAACAGACAGAAAAGACTGTGTGTTTGTGGGCTTATCAGCAGAACACAGGACAAAGCCACAGATTGTAATCGTTCATTGCTGTGTGAGTGGGCCTCTCAGTATTTATGTGTGTATGACCTCAAATTCCTGCTGCTTCTAAGGAACTATCCTCAGTTAGTCAGTTAGTTATCTCTTTGCAGGTTATTGGTCTGACGCCCAGATGGGCTGGTTTGTGACCGAGGACAAACTATGGACAGTTGAGAAGACAAACAATTTTCCAAGAACTTATTTGTGCGTAACTGTACTGCAGTACCTTGTTCTTGTCTTGTGTGTCAACTTCTCCAGGTCCAATGTGTTTGAGGAGCAGGGCGAGGGCTTTTGGGGAGGGGTGTCGGGTGGCCAGGTGGAGCGGGGTCATCTCCTCTAAATCTTTTTGCAGCCAGTTAGCACGCCGGGACAGCAGCAGCTTCAGGAAACGTAGATTCCCCTGCGACACACAAACAGCCGCGGTAAAGGTAAAATTAACTCAGAAATCACCAATTCTCTTCAATATTAGTCATGAACCAGCAGCAATGACACACACACTCCCACACACACTGATTCCCCAAGCTTTTAGCTGTGTCTGGTTCAATCTGCAGGTCATCCATCTTCGTTCGCTCCTCCTGCCTCTCGGTTAAGCGTCCGTGATGAGCTGTTAAACAGTAAACAGTGTTTCTATGGCCTGACAGAGCAGCCGCTCCGTCATCCCTTCCACATCATGTTCATCATCATCATCATCATCATCCTAAAGTTTGGTCTTAGTCTCTCACCACCGGGCCGCTGGGCGATGTATTGTGCAACGGCGTTCAGCAGGCATGACCGTGTACACGTGCGTTTTGTATATTTGCCATCCTGTGACCACAAAGCCACAGACTGACAGATCTATCTTGTGTGTGAGCATGCATCTAGACTGTGAGTGTGTGTGTGTGTGTGTTCCCGTCTTCCCTATTCTCAGTCCAATTAGATCGGTAATCCCTGGCCTCTTTCCCTGTCTCAGCCATTTATTGATCAGATGTCAAAGAGACAGGGCTTCCCATCACTAGCATCCCCCAACACACACACACACTACACACACATGTCACACTCCCCATTTATGAGACAGACCTCAACAACCTATTACCTCCCTCTTTCTTTAATGATATGATGATCCTGTATCAGTACACTCCCATTAAAGATGGGCACCAACAAATAGAGAGATGTATTTTGATGTTTAGGACGACTGGAAGACTTTTAATGGGGATCCTTAAATAAACAATAAACTGACATATAAAGAGATATAATTAGTACCACAGCCAACCGTTCCCCTGCTAAACCCCTCCAGAGAGGACACACCACCCTGTCTGGAGGTGTTCTCATTATCATTGCCTCCTCTGACTGTCCCTCAGTGTATACTGAAAAAAGAACATTGTGAAGTAAAAGGAACATTATGCTCCTCTGCTTGCATAGGTTTCACTTACTCCATGCAGAATAATTCTTTATTTAAAAGAGTGTGTGTAAGCGAAACTAACAGCTATAATGTCTGTGTGGCAGGATTATAAATCAGTTGATGCCCCCCCCAACCATCACAAGCCCTAAGGCCATAACTACAGCCACTAGGGGGCACTGGCTTCCCACTGTAGCTTATGTACTGTCAAACTTTCTTCTCTGTGAGATCAACATATTTATTCCACCTTTATAAATCCATCCACTTATCAATTGTTGTGAATTAACTTTGTCAACTTAGTGCGTCAAAACGAGCTGACACATGTGTAACAGTCAAAAAACTGTTGTGTGTGCTCCAGTTTTCTATGTCTATGTATTCGTGGATGTCCATACCTTCTGCGCGGCGAGGTGCAGAGCAGTGCGCTGGCTGTGGTCAGTCTTGTTGACCGAGGCTCCTGCCTTCAACAAAATCTCTGCACAGTCCAGGCGGTCAGCCAGCACACAGTACATCAAAGGGGTCCGGCCAAACTGGTCCTCACGGTCCCGCAGCGAGGGATCTGCTACATTATACCAACACATATAAGAGAAGCACAGTTGAAGGTTTAAGCCAGAGGGTAATAGAGAAGATTTGGGTCAATATGCGTTGAATTTTCAGTTCAACATATAAAAAGAAAGTACAATTATGTGGCTTATGATGGAATATGTTATAAACTGTTTTTAAAAGGCAACTCCTTTTACTGCTTCAGTTTAATAGGAATTCCACTTCCACTTTTCTAAATAAGTCAGAGCAGCTGGAAGTCATAAGTAAATACTGTAACACTGGTAACCTAGAGGGCCACGTTGCCTCCTTACGAACAGTAAGATAATTTGCATTAATCATTCGATGCCCTTCATATATTTAATGCCAGATCTTTGTATTCTATGCTTGAGCAAGACTCAATTTTCAGCATATTCAAATTTGAATATCTAGATGATGTCAGCTGTTTTGTAGAAGGGTGGACCATCCTTAGGCAGATGGATATCGGCTCTGCTTGCTGTACGAAACCCAAAACTCCTATACACTGCTGCAGCTGACCCTGCATGCTGACCTCTCAACAGATGTGGCGAATGCAAACAAAAAGTGCCTTAAACAAATCAATAAAGCAGTACATTACTACATATTAATGTGAACTGTACACCTGGTGGTGGTTTCAAATTCAGCAAAGATGTAGTGAATAAACCTGAGTGCTACTTGCCTGTGATGAGTTTGTGGAGGGCGCTCCTATCTCCATTGACAGCTGCAGCATGAACCTGCGAGCCCAGAGACGCAGGTCCTGGGCTAGACGTCGCTGAGGCCTGCAACAAAAACAGATAGAAGGTCATAATTCAACCTGCAGCAACATACACTCAGCTTACTTATCAAGTGTTAAATACTGTGACATTAAGCTGAGTCTAGACAGTTTCCTTACCATTCATGTAGCTGCCAGCACACCCCACAACTGGACATAGTTACATTTAAGGAGTTCATGCATAATACCATATTATCCGCTATAATAAGCCATGTTTAAATAGCTCCTACTAAAAAGGTGAAACTGGGAATCTCAAAATCACTTCCAGTCACCACATAAAACATAAAAAAAATATTAGTGAACTGCCATGTCCACAGACACCATTCACATTTTTTAATAGTTACAATTTAGTTTACATGTATACCTCAAGCTCAAGCTGTTAGTTCAAGCTCTTCTGTCGCCTAAATTAATTGATAGAGCCATAGAGGAGCAAACGTGAAAGCATTATCCTTAAACATTGATCATATTTCAGGCAGATAACAAACACATGAAGCTCTGTTGGCAGTCAACCACACAATAAAACAGATACTTTCCGATGTTTGTTTACAGTAGGGAGTGTGTTTGTGTGTGTGT
>NW_023339807.1:14500388-14511918 GCF_004916995.1 Morone saxatilis | reverse complement strand
GTGTGTGTGTGTGTGCACGTCTGTATGTGTGAATGTGTGTGTCTGCTCCTGCTGAGGGGGCTAAATCTCTTCCTGGCCCCACTTAACCAGAGCCCAGTGAAAGCTGGGTAATCTGCAGACAGGAAGCAGCTGGGGAGGGGGAGACCCTGTGTGAGCGTGTAAGAGGGGGGTCTCTCTTCATGTCTTATTCATGTCTCATTAATACTGCAGCACGCCTTGCTGTGTGTGTGTGCGTGCGTGCATGTGTGTGTGGGGGTTTAGAGATGTGGGACAAGCCCTGCGGGGCACAACACAGAAATCAATTATTGCCCCTAAACACATAAATGCTGGAGGCACAAACTCATGCCACAATCTGAGATTTCTACAAGACATTTTTATTAACGCTCGCACATAGACCTGATTCACTACTTCTGAAACTTACCGTGTAAAAAGGGTTTTATACTATATAACTGATAGGTAATATTGATTTAGTATAGGCTGATTACTTCAGCCAGTCTTTTTAAACTTTTAAACTCTTGAGAGAAATCTGAACGATCTGAAGGGAGGAGGGAATACTACGGTGTCCTCCATCCTTCCTTCTCATCCCCCTTTCCCTCCCCGCCGTCACCTCATAAAGTGTGCTCCTGTAGACACTGCGTGCAGCATGGCAATTACCCATCATGCTCACTGCTTTCTCACGCTCTGCCAAGTAGTGGCGGAGACTTAATACAGGTTAGTTAATACATTTACTGCAAAGTAGGTAAGAGTGCGTAAAGAAGGATGGGAGGGAGAGATGTTAGTTGCGGCACTTAAAGGTGTGTGTGAGCGTCGGTGTGTGTGTGTTTGGCACATGTGCCACGTCATGGGAAGTGATTTTCCGTGAGAGAGAGTTTTTACAGGAGCTTTACCAAAATCAACCACAAACATCTCTAAACATCTCTAATTTACAATGATTACTCAGTCAGTAATGCACGTGCATGCGCACATACACACACACAGTCTGCAAATACTAATATCTAACATGTGCAGAAATAGCAGAGATGCCATAGACGCACTTTCAGAGTAGAATCATCATTTTGATGTTAAAATCCTCCCCCACAGACGATTAAATGAGATCTGATATTCACTGTCCTTCAATCAAGAGCTTATTCCAAACTTTTGCTTTACTTTTGTTGACTTACTGTGATCTTTTTCTGCTTTTTAGGAGTCAATATAAAAGGCCCCAGCTGCCACAATAAAAATATGAATTGATTTATGAATAATCTTAGATGCAGGGGAAAAAATCATAATTTGGCCAAACACTGACAAGAGGGACACAAGTCGATATTTGAATCTATGTGAGGGACATTCATATCGCCAAGAGCAGGCAATTAGAGTTTCATGAGGATCTGAGTGTTTTGGAAACACCTACAGTGCATCCAAATTTGGCTAAAAAGGCTTTTGCGGTGCCGTGTCTGAAATCAAACAAAGGAGGGTGTAAAAACAACACCAGGTCCTGTTGAGAGGTTTGGAGTGGTTTCATTTAGCCATTCATACGTGTTCCTCTGGGGGAGCACACCACTTGTTAATATGAAGACAATAACTCAGAGTAAACTATTGATCATGGGCTGAGGTCCAGACCAAGTGATTGTGCATCTGTATAAGTATTGATTCATGCTGATGCTGACATTATTTAGTCTTTATTCATATTTGGCCTCATATAACTGAAGTGAGTTTAACAAAGAATCCACACACTCCCACAAAACCTTTCAGCGACACTACAGGAGTGCTGCGCACATACACACTGCTGCCTCCTCACACGCACGCACGCACGCACACACACACACACACACACACTGGACGCATAGTGTAACTAAAACTTCAATTGATACTATTGAGACAGACAGGCAAAGAAACCAGGGAGTCAAAGTGTGTGTGTGCATGTTTGTGTACAGTGTGTTTGTCTATATGTTTCTCTAGCTGTCTGTCACTGTGAAGGCGTCTGCTTTTGATACAGGACATGGCTAGGGCATGCTGGGTAAGCAGTGGGGAACAGAGCCTGAGCCTGTGGCCTTTATTTCAATTCTAGACAGGTGCACACACTTAAACACACACACACACTTTTTGTGTAACTTTATACAGTTTATACTGGTAAAGTGTGTTTAGGCTCTTTGCCAACATGAGGCTATTACAGGTGCTTGTACCACCTACATGTTTCACTGTGTGTGTCTGTGAGTGCGCGCGTGTATCTACGTCTCAAATAGGAGATAGAGGCTGCGGGGATCAGTCCCTGGGTTTTGACTGACAGGTAAAGAGGTGGGAGGAAGGATAATATCAACCCACAGGGATGCCCAATCTGTAAAGCCCTATTTCTGGGGGACTTCCTGGTTCCCCAAGGACCAATGAGCTGGCTCCCTCAGCTGGGGGCCGAGCCCTGGGGCACAGCGGGGCCAATCAGCAGAAGGGGAGAAGGCTGAGTGACACACAGATCTGCTAATTTACATCATTACCACAATGAATCCTGACAAATGAGCCCCCAGGGTGTGAGCCAATCACCTGGGAGAGTAATGCAATTAGGCGGGACCACAGCTGTCAATCTCACAGCCACGGGGGTCAGGTAGTGACGCCTGTGGCTAAAACACCCCTGCCTGTCGTTCGCACACACCATCTATACATGTGCACACATATATATGCATATGGAGAGACACATCACTGGTGCAGATATGAAGTGTAGCACATATAAGTGTGTGTGTGTGTGTGTGTGTGTGTGTATAGAGTATGGGACACAGAGGAGGCTGGTTCTCTATCTTTCTCCTGAGGGTGGAGGGTAGGAGGGAGTCAGAAAGGGAGGGTGGTGTGTGTGACTGCTCGAGGGACACAGAGATTGACTTGTGTCCTCCGAGGACTTACACCTGAGCGCAAGTGTGTGCATATGCGCATACATATGGGTGTGTGTTTGTGTGTGTTTACATTTGCCCATGTGTCTTCGCCCACTGGGGCCCAGTGTTGTTTATGCTCTGAGTCTAAGCTCCGTGTGAGGACTATGACAACAAAAGGTGGAAGAGGGCGGAACCATGGGGGAGCTAAAACTGGTGCAGAATAGCCCTGCATTTGACTGGCATGTAAGCAAGCGCTGCTGGTAATGAGGCTTATCTTATTCTCATTAGGTGTAGTGATATCATACTGGAGCACTCCACTGAGTCGATAGGGTTCTGCCCAGCACGTTGTTAATGTGTGTGTGTGTGTGTGTGTGTGTGTGTGGGCCAGTCGATGCTACTGTGACCGGCAGACTGTCAGGCGCTGCTGGAGATTAATCAGAGGCACTAATAACACCCATGCTCGGTCTCAAAACACACTTGCGTACCCCTTCGTAGCTTTAGTACCAAACAGGAGGAGGAGTTTTTAGAAAGTAACACCCTGAAAAATGGCAACAGTGGACTGATACAGTCTCTGTCACCTTGCGTGTGTGTTTCAGGCACTGCTTGAGATACTCAGAGAGTTAGGGGAGCTGTGTGTTTTGTGTCATCCCATTATATCGCTAATGAGCCGCCCTCAGGAGGGAGGCGAGGGAAGAGACAGCAAGGCGGACGGAAAAAGACAGACGAAGAAAAAGAGTGAGAAGAGGATGGGGAGAGAGCGAGGGGGGGGGAGAGAGAGACAGAGACCAGCTTGGGGACTTTTTCCTCTTCTCCCCTCCGTATCCCTTTCCCAACACCTCTGAGTCTAATTGGACTAAAACTGTGATCTAATTAAATGTCCAATTAAAGTGCAGAGAGCAATGTGCCCACCGGCCATAATCAGCTGGAAAAACAAACAAAAAAATCAATGGGAGCAATGCGAAATGGAAGAAGATGGAGAAAACAGAAAAGGGAGGAGAAGGCAAAATGGGATGGACAGATGAAAACAGAGTGCAGGGAGAGCGGTATGTTGGTGTGCTGCATGTAGTATGATAGGACACTGTGCATTACATCTTCCATGTATGTATGGTTATGGACCTACATGGGAGCTCATACTTAGCTTTATCGTCAGCTTTGTACAAGACCAAACAAAGGCCTAACAAAGCCAAAGTTTCTAATTTCCTTCTGACATGTAACAACAGGATTTGACAGGAGCACTAAAAGAAGACATGAGTATGCCTCAATTTGTCTACAAAGAAAAAATGTGTTGTTTTTAATCAGTGTGTCAATAAATGTTTGTTAAGGCTTCTCCAATGTATCACTGTAAATTAAACACCTATGTGGATTTTGACTGTTAAGACGATTCAGTCAATTTAAAGACCTTCTATTTGGCACTGGTAAGTTGTAAAAAGGCATTTATTGTTATTTTTATAGATTTTTTAAAGAATAAACAATCACTTGATCAAAAACACCCTGATAGGCTGCATTTATCATTAATAAAAATATAAATTTGCAGCCCAGCTTCACTCATACGTCAGAGTTTTCACCAAACATTTTTTTTTTAACAATAACTTAGTATGATACATCGTAATTACAGGACTTAATTCATTTGATGTTACACGCCTTCATGCAAGAAGTGTTTCAGTTTCCTGTCTCTGTTTCTATCTAAATGACCCAATTTGAACTATATTCACACTGCAAGCCTTTTGATTTATTGCTCAGATCTGATTCTTCTTGTTTTTGGCTGTTCACATGATTTTTTAAAATGTGGCCCATATCAGATTTTAAACAGGTCATGGTCCTGATCCGACCCACATGACAAATGTAGATCTAGAGTGACGTAAAAGTCACATGACACATGATACCAGTATCTGATTTGGACCACACAAAGAATTGAAAAGATCGGATTACATGTGTAAAACCTCCAGTCTGATTCACATATGAGCCAAAAAAATCAGATTTGGGCCACTTTTGCAGTGTGAATATATCCTTATATAGTATGAACTATAATTGTTTTAGTGACATGTATTAACATGTACTGTATATATATTATTATACAAAATATATTTACATGTCATCATCGTTATAATTGCACTGGGTTTTTTTTATTTGTTTTTTGAGTTGTGTGTACAAGTTTGTTGTCTAAATTAGAAATACAATTGAAGATAAAATTCAGTATAATAATAATAAACACAGTATACAACCCCAACAAGTGATTCTTCCATACCTCAGCAGATACAGTGATATATATATCAATACAGGATGAAGTTTTTCTGGATACCGTGATGTTTATTTGACTTATTTTCTTGCATTAACAACTTAAGAAGGACCTTCTGCTCCTCTTTCTCTCCACCACTGATATTCAGACAGGAGGAGAGAGAAATCTTCCTCTGACTCCATCTGTGAGTTGCTCACACACTGTGAACCCCCTATGGACAGCTTTAGCCCATAAAATATTAATGCTGGGATTCAATTCAACATACCACCTTAATCTCCTTAACAATTAGGCTGTTACAGCACACAATTAGGTTTGTTACACATAGTCTCAATGGTCTTGACTCTGGGGGGAGCATTCAAACCGGTAGTACAGAGGAGATACCTAAGTAACCTACAGATAACTACAGAAAATAAAACTCTGCTGGGTTTTATAAACCTAAATTAAATCGGGAAAGCTGCTCCCTGTGTGTTGGATTCTTACCATATCTGCGTTGAGGGGGGACACTTCAGCAGATGTTTCTCAGTTCAGTGCATCCTTCATGGGTGTGGATGCACGTCCAGGTCCCCTACCTGCCCTGATCCTGGCTCCTGCAGGGCCAGAGAAAGAGGATCTCTCACATACTGAGACCAGCCCACCTGTTCACACAAAGTACTGCCAGCATAACACTGCCACTGTACTGATTACAGGCAGAGAGGGGAGGATGCCTCAGAGGGACATATTATTTGTGTTAAACAGTGTTCTCATCTAATCTGACGAAGTGCAACTATCTTGTTGAAGCAGTAGTCTGGTTTGGAGTTGCGGGCCTTGTGTTTGATTGAGCGGCAGCTAAACACATCATTTTGTTGGATGTTTGGGAGAACGTTTTGCAGAGACTTTGCAGAGTTGTGCACCAGAGCACCAAAAGTTTTTCAAAGTCAACGAGTTTTGTGCTACAAAGTGTGTTATTTTACTAACAAAACGCATTGGTAGATGGTGAAAATGGGCCGAATAGGGTATTACAAAAAGTGAGCCATAATGATGCAACTCCCCCCTGTTCAGGAGAAATCAGTTATTCATAAACGCACTGAAGAAAGTACAGAGAACAACGTGTGACAGTGGATAAACCGAGTGTAGCGTTACTGATATTACATTTTAATAAAGTGCTCTTTGTACTCCTCCTTCCTAGGTGTGTTATATTTACCGTTGGAGTTCCTTTTCTTTCAGATGAAAATCTCAGGAAAGTTTTCTTCCAAGCAGTCCCGTTGAATCGCCACCGTCTCGGCGACCAAACACTACAACTCCCGTTACCGTTGTAAAGCAACGGGACGCCATCATTAGAGTTCCCCCGCGTCACACAGCTCAGCCGTTTGCCCACTCCAAAAACTACATTACCCAGAAAGCCACGCGAGCACCAGGAAGTGTCACCCGTTTCCGTGGCCACCGTGAGATTGGTTCGCCGTCGGTTTCCTGCTGCAGCACGAAGAGCGGCGTCGAGACAGACTGGGAAGACTCAACACCACCACCTCCAATAACTATACTGTACAATGAAACTCTTAGCAATATCTCCCTCCCTCGATATCCGCTTCGTCACAGTTGTTCTGCTGGTAAGCGTTTGTGTTTCCGCCCGTTTGAATCCGCGCCAACGGTCAGCTGCACGCGCGAGCTAACGGTAGCTAAGTAACGTTAGTTAGCCTGCCGCCGGGAGCTAGCTGCTGGCTAGCTGCTGGCAGGAGACGTGGCTTTTAAAGTGGCTGTGGTGGACCAGCGAGCCGGCTCACTCGCTACTGGGTGTGCAGTTATTGAGCAGGTTCATTTGGGGAAGGCCTTTTGACCGAGTTTCACCCAAACGACTCATAACTAATCAAGTTATCCAGCTGCAATGTCAGCCTGGCCGGTAGTGTTGAGTAACGCTAGCTGCGGTGCTGTAACTAAACACTCGCCGTTTTTATATTGTATATAACCCGGGTGTTGCTCACATAACGTGCTGTTTATTTAAACACTACAAAAACGAGCTGAAGTTGGACTCGTGGTAACTTTGTTGAGGTGAAGCACCCAGCTAGCAGTAGGTGCTAACACACACTGACAGCAGTGGGAGGGTTGTTGAACGCTGACACGGTTAGTTTAAGCGTCGTGTGTCGGTGTGCTGTGTTTGATTCCGCTTTATGTGCGTTATTGTGCGGATTCAGGCGTTAATTGTCGGACTCTTCGTGTTTCTGAAGGATGCTCGCCGGTTGGTGAATTCCTCTGTTGTGGCTCATTCTCATTGGCTGAGAAACCCGGAAGAAGACAGTTCTGCTTCTTGTTTGGGCCTGAAATGAAAACTTAAAACTTAAATGTCCTCTGAGAGCTGCAGGGCACTTTGTTCACTGGTCTAACCACAGCGACGGTGGCATTTCATATCAGTCTGCAGCTCATTGTGTGTGGTAAAGTGACTTGAAGTTTGAAAGAGAGTCAGGAAGTATTTTTTACAGAGCTGAAAAGTCTATTGAGTGTTTTTATAATAAATGTGATTGTTTAAGTGATTTTTTCATGCATAGATACTCATCATTCACTGGACCCAGCTTCTTAAATTTGAGGATCTGCTGCCTGTCTTTGTTACATGTCTTTGTACGTAGAAATGCGTTTGGTTTTGGAGTATTATTTAGATAAAAGAAGAAGCTTCAAGACATCCTCTTTGTCTCTGAGACATTGCAAAGACTTAATAATAGAAATAATAGTGAGTTGCTGTTGCGTTCTTTCCTAGAGTCTGTAGTGATATTTGTGTTACTAACAGGAGGGTGAATGTCACATATCCTGTTTGAGGAGGAGCTTGAGTCAACACAGATCACAACAGATAGTGCAGCGATGTAACGTTAGAGAGGTGGTGGCTGCCAGTTGAAACCGTACTGAAGTCATTTTGTTAAAGTTTTATAATGTTCTTTAGTCTGCATTTTTTAAAAACAAGCCCTTTAAGGAAAGAGTTGATTCAGGCTACATTTTATCTGCTACTGTGTTTCTCAGTTGACAGTCAGCGTCTCTCCGACATTTGTGTTCTTTCCCCCGTTTCCCCCAGTGGACGTCGTTTCAGCCCTTAAATCTTCTCTTTCATACAGGATTCGGTTATACAGCGAACATCATCAGAGCTGGAATTCAGAAATCCCAACTTTATCCGTTTTAATTACAACCTTATTCTTTTTTGTGTGGTACCAGGAAGATGCACGGAAGAAAAAAGACTTTAGTTTCCTCACATAAAATACTACTTTCCATGTTATATTAGATATATTTGATGATGTAGATTTTTTTTTTTACTATGATGAGAGCAGCAGTAGTCTACTTGTTTACTCTTACCATAGAGGTCATTTTGTGGATTTAGGCTCACACAATGATTAAATGTGCATTCAGTGATTTTTGATTACATGATGTGGAGTTGTTGTATCTCTTGGTGCAACTTGCAATTTATTTGTAATCCCATAATCTTTGGTATGTTCGATGAAAAAAGGAACTAAAACAATATACACAAGCACAGAATAGAGCTGCAAGATTAATTTAAATATTATCAGAACGGCCGTATGGCCAAGTGCAATTTCCAAATTGCAGAAGCTGCAGCTTTTTGTAAATGTGTGACAGAACAGTATTATAATGAAGCACTGGCTGATAAATCCTGTTCTCCAGCTGTAAGAAAACATACTTGCTTGGTACAGACCAACAAAAATGTCACATCATTTGATTAATGGATTTTTTTCAGTGAAAAGGAAAAAATTTGGTGCAACAATTCCCACTAATTGTGAATCTTATCGTAATCATAAAAGCTGTCAAAATAACCGCAATATTATTTTGGTTTATTACCATATCGTAACTGTATTACAGAAAATGACACCTTAATCTCACTCTCTCTCTGGTTTGTAGAGTTGAATGATCGAGGTGGAGCTCATAATCAGTGTTGATTCATTTATAAATGTCACCTTTTTGTGAATACGTAGACTCAGCGCACAGGGAGAAGTGGATGCTGCTTCACTGTTTCAAGTTGTTTCGACACCTTGCAAAGTTAAAAATACTGTGTGTTTGGAAACTTTATTAAAAGAGAGAGCTAAGCATATTCTAAAAAAAAAAACAGGAAACATTTTATCTGATTAAGATGTACGATACACACATTCTTTCTATTTTAACATCCAGATCATTACCATAAACGTTTACCAGGAGTTTATTTGCTCATGTGCTATTTTTGGAAAGCGCGCCGTTGTGTCCATGTCCACATTTACTTGCACACAAGACACCAGGTTACAAGAAAAAACTGGATTCTGCAGAAAATCATGAGAGCATAATTTGCATGTTGCTTTGCATGCATAGACGGGCCAAAGGTAACATTGTGTACTGTATATTTAGTAGTAGAAACAACTGACCGGGAGACGAGCCTGGAGCAGATTACACCTCTCAGGTGTCACACTGGGCGTCCCACAGGAGGGATTGCAGAGGTTACTGATTAAAAGGACGCCTTGGCTGCTCTGCTCACCCACTCTTCATTGCAAACGTGATTATTATTATTTATGCAGTTAGAAATATAAAAGGTTTAAAAAATATAGCTTTCACTATATTCTGCATTGTTGCATGAAGCAGCACCATAGTGTGTTACGTGTGCTGAGTCAGGTTAAGTATGGGCTGTACTTTCCACTGTGACAGCTTGTGTTCAGTCAACAGTGTGCTGACAGGCTCAGTGGCTCTTTTTAGTCTTGAATTTCCCCTTTGTGGATCAATAAAGGCATTTTTTAATCTTAGTCAACCATCTTAAGAATCTTTTTTCCCGATCCCCCACATAGTTGTCTTGTGTATGTGTTTGTGTTTTATTTGCTGATGTATTTCTTCCTCTGTGTGTCTGTAGGTGATGGGCCTCTCTACTCCAGGACAAGCAGAAATCACCAGTCTGGACTCAGGCAACATTGATGACGTGCTAAGTAAGGCGTCACACTTTAGTCTTCAAAGGTTTCTCAAAAGAAAAGTTCGACATTTTGGGAAATAGATTTGCTTTCTTGCTAAGAGTTAGATGAGAAGCTCTCTTGTGTGTTTATTCAATATGAAGATATACAGCCAACGGCTGGTTGGTTTAGCTTGGCATAAAGACTTTACTTTATTTCATTTCTTTCTTGCCTGATTATTGACAAGGAAGCAAATAATCATATTTCCTGGAATGTCAAATTATCACTTTAATACTTATTAACTCTACTATTCAGATCTTTGTTGTTCTCTATTTTCTCTCAGCGTCTTTAAGAGATATTCATTTTTCCATCTTTCTAAGGACCTTGTGTTTTCAGTCCACTTTGTCAGACTGTTTTCATGTCTTTGTTAGCCGGATATCACAAAAATGACTCAATAGACTTCAGGAAAATGTTGTGGCCAAGGAAGAACGTGGCCATTACGCAATTAGTTGTTAATGTGAATAGCACGATTAAACCTTATATATTTTATGACTCCTGAGCTGTGAGTTGGAAAGGCAAAGTTTTGTTTTTCTGGATTCCTTCCAAAGAATATCTTCATATTGGCCACACCCGCTGCTGCCTTCTCACATTGCTCACCACAAACTCATCCAATGTTCAACAGATTTGGTCACTAAAATCTTTACAAAACCTGAAAAGAAAGTTATTAATTTGTTCCACACTGTTTTCTTGAAATTGTTTCCACATTATTGCAGACCATTGGCCCTTGGCTTACCTTTTCACCAAATAAACATTTAATGACATTTCAACACGAGGTGGTATTATCAATAAATGTAAATAGCCATGAGTCACTGGTCATAAATTTGTGTCGGTCTGTAATTGCTTTCTTGTTTTGTATTTTTCCTTCAGTAACAGAAAACTGAGGGGTTTAAAAGATTGATTACCCTAATTAATTAATTTTAGCTAGCAAAACGCATATTCACAAGTATTTTTAGTAATGTATAGAGGCTTCCATTAATTTCTTGTTTGTGTGTGTGTTTCCTTGCAGATAATGCTGGGGTGGCATTAGTGAATTTTTATGCAGACTGGTAAGTGTGTTGTTTTTCTCCCACAGTCACTGGATCTCTGTATATATTATGTGAAGGATGTTTAAATTTAATTTCGCTCATGATGCAGATGTTTTCTTGTGAATGCCACCGCAATAAGTATAATTAGATTGCTGTCATCCGCAGTAGAGATTAGGTTGGTTTATTTTTTAAAGATTTTTACATAGTGCATCTGTTTTAATCTCATATTTCTATGCTGGTCTAATTAATGGAGGGATAATGGAACTGTTACAAGGCAAAAATCATTTTACGATATAGTCAAATACTGCAAATCTATTTAATTTACTTACAAATTATCAAAATCCTTTGACCTCACCCCTTACAGGTGCAGGTTCAGTCAGATGCTCCATCCAATTTTCGAGGAGGCATCTAACATAGTGAGGGAGGAGTTCCCTAATACCAAGCAGGTGGTGTTTGCCCGTGTCGACTGTGACCAACATTGTGAGTATTACTATATTTTCATTT
>NW_023339807.1:14500004-14500353 GCF_004916995.1 Morone saxatilis | reverse complement strand
AAGTACCACACAACAACATCCAGATGCAACTAACAATTAAACTTTAAACAGAAACAAATAATAATGTTAACAAGATAGCAGAACTATATAATTTATTCATTCGATCAGTGGTATTATATTATAAGTATTTATTTCATCAAAGACAAATTAACTAATCTCAGCAATTTTAAAGCTGAAACTAAAAACTGTTTCTATGTTATAGGTTACTTAAATGATGAATCTGTTATCTAAAAGTAATATTTGTGTTAGTATTAGTGTATGGGGGATTGCTGTTTATGGTGATAAACCATAAACTGCTATAACACTCGTTCTATATATAGGAAACAAAACAGTCTCACACACACACACA
>NW_023339807.1:14499691-14499904 GCF_004916995.1 Morone saxatilis | reverse complement strand
CACATATGTACACATAGATGCCCAGCACACCAAAGCTCAGACACATAAACCACCAGCCTCAGCCTTTTGAGATAAAGCAAATTAAAGAGAATTATTGATGACCTGCAAACTGTTTGAAGACTAATGACAAAACTGCTGCTTCCTGTGAAGACGGGAGGCTTAGAGACACCCCGCAGAGAGATTGACACCTGCCACATGCACACACACACACAC
>NW_023339807.1:14490621-14499652 GCF_004916995.1 Morone saxatilis | reverse complement strand
CACACACACACACACATTCAGTGTGTGCAGAGAGAATATTTACTCTTGGCGGGGGGCAGCTTTCATGTGGGAGATCAGAGCTCAGAGCTGACTGAAGGCAGTGTTTTCAGACTGAGGTTTAACCGCCGTCTCTGTCACTGCTCCGCTCTTCATCCACCCATCCCCATGTGTTTTTACTCTGCTTCTTCCTCTTCATCAATTGATTTGTCCTTCTTTACTTAACTTCTCCTCTGCCTCTGCGTAGCGGACATAGCCCAGCGGTACCGCATCACCAAGTATCCGACATTGAAGTTGTTCCGCAATGGGATGATGATGAAGAGGGAGTACAGGGGTCAGAGGTCGGTGGCGGCCATCGCTGACTTCATCCGCCAGCAGCAGGTCGACCCCGTGAAAGAGATACACTCACTGGAGGAGGTCAATGCTGTGGATGTGAGTGGCAAACACACACACACTGTTTCTGTAAAATATTGTAAATAAAATGGTATCAATTCTTTTCTCAACACTCTTTTGCTTTTTTTTTTTTTCCAACAGAGGAGCAAGAGAAACATCATAGGTTACTTTGAAAATAAGGACTCGGATAACTACCACACATATGAAAAAGTTGCCAACATCCTTCGAGATGACTGCACGTTCTCGGCTGCCTTTGGGTGAGACGAGGCACCATAATCCTTCAAACGAAGAGCATTTGTAGAGTAGATATTTTAGTTTCAACGTCATTGTTCAATTTGTATTCATCCTAAACATTTCTTAATTGCTTTATTCTCATAGTACTGTATCTGAGTCTGAGCGCTTCAGTGGAGACAATGTAATCTACAAGCCTTTGGGGGAGAGTGTCCCTGACATGGTCTACCTCAGCTCACTCAACAACTTCGACCTGACCTATGCTTGGGCCCAGGACAAGTGTGTGCCTCTGGTCAGGGAGATCACCTTTGAAAATGGAGAGGTTTGTTACCTGCTTTTTCTAATCGAGCATTGTCAACGTGATGATAATCTGCTTATTTTGGCTTTTTTGCTCTAATGTTAGATGTATAAATCTGCATATGTAGATGTACAAATCGATATTTATTCCATTTATTCATGGAGTCTGTGGGTAGTACATCTCCTGACGCCACGGAAAGGCCCTGACTCATCTGTTTTTGACCTTTTGTGTGTGTATTTATGTGTTTACCAGGAGCTGACTGAAGAAGGAATCCCTTTCCTCATCTTGTTCCACGTTAAAGAAGACGCAGAGAGCTTAGAGAAGTTCCAACATGAAGTGGCTCGCCAGCTCATCAGCGAGAAAGGTGAGTGTGTCTTTTTTTTGGCATTTAGTGCTTTTCAAAATTGTGAATTTGAGTTACTCATGAGCAAAACAGACGTGGTGTTCATGACATTGGTGTCTGCTCCTTAGGGTCTATAAACTTCCTGCATGCAGACTGCGAGAAGTTCCGCCATCCTCTGCTCCATATTCAGAAAACTCCTGCTGACTGTCCCGTCATCGCTATAGACTCATTCAGACACATGTATGTCTTCCCCGACTTCAAAGACCTCGAGTAAGTACCGTCTTTCCCTTTCTCTATACCTTTATTTAGTGTTGCATGAGGATGTGCTGCGTATGTGTGCAGTAGTTTAGTCCTTACAATTGCATGCATATAATATTATTAATGTCTGATAAATGATAATGAATTTATTTTCTTTCTTTTGTGATACCACCATGTGTGCATCTCCCTTTTTAAATAGTAGAAAAAGGTTTTTAGAAATGAAGATATGGGCTGGTCATTGTTTCATACAAAAAGAAAAGAAGCCAAATTTAAATGAAAACTCGCCACAAATGCAGCTATAATTAAACAAATGAATCATCCACATGTCAAATCAGTCTGATATATTCAGCATCCTTTTTGGACATTTTTGAGCATTGAAATTGTTCGTAACGAGATCTCCCTAAATAAAGTTAATTTCATCTCTCACACACACACACACACACACATAATCATAATCATAATCCACTGTGCACTAACACCAGAGAAATGTCACACCTCCTAAAATCTGTCCTTTATGAATGGGCCAGGACACCAGAGCTAATGTGACATGATTTGGCACGTGCAATAAGTGCTAAACTAATCCAGTCTAATCTAATTTAATCTTATTTATTCTGTCCCCCACCACTCTGCCTCCCCCAGTCCCCAATCAGAGTCTGATCAGATAGACAGAAGCCCCGAGGACTGACCAGCCCTCCACAACCTAATTACATCACATCACCACTGCATGTGGCACACAGCTTGTAATTACATTAGTGCAGTGTATGTTTTATATATATATATATGTGTGTGTGTGTGTGTGTGTCTGCATGCTGTGACTTGGGACCAGCTCCGTCTGTGTGATATGACAACAGCTCATGACCTGTCGTTAATAAGCACACTTCACAGGACAGCGATGATATGGATTAATGCTGCTTCATGACACGTCCGCAGGGACTAATGTCCTCTGCGGCTGCCATGAGCTGTTTTGTCTCCTATCAACTCTAACCTACGCTGTAGCTGAAGCAGGTCCGTCTGTATTGCTGAACTTTGTGTGTAGGAATGCCTCGAACATACAGTTACGGAATAACCACTAAACACAACAGCTCATGTATGAGCGATTTAAGAGAATTTGTTTTTGTCACGTACAGACAGTCTGTCTCTGTTCATAAGGAGAAAAACATGAAACTTTACAGTGTTGTACGGGGACGAGATGTATTAAAAAGACCTACAAAACAATAAAAAAAACACAAAAAGAACAAAACAAGGCGGCCAGACAGTTTACAAGATTACAAAAATGTCACAATGTTAACATCTCGGGAGTAAGGTACAGTAGCATGGACAAGTGAGCTGAGTTAAACACCCCACCCACTCATGTATCCAGGCGAGTCAGAGTCCCTGTGGATTTGGGGTAATTTAGTAATTTAGCACGGTTCCTAAGAAAGGTCCCCGTACCCTCTCAGATCTATTCTGTGTGTTGGGTCAGTACAGACGTCTCCTTGAGCCGGAGGCAGTGGTACACTTCCAGGTCAGACATTTTGGTATCTAACGTCGTGCGGGACAGACAGCTATGGCTCAGGAGCAGGTCATCCATTAATTGCAGGGTTGGTGATTTGATCTCCTCCTGTCTGCAAGTCAAAGTCTCCTTTGAGCACGATTGCAAGATACTTCAGTCCCAATTGCTTATGGCAGGCAGGCCACTGTGTGTGTGAGTGTGAGTGAGTGAATGAGAGGCTAAATGTGTCCACTAAAATAGAAGAGCACATATAAATGCACTACATTTATTTCCCTCTATTTCTACCACAGTACGTCGCTGCTCTGATAAAGTTGTCGACAGCCGTTCTATTGATGTTTCCTTCCTAGCAGGCGATTAATCTCTGCGGTGTAAATGTTTTCCTCTTGCCCTTGGGTAACATTTTTGTGAATGAGAATTCAACAGGAACAGGTAGCCCTGTAAAGCAATTTATAGATTAAATTATTAAATCTCAAACGTGCACCTACTGATGAATGAGTGGCCCCCATCGGGCTCAAATGTTCACTTATATGACCAAACCTCACAGAAAAAAAGATTTGGGATAAGCGTACAAACATGTTCTTGCATGATGTCCAACGTGTGTTTCTGTTTCTGTTCTCCAGTATCCCTGGCAAGCTGAGGCAGTTTGTGCTGGACCTTCACTCTGGAAAGCTACACAGAGAGTTTCACCATGGTCCTGACCCCACGGACAGCACGCCTGGACAGGTCAGATGGCGGCATCAGCATGCACTAGGAGTCACTGAAAGCTGGTTTTGTTATATACAATGTGACACTTGACTGAATTTGACTTTTACCCTCAGGAGGAGACGGGAGGAGAGGTGGCCAGCAGCCCTCCAGAGAGCTCGTTCCAGAAGCTGGCGCCCAGCGAGACTCGCTACACCATCCTCAGACGGGACCGCGACGAGCTGTGATCTTACAACAGCCTCCAGTGATCCTGAGACTCAATGCCACGCCCCGGGGTCAGGGAGGGGGTTAGGGTTGGGACAGGCCAGCGGGACAGAACAGCAACACCCAACACCCTTACTGAAGAGAGAGGAGGAGGAGGAAGAAGGAGGAGGAGAAAAAGAAGAACAGGAGAAGGAGTACAGTCCACGACACGACCATGTTGGAATAACCTATATTTTCATAACTCTTTCACGTACAATTTTTATTTTGGATCAAAAGGAAGTGGGATAAAGAAGAAAATGTGTGTGGGCAGGGGTTAGGGGCATTAGGACATCAAGAGAAGTGTTTTTACTTTTATTTTTTGGAGCTTGTAAATATGTTTGTGCTACATGGGAGTCTCATTGTTGGTCTAAATTAAATGCAGAGTTTTCTTTATTTTATTCCTTTCTTTTTCATCACCTGGCTTTTTGTAGAAGAACCCAGAACAGTTCCCTCACTCCAGTCGTATGGTTCTTATCTGTGGGTAGTCCAGTTCAGCCTGTCTGATAGGAGACGCTTGTTTAGTCTCACCGGCCTCATGGCTGCATCTCAATATGACCAACTCTAGTCTAATTCATTTGTATAGCACAAGTCGTAACAATATGCCTGTTGGAAGTAGCTTTATCTCCATATCTTCTCCACACACTCGGCGTTCTGAAGGAATAGAAAAATATTTTGAAATACTTTGTAGGAGTAACGTAATGTCAAACCGTGACTTGAGACAGAAGATAAAGAGACAGAGCTAATCCAGCCTATTGAGATGCACCCCTTCTCTCCCTGGTACTAAATGGTTATAGATTATGATGTCTTTTACAGTGCTTATAAAAAGAATTGCCCCTTTTGGAACTTTTTATGTGTTACTGTTTTATAACACTGAATCACGGTGGATTGTAATTAGGATGTTTTTTTTTTTTTGCCAGCAATCAACAGAAAATACTATAATGACAACGTGAACAAGCCTTTGGCCGTTGTACTAAATTCTGTGTTTAGTATAGGTCTAACACAAAAAACACACCATCCCCATCACGAAGCCTGGTGGTGGCAGTATCATGCTGTGTGGAGGCTTCTTTGCAGTGGGCTCTGGACGGCTCGTGATGGTAGAAGGTTAAATTGATGCAGCAGGTTAAAGAGAAATCCTGGTGCAAACGTACAACTATAGATTTATATTTTATAGTAAGACAACCCCAAACATAAAGCCAAATGTACACAGGAATGGCTTGAAAACAGCCAGGTGAATGCCCTGGAAGTCAGTGTCCAGACCTTAGACAAATCCAGTATTTGTGTCAGGACTTGATAATTGCTATTCACTCCAAGTACGAGAGTGTAACTGACCGAAGTAGCTTGAAAGGGAAAGATGTCCAGATGTGTAAAGCTGTTACAAGCCCACTGATGTAGACGTGAGGCTGTAACTGTTGCCAAAGGTGCCTCTATTAAGTATTGTCTTGAAGGACATTAATACATGTGCAATCAAAAATGTTAATTTTAGAAAAGACCAATCTGAAGAAATCTGAAAATGTTTCTTTGTGTTCAGTGTCTAAAAGGCCGATTGCCTCCACTACTAAAACAGTAAAACATTAAAAAGTCAAAGCGGGCCTTTTTAAAGGCACAGTATTTGCTGTAAAACCTCTGAGTGGTTATCCCGGGAATCAATTAGGAGGGGGAAAATGATTTTAAATGGGGAACTTGAACACGATTATGACATTTATGAAATGGCTGTTGTTTTTGCTGTTACCTGTTGTCAAATGTGTCATCATGCTGGGGGAGAAAAGACTGCATCCTTCCCTGTGTTTTAAAAAGCTGAGAGACAAGAGGGGGAAAACCCATGTGATAAACGGTGGAAATTTACAGTCTGCCACTTTATACGAGTTCTCTTAAAACTGGTTTTGTCTCTTTATATGTCTTTGAGGTTTTGGTACAAGTCTAAATCCCTGAGATCCACTGAGCGTGAATGAATCCAAAAGTGGAAGACAGATTAAGGATATGGGGGACCCATTGCTAAGTTTGTACTGTGCGTCCTGCCCTTCCATAGAAGCCAACAGATGCCTAGTGACATATCAGCCCACATACAGGAGAGCAACAGGGGGGGAATGTGATACCATTTCTAAACCAGTCATCTCAGAGGGGAAGAAGAGTAAAAAAATGAAAAAGTAAATTAAAAACCATTTTACAGGATATTGTGTTGTCTGGTGCTTTGTATGTCAGTCTCTCTGAACTTCACTGGTGTCATTTACTTGTTCTGTTTATCCAATGAATGACGATACTGTTGAAAAGAAACATTTTATTTGGCAGAAAACCAGCAGAAGTATAATCAATACGTGGCAGGTTCTCAGTCCCTGAAGTGGTGGACAGTGGCACTTTGGCGGGTTTTTTTGTGCAATTTTGCTCTCATATCTATATACAGTATAATTTATATAAACATTGAAGCAGGACAACTTTCATTTACATTATTACATAAATGTAACACCACAGTGACGTTAGACAAAAAAACATTTTCTCTAAACCTTCTGGTTCACATGGATATTATTATATTAGGAACATTGAGGCATGATTACTGGTTAACTTAAAAACCCTGTCGAAAAAAAAAAAAAAATCCGAACAAAGATGCAAGCCTGACTAACACGACAGTGTTCTTCTTAGTGATAGCGTTTGACAGAACGGTTGTGTCTTAAACTGACGTAATTCATTTGGTGCCAAAGATTTCTTTAAGCAACAAGATGGGCTCACAACCATATCAGGCTGACCCAAACGCACACTAAAAGCTGTAGTGTAAATTACTGCTTAGCGGCTTTCAGAATAAAAAAAAACATTTGCATGTATAAAATTAGATGAATGTTCTCACAGAAACACCAGTCACACCCAAACATGAAAGTATGTGACTCTGAAGTAAGACTGTTATTATGTAATTGTTTTACAACAGTGCTTGGATCAAAGCTTATATATCGAGTCTCTTCAAGGCAATGTGAGCACCGCGGAAGGTCTAGTTGGTACTTCTCATTGTTCAGTAAACAGTGACGCCTCAGCGATTAACCGGCACCTGAGGTCAAAGAACTAACCAGAACTGTTGGGTCATTTGTCCTTGTTCGACTCTGGTTCAGCTGGTGGTGCTGTCAGTTGTTTCATCTGTAGATCCACTCGGGCTTTGCGTTGTTTCTGGACCAGGTTGCCTCCCGCAAACCCCAGGACGCCCCCTCCCAGAGCGGCAGCCACCCCAGCAGCTTTGAAGCCAGCCAGCAGGCCGAGTGGACCTCCTAATACACCGCCCAGCAGCGCCCCAGCAACCGGCAACACCGCCAACTTGTAGCCCACCGCCTAGAGAGACAGGAAGAAGAGATATGTTCTAGTTTAATTTAACCCCCCCCCACACACACACCACACCATCACACCAACACACACACACACACACCTTTGGAGGCATTAAGACTTTGGGCTTCAAGACAGTCTGCGATAGAGTTTGGATGTGTCTATCCTTTCATGATCATACATCGACCCGCGGAAGGAGGACGCAAACAAGCCTGCAAATGTAAATCGACGCTTCCATAGCAGCATCAAAGCTTTTTCATTATCTTCATTTAGGGGAAATCAGAGAGATGTGGCCTGTGTGTTATTACGGCTGTTATCATCAGAGTGGAAGGTGCTCTTTGCTGATGACAATTAATGACACACGCACACACGGCCAGGGACACACATTTGATTAACACTTCACCATTAAATTAATCTAGTTCAAAAGCTAGCATTGCATGTCCCCGGCCCTGTGGCAGTAGAGGGAATTTTAATTTCATCTGAGCCGAGTTAAAAGGACTCTGGGCACAGGTTGTAAAGGATGGAAGGGAAATGTTGGGGTTGTGTGACTGTGTGTGTGTGTGTGTGTCTGTGTGTGTGTGCAATGTTGTTTGACCTGATGACAGATTACAAGCTTTCAAACACGTTAAAACATCTGACATCCTTCTCATCTGCTTTATCTCTCCACACCCCCCTCGTCTAATGCGCAGCCCACTACATCTAGCAGCAACCTTACAGAGAGGTCAACCTTTGTTTGTGCCACCATTTGGGTGAATTTAATTTAAATTAAGCGATTAAAATGAATATTTCATTATATTTGTTTTGTAAATGGTAGGACTAAAGTTCAAATTGTTAAAGGGTCGCTGCACTTACATTAAAACACTGATTTTCTTACTTATTGTTACTGGTATCCAGCCATGCAGATAGTTCTCGTTTTATTTGCCTATTTTTTTATATATAGAATTAAAACTCCTGCTGCTACCCCAAGACAATGAAGGGGAATTACAATAATTTGGCAGATGGTTTTATCCAATGCATATACAAATGCATACACTAATGTTGGGAGCAATTTGGGATTCAGTCTTTGCTTAAGGACAATCTGACACGTGGACAGGAGAAACCACGGATCAAACCTCCAACACTACAATTAATGACCAACCCACTCTACCACATAAGCTACAGTCAACAAAAATACTATAGTAGGAATTGATAATCATTATTTCATAAGTATTACAGTATTTAAATACTATTGTTAATAATCTACACACTTTGCTTTTGCAACTACTTTTTAACAAAGAAACAGTCCATATGAAAACTGTTCACAAGTGTGCAGGTTATCCAGATTAATACGAGTGTTTCTAGAAAGGGAGGTTACTGTTGAATTGGTTAAATGTTATTTTTATATTCTCCTAGCATCACAAACGAAATGCAGCTCACTTCAGTTGTACCTGGGTGGTGATACCACTAGAAGCAAGTGAGAAAATGTTTTTTTTTGTTTCTATTTCAAGTTATTTACTGTCAAGTGCTTATAGCATATACAGTTTTCCCCCACAGGAATCACAAAGTCTGTAATTACAGTTTAATAACTTCACACCTCCATTATGTTCCTAAAAAAGTGCGAAAACAAAGATCAAAATAGGCAACTTCATCTGACATCCGGTGAGCATTTGTTTCCTTTAATCTCAAACAAAACACTGAAAGTAAAGTTAGAAAAAGTATTTTTTGATAAACAGAAAACGGCTGGCACTGAGTGTGTGTGTGTCTGTGTCTGGCACTGAGTGTGTGTGTGTCTGTGTCT
>NW_023339807.1:14490298-14490533 GCF_004916995.1 Morone saxatilis | reverse complement strand
GTGTGTGTGTGTGTGTTGTAGATTGACAAAAACAGGTGATTCATTCTGGGTATTACAGACACAAAGTTCAACATTTCAAGTGTGTAATATGTGTGAAGGGCACTGAGTTGTCCTTCTGAGTTACACTCAGTGTGTAAGAGTGTATTGAATTGATAATGGAAGCCCGAATGCTGCTCTTGAAAAACTATTAAACAGCCATTCAAACCTCTCCTTAATGCTACACACACACACACAC
>NW_023339807.1:14485221-14490233 GCF_004916995.1 Morone saxatilis | reverse complement strand
AAACACATAGACCCTCTCTTGTCTCATCCTACCTCTCTATCACTCTTCCTCCCCTCCACTCCTCTCTATCCCTCTCCTCTCTCTATTTCCTTAATTGCAGCTTTCCTCCGTATTCGAGTGGATCAATAGGGACAAACGCTGTGGAATGGCTGGGAGGCAAAGTGCCATCGATCTCCCCCATCTCCCAAACACTACACACACACACACACCAGATCATCAGGACACACATATACACACCTTCCCCAGGCTCTTGGTCCCCTCCTCCACGTTGGCAGCGGCTGTGTTGACGTTGTCCTCTATGCTGTCAATCTTCCCCTGCTGAGACTGATGCACAGGGGTTAGACACACAAACACATATTAACACACACACACACACTCCAGCTACCACATTTACCTAGATACACACACGCACGCGCGTGACAGAGCAACCACCTGTTGTGTATTACGTTTTTTTCTTATCTATCCAAATTCTGCTCCACAGCACAAGTTAACATAGGAAAGGTGTGTGTGGAGGCTGTAGGTATATTCAAAGGGGATTTCACTGTGTGTGTGTGTGTGTGTGTGTGGCATTGTGTAGATCTCATGAAATATTCAGAGTGGCAGCTGTCTCTCTCCATGTGAGGGCTGGATGGACACAGTGACCAAACAACAACCAGAGCACTTCTCCTCCTTCTCCTCTTCTTCTTGCCTCAGCTTTCTTTAACACCTCTTCTCCCACCTTCACCTCTCTGTCCATTTTTACAGCTTCTCTTACACAAACCCATGTAACAGCTTCCTGTTATTTTGTGATGGTTTCAAAGGTTTTGAAACTGTTCTGGCTGAAGACAGTAGTTTTGTACCTCACTTGGACCCCTATATTACGGCTTCACTAATCTGGATACAAGAGACGCAACTGCTGATTATTTTCTGGATAAAATATTAGAGAATACTGAAAAATGCCTCACATCTTGGGCTCTCTGTCAAAAACCCAAAGATATTCAGTTTACAATGATATAAAAGAGAGAAAAGCAACGAATCCTCACATTAGAGATGCTTTAGAACGGGGAGAGGAATATATGGAACGTCCCCGGTTTTAGTTCAATCAGGGACCTCTGTTTCCATCTCTCCACTATTGCTATCTAATAAAAGGAATAAAATGCCCAATAACAATAAAATAACAATAGTAATAAAATAATAACAAAGGAAAAATTACAAAAACAATCATTTGATTATAAAAACAGTAAGTGATTAATTTTCTGTTGATCAACTAATAGACTAATGATTAAGTCTGTATATCCCTAAAATGTGGTCACATGTTTTGAGTATGTTTTTTTTTTAAGATACAAGGTCCATTTAGTAGTAGTTGGATGATAAAAGGGGCACCTACAATTCCATGACAACTGAGCAAACTCCATCTGATTGATTGAAAGCTCCATTAAATGGACTGTGTGGTGAGAATGTGTTTAACATTTGTCAAATAGTTTTTATTTAATCTTACCTCATGGCCTTCTAAGCAACATGACAGGTTTAAATTCTACTATTATCAAAGGTGAAAGGCTGTGCTAAAATAATCTTTTGATTAACTGATTTGTGCATCTTCAACATTGTTTTGGTAAACAATGCATTGTTTTATTATTAAGTAAATTTTTTATTGTTTTTGTTTCATATTATCATATAACAGCCTCTGTTTTTGAACTATGATGATCTTAAATGAAATGAAATCATATAAATTGAAACACATTAGACACAATAGACACATTAGCTCATTAGCACATCGTGATGGGCATTTGCTGTTTACATTTTCCAAAATAAATGAATAATATCAGAAACACTTGATACATTCTTGAATAATTGAAATAGTGCATCAGTCAGTTTTAAACCTAGTAGAAAGTGCAATCACATTACAGGCTTATAATTGTAAATCAGGCTAGAAGACACATAAAGAAAGAACATATAGATAAGAACACAAACATCGGAACAGCCACTAACATGACGCATGTACAGAAACAGACACAACCACACACTCACTCACTATTTCCACTGTGGCTGAGCGCTGGAATATTACTCCTCTAACGGCGTCTTTCACCCTTGAGACACCACAACAACATGTCTATGCTCTTCTACCCTCCCTCCCCAGGCCTCTGTCTGTTTTTTCACCCTAACTACGTCTTCACTCTCTCTCTTTCTTTTTCACCGTTAATCTCTCCTTCACTCAGCCATCCCTGCTTCTCTCTCTCCATCCCTGAGGACAGAGTGATAATCTGAGCCGTCTGTTCTCCACCTGCTCCGATGTGTCCCTTGTTCCCCCTCCTCTCCCCCTGTGGACAACCCGCTGTCCTCCCCCAAATCCTCCCACTCGCCCTCGTCTACTCCTCAATCTCTCCCCTTGCCTTGGTGAAGGGGCCTCTGGGGCCCCAGCAGTAGTCCTGAGCTGATCTTTGTAAACTCCTCTCGGAGGAGCCTTACCAGGCAACACAGGCACACATGGTCAAATACACACACACACGCCACTTCCTGGAAACGCTATAGGCGAACTGCCTCTGTCACATTGTTTTCGTTCACAGGGGTAGCTGTGCACACATGTAGATAGAGAAATGCCTCTATGTGAATGTAGCAGCCAGAAAGCACACAGCAGATTGCCGTGTTCGTACTCACATGGACAAGCAAAGAGAACTCCGTCACCAAACCGCTCAGCTCCTTCAGATCCTGAGACAGAAAAAAATGACTATTTATTTAACTGTGGTGCTTATCACACAAATCGACAGCTACAGTACGTCCGAACTGTCAGTGACTGGAACTGACGATCGCATTAACTAATGAGAGTGAATATTAATGTGTGTTATAGTAGAGCAGCGTGCAATAAGTGCGTCTGTAGGAACAGGTAAGAGGGGTCAATTGCATTAGATGATCTTGCAATAGTGATGAATAATGCATGTAACCATGGCAACGTTTAGTATAGACCAAGGCTGGGAACTACTTACTTGTGCTTTACCAGATAGTGCTTTGATTTTAATTCAACATAGGCCTTTTTTGACATGTGGAAAAAGCACAGGCGTAAATAATAATATTAATAATGGCTGAATTCCATTTAGTTGCTTCAGCTTCAGGGTTCTGGTATTGTTCACTGTCACACTGTCATGACTTAGTGGGACACTTTAATAGAACAAAGCCATTGTTAATGTTATTAGTAAATTGTGTGTTTTTACTTCAACGACAAGTCAAAATGGTTTCCTTGTTGTTGTTTCATTCGGATTTCATCATCCTCTTTTCTAAGAACTGAAAAACTGGCACTGGCAGCTATTAGTGTGTTGTTTACTATAGTTAAATTAAGTTTAGAACATTTAAGCATTAAGCTGTTTACCTTTTTTTAAAAAGAAGATATAATAAAGTAAGTATAAAATAGAGTATGATATCCACACTGTATGTTAGGGGTTCTGTTCAAAATGTGGAGGGTCCAGACGTACCTCTTCGAGGTTGTCCCAGGACTCAGCTGCACTCTGGTCAGCAGGGATTTCTGGAAGATGGAGTTGAATTTGCCTGCCAGACACCGGCTCCTCGTCCACATCGTCAGAAGCGTGGCCACTGCTGGACGCACAGCTGGATGGCTGAGCGGCAGGTGTTGGTGGCTGAGACACGGGGTTAGAGTGCAAAAGCAAGAAGTCCCGTGCGGCGGCTGACGCCCTGTCTCTGACTGGCTTGACAAGCTCTTCCAGAGCGGCGGCGTCTTCAGCACGGACCCGAGCACACAGCTTCTCCATCTCTCTGATGTTAGCTCGCAACTGCTGCAGGGGGACAGAAAAGAAGCAGGTTTGTCAGTAACATTGTGAGTGTCAGGGGGACAGTTATACAATGAATGAAATACAAGGTACTGGGATGTTTGACTTGATCAAGGGACAGCCGGCACAGAAGGACAAGCAAACCTATGGTTAAATGTAGTTGTCACAGGAGAAATATACAAGATAGAAATAAGATAAGACACACAACATAACAAACAATTCCAATAATATCAATCTTTACAGGGCACAAAGTTCACAATCACAGCCAATTCTCTCTTTTGTCTGTTACCCTAGTAAAGAAGTGCTCATGCTGACAGGTTCAACATATCAGTAAGCTGTGCTAGCGATGGGAAGCGTGTGTGTGCGTGTTTGGGGTGTGGTGGGTTTAATGAGGGTTCACGTATGAGGCAGGGGAACACAAGCCCCCCTCATCCCACCGTGCCCTGAGGGTGACAGGAGGATTACATCCCAGCCATCAGCCCTCCAGGCCGCAGTACGACCCGGGCTCAGGGGGTCAACACACTGCCGATAACACATTCTGCTAATTACACCACATGAATAAACATACATGCATACACTTGTCCTCATGTGCATAAAACAGAAAAACACACTGATTAACAGCGAGACAGTCGGGTCAGGCACCTGTCAGCCTGTAAATTAACCGTGACTGTACGACGCTCACACACACACACACACACGGAACAACCAAACACATACTCAATAGCCGATATTTATGATAAAACGGTATCGACTACGCTCCCCTGTCTTGTAGTGGTTGCTGTAGCTGCTGTGGTTGAGGTAGAGGTACTGAGTCTGCCTGTGCTTCCCTCTTGGGGGTTAGCTAGGCGCTAGGCTAGTGGGAGTAAATGTCAATCATCAAGTAGGGTAAGAGACTGCAGTCTGTCTTTCTGTGAGGAGCGACAAAGGAAAGATTAAAAGCAGTGAGGATAAACAGGCAGAAAGATGGGCGGACTAAACAGACCAACCTAATATCTATCTATTCTATGGAATATAAGCACACGCACATACACACATCTGAAGCAGAGTAGACTAACCCCTACTCTGGATTAACACACTGAAGACATGGGAAAGCACTCTGTGTGCGTCCCTAAGGTTTGCAGGGTAATGGTGAGAGGATAGGTGTGCGCCTGTTTGGAGTTATTTCACCTTCAGAGACATGGTGGCTTCCAGGCAACAACATCCCCCAAGGCATTTCACACCCACCATGTGAACAAGTACTTACACACACACACACAC
>NW_023339807.1:14474134-14485177 GCF_004916995.1 Morone saxatilis | reverse complement strand
ACACACACACACACACACGATGGTCCATTTGAGGTTTGGTAACAGCTCTTTTCTTGCCCTGATTTTTAAGAGTGAATTTCTATACAGAGAGTTAATTTAGATATAAATAGCTGATCCAGTGTCTGTATGTATTTTATATGTTGTATATGTATACACAAACAAAATATAACTTTTCTGAGCAAGCTAAATTGATATTACTATAGTTGACAGATCTATTCTAAAGCTTTCAACCACAGCAGCTGTCATCAAGATGGTTTAGTTGTTATCATGTGACCTTCGAAAGGGGTTTTGGTCATGCAGAAGGAAGGGGTCATATATGGGAGTAGATTGTAACAGTTATCTCAAGAGTGGTCTCTACCGTTGGACATTTAGGTCATATATTAATATTTCTCAATGATAACTGACCATCTTTTAACTGCTGAGGAAAGATTTCGCTCATTGTGGTGTGGCAGGGTTCAGTTGCTCAGGCAATACTCATTTATAAGCAGAACTTAACTGGATAAACATCTCTGTCCTGCCAATGAATCACTTTTCATTTTCAAATTGGAAAAAAAACTTGATCGCCACATATCAGGAAACTTTCCAGACAATTAGGGCCCAATAATGCAGTTGCAGGGTCATGTTTGTTCGGGAATTTAGAGAGCCAATGAGAAACATCATCGTCTAAACAATCCTCACATTCATATATCTGCCAAGTGAAAAAAACCTCTGTGGTGACATAAAGGCTGGTAAGTTTAGTGTTATGAAGAAACTGGAACTTGTCATATAGGTTACCGCTTAACAACGTAATATTGTGGCTCATCTCCTTCACACAATAACAAGAGAATATCAATTACTGGCAGGTCATTTACCAACTGAAGGTCACACACTTATACCTGAACGGTTCTGCTGGCATTGATTTGCTCCTGATGAAGGCGGTCCCATTGCTGGCTATGCTGATACTGCGGGAAATAAAGGAGAAATGATCCATTATCCATCTGTGGAGCGGAAGTGAGAGTGTGTGGACGTGAGGGTGCGATCGTGTGCCGAGCCAGATTTCGACCGTCACCTTCAGTATGTTATTGTGGTGTTTCTGCAGCCTCTCCAGGTCCGTGGGTAGAGCCACTTTAATGAACTTGTGGATTGGTGCCTCCAGGCGCCTCAGTGTCAGCTTGTTGCCTTCCTCTGCCATGTGTCCTGCTGACTGCCCACAGCCAACACCTCTGTGCAACTTGGACACTGCACCTGCTCAGCTTTATCTCACTGCCCCCACAGACACTGTGAATACCAGCAGAGTATGATTTTAATAAATACAGAAATCAAATGAATAAACTCTGTGACACATGCGAGTCTGCCCACACATCTAAAATTGGCACTTTACATGCCACTAATAAATGGTTGTTTTTTTCTTGCCACCATCCTTTTAGCGAAAACAGTAACTTACTGACAGCATAATATCTTAGTACTCGATCAATCAATCAGTCGACAGGAAGTCAATCACAAATCTTGATAATCAGTAGAAGTCATGTATCAAGCATGTTTTCAGCTTCTCAAGTGTTCATGTTAATTAAATACCTTTTGGGTTTTTAGACTGTTGTGTTTAAGTTTCAATACATCACTTTGGGCTCTGAATAATTGTGTTTTCTGTAATTTTTACACTAAAAATCAATCAGAAAACTATGTACAGACTAATAAATGATGCTAATAACAAACAGCCTTTTGTTGCAGCCCTGTAGCTATACAACACTGCACTATGTGAAGGTTAATAATAGTGCTGTATGATACACCTACTGTATAGTTTTAACACTTACTAGAAGCTGATACAAATATCTACAAGACATTCTTCGGCTTTTAGTAAACGCATTACAGTTTTATGTTTAGGTTTAGTTTTGAATCGAAACTGATAATGAGTGCACACACACACACACACACAGCTCGACAACAGCTGGCTAGTTAACAAAAGCTAAATATACGGATTAGCATGATATTAGCTGCCAGCTAAGTGCTGCAGCTAACAGCTCCGTGTGCAGCTTTTATTAACTCTTTATTGGATATGAGCTAACTCACTGATTTAACCAGAAAATCCTGAAACACTTGTCTACTGGTAAACGAAACTTAAAGGACTGAACACTTACCGCTGGAAATATCCTTCGAGGATATAATTTATACTCGTTAAACACTGTTGTGAGCCTCCATGCTGTTGAAAACATCAACTATTTGCTAATATTTGCTGATTTTCGGGCACTCTTTCGGTGTGTTTCTGACACTTTGTTGTTTGTAAACAACTCTCTTCCCAGTGCGTCCATGAATAGTTTCCGACCTCAACCAGCTGCTGCAGCACATTGTGTTCCTCCTCACTGTCCCCGGGAGGGAAAGTTATATTTCTGAAATAATCCTGCAGTGTTTATTTCTCGTGTTGTTTATAAATGATCGTATTATAATTAAGAGTCCATAATCATAATACACAAGTGAAACTGACTTAACACGTAAACCAGTTTCTGCTATCAGCACTTAATGTATTCCAAATCATAAAATATTACATATAAATTCTATGTTTTGACTTGAGCCTATATTTTTGGTAATTTGTTGTTTAATGACATGAGGAGTTTACATTCTACTGTTTACTGTTTTTTAAGGTTAATTATTTGGTTGTTAAAAACTAAATATAATATAAAATCTGACCAAATAGATAAATAGTTAGAATAAAAGGGTTTGGGTGTTTTTTATCATAAAAAATGGAGATACAAGCAACAGAAAATATAATTCAACAGTTAAGTGATTCAATAAAACAAACCAAGAATTGTTGTATTTATGTTAGATATTTAATTTCTCTAAAACATTTTCTCAGGTGGGTGGGGTTTTTCTTGGGAAGTGGGTCATAAAGTTCAATATGACCTCAAAATTTCCAAACTGTTGTCCACAGCTCTGCCATTGGATCATAATCTTTGGTAAAGGGTAGCTCTGAAAGTTACTGTGGGGTCACTATGTGTGGTATTGAAACTCGTGACCTTTCAAAATGCATTGCAATAACTAATAACAGCTATCAAAATGAACATGGTACAATTTCAAGTGGTGGCGATATATCAAAATGATCCTAATCAGGTCACAGCCTCAACATCATTAAATAACACAGATCTGGTTATTAAAAGTTATAAGTATCTGGTTAAAATTATAGCAAAGAAATGACTGATTTGATTTGAAATATATATTTAATATTATATTTATTTCTGTCATTTTCATTCAGCTTTCCACAGTTAGCTACGTATGAACAGCATCGATCCTGTGGAAAGAAACATTAAGTGTGATATTTTTATCTGTGTTGTGTTTGGGAGAGAGATAGAGTTGGGGTTCCCCCTCCTCTACTCTGAGATCAGCCAGTGTGAGTGGGTCTATTGCATGTTTCCACTTCTCTTCTTCGACACCTTTTACCTTTGACATTTAGGCCAACCCCCCACACACTCTTCCCTCAGCGGATGCTCCAAGCGAGGGGCCACAGTGAAACACAGTCCCCAGCTACAGGGGATTTCCCCTGGTGCTATACACATGTTGTGTGTGTGTGTGTGTGTATGTGTGTCTGTCTGTCTGTCCACTTCCAGGGGACTCCCAGAGTTGCAGACTGAGGGGGAAGAACAAAGCTGACAGTGAATGTCTAAATAGCAAGTCATCAAAAATATTTGGGTTCATGTGTCTATCTGTGTGTGTGTGTTTGAGGCTGAGGAGGACTCAGGTGCGATTCGTCTAATCCAGGAAGTTTGTCAGCAGGAGAGGAAGCCAGCAGGGAGCTCCGTTCGCTTCTTACCTCCTGCATCTTACTGGTTTTTAAAGCAGGTGTGACCAGCACATCCTGATGGCTCAGTGGATATAGACCTTTTTTCACAGCAGACATCTTGACTTGTCATAGTAGGAGAAGCTCAGGTGTTACTAATAACATTAATAATGGCTTCATTCTGTCCCAGTAAGCCATGGCAGTGGAACAGTGAGCCAGCATGCCATAACGCAAACTGAAGCAAGTAAATGGATTTCAGCCATCATAAAATGTATTGTTTACACCTGTGCTTTATGGACTGTGACATGTAAAAAATGTCTATTCAGATCACAACCTACTGCATGTTTTTAAAATGCCTTGCAGCTCTTCACATGTACACATTTTGCTACCATCACTCATAAAGGGGTCATTTTACATTTCTGAATGGATAAGGATAAATTATGAACCCAGAGCTAGAAAAAAAAAACAGCTGCTTTAAATGTGTGTGTGTGTGTGTGTGTGCATATGTATGTGTTTGCGTATTTATGTTCTAATGGGACCTCTAATTAAAACTCTGGGGGTATCTGCTATCTGTCAGCACTGATCGATTGGCCAGGAGACTGACAGCTCACTGTGTGTGTGTGTGTGTGTGTGTGTGGTGTGTGTGTGTCTGTGTTTCAAGCTCCAAGCAGAGCTATCTGCTTCGTGCTCATGTTTTTTTACTTGTCACTCAGGCATGTCTCTGTCATACAAATAGGATTAACACACATTAATTTGCACACGTGCGCACACTCACACCACTATAAAAATAGTGTGAATGGTCTTTTCCCACCTGCTGATCAAACACACAGACATCACAATCCCTGACAGAAGCGTGAGATGTGTGACAGATTCTTGTCTCTCACATGACACACACATGCACACACACACAGAAATACAAGCACACTTCCTTATTATCTACCAAGTTATTGTGTTTCTGGATCATAAAATGTCTGTTTTATTAGGACGTGACAAATTTAAATATCAAGGGATAGAAGATGTGATGCAGTTTCACATCACAGATTTGATCATATGTCACTGTGCGTGTTGCATGTCTCATGTCTTCACACTTCTATACACAGAACTTTACTCTGGTGCACTTCTATCGCTCTCTGTCTCTCTCTGTCTCTCTCTCTCTCTCTCTCACACACGGATAGAGCTGTTCACAATTTCACTACCACAGTTACTATCAATCACCTGCCTGTCCGAGAGAGAGTGAGTGTGTGTGTTAGTGCTCACGCTGGAGCACGAGTGAGTGATGGCAGTGACAGTATAGACGGCATGTGCTGTGAAATGTCACCGTGGCGATCGATGGTATTTAACGAGGCTGGAGGCTGATCTGGACCTCATGCTAACATGAAGCTCTCCTCTCCTCCCTCTTCCTCCCCCGCTCCTCACTCTCCTAATCCCCCCTCTACTCTCTGTGAGAGCCCAAGTGTCCCTCGGGAGAGAGACGAGGCCTTTTACCTGTCAAGAGGCTTTTGTGTCTGACCAGACACACACACACACACACACACACACACCTGTATTCTGTATAAAACCATCCAGATTTGGTCTTTTGATTACTTTTTTAAAAGTCTTGAAACAGTGCAATGTTTGGATATTTTTTCTTTTTTTAACATTTTGTGTAAAAAATCAAAACACAGGAAACAGTTGGGCAGAATAATCAGAACTAGTTTATAATTTCAAAGTGCTGAACAGAAAATCCAGTGAACCAAAGAGAAAGAAAAAAAATAATTGAACAGGAAACTCAAACCAAAGAGGGACATTGAAAAAACAGCAACTTTTTTTCTTTTTTGTTTCTCTTCTTCAAAAAACAATGCACAACTCGTACCACAATATTTGAAAAAGCTAAAAACACTTCAAAATATTAGTTTTGTATATATATATATATATTTATATTTATATCTATATAATTTGCTTTTTTTCATATTTCAAACTGCTGCCGTGAGTGTGTGAGTGGGTGTTGGAGGCCCAGGGAGATCCCCATAGAGCCGCAGTCTGAGACACAAACACAGGTCGAGCTGTTTTGACAGGCTATGGCAGCTCTTGACAGCTTATAACACACCATGCATATGATCCTGGCTTCTCTAAGCATACACACAAAGACAGTATGCAGCCATGTCCTCCACACTCTCACACGGCCTCCACAATAGAAACAAATAGAAAAAGAGCATGACTGCGGAATGTTTCACCCCTGGACGTACAGCTATCTGTCGAGCACCCTCCTCTCCCCGACTCCCCGCCGCCCTCCAGGGGAGCAGGTAGGGTGTGTGTCTGTGCTTCTAGCCCTTCTCAGGGTGTAAGTGCTTCAAAAGCCAATTTATGTCCATGTTCATTCCTCCGTACTCCTACTCGACCTATGATTTCAAAATGAGTTAATAAAAAAAAAACATACTAGAGCAAGTTCAAGTCTGGGTGACTCGGTCATCAATCGTTAGTGCACAGTATCTCCTCTGCTTCCTAAAACCAGACGGAGACTGTCTCTCTTTCTTCTAGCTACTGACAACACAGATCGAGTCTTTGTATTAAAATAATTTAGAGTTTGAAATTAAACCGTTCCTGCTCCGTCTCTTCCTGTTGTGGGGTGATAGCACTTCAGAAATTGCACTTGGAATCAAGAGCCCAACTCAGCCACCTCCACGTGTTTGTGAAATATCTGTGTCCTGCTTTGGGATGTTTCTGCGCGTCTACGCTGTCTGACCTCTTACACTTAAGTACATTTCAGTATGAAAACACCCCCTTCCTTCTCTCAGCAAGAGGAACTAGAATGCACAGCAACTTGTTTTTCACTGGGACATGTTCAGCTTTGAAAACATTTGATCACACTGACACCTCCCCTTCCCTCTTTGCTAAAAAGAAGTCCTCAGACTGGATGAGCCAAGCCAAAATACAGATAGACAGTACTCATAAACCTTGGTGTTCTTGTTTGCTGGATGAGCTGCCACCCGGACGGAGAGAAGACAATAAAAAGTCATTTTTCCGTCGTCCATCTCAGCCTCGTCATCCTCCCCACATGAGAAAAACGGGAGGATCAAATAAAAAGTGGTAAAGCGTTTGTGTATTTGTCTTTTATACTGGTGAAAAGCATTTAGTTGGTTGTCCGTTTGAGTGAAAAGCATTTGATTGGCTCTCTCTGCCCTGCTTCAGTCAGAGGGGAGTGAGTCTCGCTTCTGGATGTGTGTGCGTGCTCCTGAACAGGAAGTGACGTGGGTTTTTCTCTGTGTGGTCAGCCCGGGCCATCAGTAGGGCAGAGTGTCCAGGAACCTGTCAATCAATGGAGGGGGCGGTACCAGGTCCTCCAGCTTCAGGTAGAAGATTCGTTGAAGGCCCTGGGTCCTCTGGGAACGGAGCTCTGCCCTTAGACCCAGAATACGACTCAGAGGGGGCACAGCCTTGGACGAGGAGGAAGAAGGGCCGCAACCCAAGTGGTCTCTGAGACAACAAATCACTTTATTCTGCAGCTCCTCAACCCGCTTTGAGTCCTTCAGACCTGGGACTTGCTCTGTGGATAGACAGACAGACAGACAGAGACGTTAGGAGAATAATTCATTAAACGGCAAAAAATTACGCCCGCGGAAAAACACACACACACACACACACATCAGAGCTCATTCAGCTGAAAGAGCATTAGCTATATCTTCTTTTATATTGAATTCCACCTCATTACCCTGTATGGCTAATGTTCTTAACAGGCCTTAACCCGTCTCACTCACTACAGATCAATACACAGTCTAACCTAATAAGCCCAGTGCCCACTGTGTACACACACACACACAAACAATATGTATCTATATATATATATAAACATGTGCACACACACAGACACACAAATAGTCTCTGCAATTTAAGACATTGACAGAAACAAAAGTGCTCAACAATTAGCTGATTATTCGGCCCTGTGAGCAGCCAAATGAAATTAGAAACGCACACGCACGCACACACACACACACTGCTGCCCATAGCAACTCCAGTGGCACCCGTACAAGGCTTAATGTGACACTAACTCATTCTGCAGAGAACAGGGTGTCCAGCCCCACACACACAGACATACACACACACACACAGGCACATACACCAGTCCGTGCTGCAGGGAGGCTGTCACTAACACCAGTCTCACTTTGAGGTATCTACTATCTGAAGCTTATTTATTGTTTGTTTATGTGACTCTTTTGTTTGTTCTGTGTTTGCGGCTGCAGAGTCACTCCAGCCCTCCTTTCACCGCGGCTTTCAGACCTCTCACACACATTCTTGCTTCCCTCTCTCTGTCCGCTCTCCCTGTCCCTTCTTTCTATATGTGCGCGAGCTCCTGGGGAGGGATCGATGACTGCCTTTCTGCACAGGCCACTCTGAAGCGGTCGATCGCCTGGTGGCACTGGCGGCTCTGCCGTGGCAGTGCGCTGTGTGCTTTGCCGAGGTGGCAGAGCGCCACTGAGAACAGCGCAGACGCCATTCCGGAGCTGTGCTCCACGGTGGGCTGGTCGATCAGGCACAGAGTTAAGTGCTCCCCCAGAGAGTGAGGATGGGGTTGGAGGGCTTAGACAGAGGAAGAGAAGGTGGAGGAGGAGGAGGTGGCGGGGGGCAGGGTGAGGTAGGAAGCTGAGCGTAGGGGGAGGGGTGTTTTACCCATTACACATTTATATACAGTTTCTGACTCTGACGTGAAAAAAATTAAATGTGAACACTTAATTGCACCGGCGTCCTCCATCACCTTGGGCTATATTTGTAATTGACTATTTCTAATGCATTTCTAATGCAACTACAACTAAATTCTTCCTCTTCTGTTGCGTCTCAGATGTGTGTTCGCAGAGAAAGCGGTGACTCTCCTTCTATTTTTCACAGATGCACGCTGATTAGAGGGCCAGGTGTGTGGCAGGTGCAGCAGGTGCTTCTGGGTATCGGGTTCTTGTTTTAGGCAGAGATGTGTGGGAACACGCATGCACATGTGTGTCTTTAAGCGTATGTGTGACGTTAGTGGATGTTTCCACCTGATCACTGTCACATTGAATCACCCACCGGCAAAGCTCTGGACAAAGGAAAGAAGGTGTTTGTGTGTGTGTGTGTGTGTGTGTGTGTGTGGATTTGTATCCCTATATTTACGCAAAAGCAGCTTGTATGACTGACAGTGTTTGTTTGTGAGTGGGGCAGCTGATATTGAAAACAGGCTGCTATATATCATACATGCTGTATCTTCTAAGTTTATTTACTCCTGACGGTGATTTTGAGATTTACAATCTGGTGTTATTGGCCTGTGTTTTTACCTGTGAGCAGTACGAGGGCGGCCAGGCAGGCGAAAGCAGAGGCGTCTAGGTTTAGACTCTGGAGGTGGTTGGAGAAGTCCCGGATGGAGTCCAGCCATTCTCCAAACCCACGAAGGCACTGGAACCTGTGCAGCACCAAGCCGTTACAGAAGACTAGTTTATCCTCTGACAGCATCGACCTGAGACACAGAGAGAAAAGGAAAAAGAGATGAAGACCTTCATTTGATCTCTCTTCCAATGAAACGCTGCATTTTCCCTCATGTATTGTAAATATGGCTTGAGATACTGGAGCAAGGAAACAATTACAATAAAAAAAGAATGAGAAAACCTGGCAGTATGCACACGCACACACGAACGGGACACACATCAAACACAAGCATGCAGCTGATTAAGGTTGTGCTTTCCAAATTATAGCATTTTAAAACATTCCTGTGTTTCCTTTCGGCAGGGGTGGGGTGAAGGGTTAGGGCAGAGGGCTGCGCTATGTGTGTGTGTGTGTATTTGAAGATAGGTAAACTGTTACGGCTTTAATGTGCCCAGGCTGTGGTGTGCAGTGGAAACACAAAGCCTTAATGAGGAAATGAAAAGACTTCTCAGATGTATTTAGCCATCAGTTACTCACGACACACAACATCCCACTCCTTTACCATCGAGCAGAGAGGGAAAGAGAACAAGTAGTGAATGAGGGAGGGCTATGACTAGTTTTTATTAGTGCCTAAAAGAAGAGCGTGGCTTTCTTCAGAGAGCTGGTAAAAGTGTTTAGTTGGTAGAATGCAAGAAAGACAACAAAGGGAAGCCAAGAGAGATGGAAGGTGTAGGACAAGGGCACAAAGTGTGTGCTTGGACAATAAAGAGAGAGAGAGAGAGAGAGAGAGAGACAGGAAGCCTCAAATTACACCCTGCACAAACATTGGTTAAGCAGTTATGAGGAGAAGATGAAATACCATTTATGTCTAATTATCCTTACAACAGTTTAAAAGAGGTACTCCACCCACCCTCAGCAGAACACATGCACACAGATTCTAGCCCATCATCAGGTCTGTCAATCATACAAAAAATACCTTTCCACTCTTAAAACACACAAACACAAAAAAACTAATAAGTAAGAAGATAAGAAGCAGGGACGGAGCTGGGTGATAATCGATTAATTCGAAATTTACGATAACGATACAAAAAATAGCTGAATCGTACAATCAAGATTTACACTACTAATGTTATAATGTGGCAATATACAGCTGCTAAAGACTCTCTAACTCTAATGTAAAACAAGCCCAAATCCACTCATCTACACAGAACATGGAGAATAATTTCCCCATAGTATTCCCATATGATATGATGCGGTGGCGATTCACATTGCCAAGATATGGTGGACTTTTTTTTTTATTATAATGGTTATAATAGTTTGACATTTCCTCTAAATCTCCCTTGAAAGGCTTCAGTGTTTTAAGCAAACTATAGCGTCTCAAAGTTATAGTGTATTCTGCACATTGCTTTAGTGCTCTTATATGTAGCAGAATTCAAACCCAGTATGGAATTGATTTGATGTTTGCGTCATTATTTTGGTTTTTATGTTAAAAATCTTAGATGTATTTTGTTTTTCACAAATTTCCCCACAAATGTAGCATCAAATAGTATGAATATTTAAAATTTCTAAAAACTAATGGCTTAAGTATTACAATTTTTAGAATACAATAAAGTACGAGGCCAACTCCCTATAAACATCTGAAAGCTGACAAGGTCTGCATTGTCCTGATATTTCAAAAATACTAATTGGCCCATGTCTGATTGTAGCACATGAGCAAAACTACACAGACAGGCAGGCAGACAAGCAGCCAAGCAGATGCACACACACACACACAGCTGGATGTCAGCCACACATTCCTCTCACCCCTGACGACACTGTCACCACGGTAATCAACCAATAACCACAGAAACTGTTTGGTAACGGGGTGCTTACAGCAATGCCAGCCCAGAAGAGCGGAGCAAATTTACTCTACACACACAGATCACACACAGATC
>NW_023339807.1:14460961-14474034 GCF_004916995.1 Morone saxatilis | reverse complement strand
GTGTTTGTGTGTGTGTGTTTGTTGCGTTTTCGTCATGCAACAGAGATCCCTAGCAGGAATCGAAGCGTGGATGTTGTGGTTCTGCCCCGTAACCATTAAGCATCATCCATCATTTGCAGCTTTATTAAGGAAAATGTTTAAAATTCCTCCTGACGCTGGGCAATCAACGACTGTGACGCAGTGAATAACTTCTCTTGTCTCTGTCCTAGGTGCCATGTCGATGTGGTTCCATTGGCTGCTGAGATCCTCCAGGAGATCTCTGGCTCCTAAAAGCTTTTCATTTTCAACGCTGAAGCACACCAGCACCATTTCACCATTTTCAGAACTTTACTTAAGATGGTAGCCTGCTTTTTAGACCGTCTGTCTTCAGGTAAACTTTTGAATAATCAGAGAGAGGATTGTTCTTTCAAAATATTGTCAGTTTTGGAATAAAATGTCTTATTTATTTGTTAAGTCTTGTGGTTCATTATTAGAAATTGGATGTTTAGTAAACATCCTTGTATGTAAATATAATATGTATGTATGACAGTTGGGGGACCCAGTATTGAAGAGCTGCTGAGACATGAGTGTATCTTGCTGTGTGGTATAAGAGCTCTCAGTCAGTGCAGCCCTCTACGTGACTCTCATCACATTTGCAAATTGGATCAATGACGGTAATAAATATTGCTGTGTCACTAAAATAATTTGACAGCTCAATCAAAACATCCATCCAGTGTCCATCAGACAGCAGAGGATTACAGCATGAAAGTTAATTCAGGCTGTCACAGCGCTGGCCTCTGGGTTTGTCTAGACACTTCCAGTCCGCATTAATGGTGGAACATTAGCTCATTAGATCACGAGTCATATGTGTCTGTAATGTGACAAACTCATTTCTACTTTGCCTGATGGTGAGTGTAGCTATGAGAAACATACTGCTCCACTACTGCCAGCTTTTCTCTTCCTTAATACCATCACACACTGAAATGTGTCTCTTTATCAGGACTTATGATGCCACACAAATGAAGAAGTTGTGCGAGCAGGGACCAGTGCCGTGAGCACAGTTTAAGACTGAGGTAAATCTCCACCACTGGCATGGAAATCACAAACGGTGCGTCTTTAAGTAAGTTAGGTCTTAGCATGTGTATTTAAGTCTGTGTGTTGATCTGGTATCTCCCATTAGATTACCAGCTGTACAAATTAGACACTGTCACATAAAATACCGTAATATACCATTACAGGGGTGTCTGCATGGAAACAGGTGTTGACGTGGGTCTTGTTGGAAAGGTTGTGATTAGTCCTGGGAAATGCCCTCTAACCCCCCGCAGCCTCCTCCATCCAACATGTCCTCTGAAAAAAACAAAACAAAATCCTGGACATGGTCACCACTTGCAGGCTTTTAGTTCTTCTCTCCAGGTTCTCATTTTATATGCTAATCTTACTAATCTCACTAAAGCTGCAGTAAACACAGCTGGCACTGATCAGTTGTGTAATATCATCCACCAAGTTATACTAACTGCAGTTTGACACATTCAAGAGGAAGAGGAGTGAACTGAACTGGCGTCCTGCCAAACTGCATGGCCTCTGCAGGAGGATGTGGACTTTCACAGTCAGAGCGTCACTTTTTCTCACCTCGCTACTTAGCTGTCATTTGATGTGTGAAACCGTGTCACACCTGTGTTGTGGTGGTCATTAAGTGTTTTACTGAGAAGATTCCCTTATCCATTGTTATCAGGTGGACTGGTTACTAATAAGACTACAACTAAATACTACATATGTATGTGGAAACATTCATTTTCATCTGACCTGATGTTAGTTATACATGCAACCAATGTGACGCCATTGTAACCATAATAGAATTGCTACCATATCCCATAGTCCGTGTTTATTTACCACAGAAAGTGCAACTTGTGTCCTCCTGGACTGAAGGTGTTGGTGAAATGAAACTTTGAGGCATCCAGGTGAAATGACAGTCCATTTTATTGTTTCAGAACACAGCAGGCTACAGCAACCAGCTCCTCCCACTACCCCACCCCCTTAGTAACAGCAGACCAATAAGAGCCCTCCTCCACCCCTGTCCTTCCACAGCCACACCCATCCAGCTAGGTCAGCTACACCCCCTTTGGAACAGCAGAGACACATCAGTGTCCACCTTTAAAGCAAGAAAATAGCTTGATATTTGGACCATGATTTCCAATTCATGTTTTTTTTATACAAAAGCTACACAATGTTACACTTGATCATCAGAATACAATTCAACTGATTAACTTTAGTGTTTGGACACCATTTAAAATGTGATCAGATTCTTTACTTTGATGGAGCATTACCACTAAAAAACTCAACACTACCAGAGACTTAAAATACAAGGGACTGCAAAAACAAGAGATGAGTATCATAATTCAGAATAATGAAAAAGCAAGCTAGAATCAGTTTGTACCATTACAGACTTGAGGAAAACAGAATAAAAAAGTAAAACAACCAAAGGTAAAAATGAAAATCAAAATACATAAAAAGGGTTTTTCAAAATAAATTGTTGAGATCAAAATCCATGTGTCATGTCAGGATTTAAAGTCAGCCCTCCGTCAGGCTGAGAGACCAGAACAGAACCGCACTTAAATCTATTTTGTCCCAATGGAGTTCCCATAGACAGGAAACTCTGCTTGCTGTTGTTGAGTCGTCTTCAGGCACTTTCTGAAACCCCGCCTCCTCCATATGGGCGAATCACGATGCAGGTTCATCCAGATCACATGATACAGCTGCAGAGGGAGCAGAGAGGGAAAAGAGACAGGACACAGGCGTTGGTTAAGACCACACACACAGATCACACACAGATCACACACAGAAACACACACACACACACACACACTCACAAACATACAGACATACGCTTGCGCAGGGGTCTGCAAGGCATCTGAGTTCAACACAGGGTCAATGCAGGGCTGCGTCAACAATGAGATGGGAGCGTGGACCGCATCCTTTGCTCTCAGGGAAGACGGACAAAGTAAGACAGTGCCGTGTTTGTGTGTGTTTTCCTCTGTGCCGTGGGAGTTTGGCTGATGGGAAGATGAGCAGTGTGTGTGAGCATGTGTGTTTGATAGAGGCCCCTATGAGTCCACCGTTCAGTGTGAGTCAGAGTCCCAGCCTGATCCCCCTCCTGCTGGGACTGTGATGCCACCACTGAATCCTCTACCCACCCTGCACCTGGACCTACACTGGGAGGAGGAGAGAAAGTTGGGATTCTACATCATCAGTGTGCGTGAGTGTCTGTGTGTGTGACTGTGTGTGTGTGTGTGTGTGTGTGTGTGACTGTGTTGGTTTTCTGCCCTAGACGACAGCGCAGACAAAAGGATGAGCTTGTAGCCTGAACCCCCCCTCCCTCCTCCCCATAAATTTAACCAGCCACATGCCTTACGAGAGCAGACCGGTAACCCAGGGCAATTCTGAGGCAAAGATTGGCAGGGGCAGTCATAATGGCACCACAGGTATCCACGAGCAAGGCACACACAGGCTCACACACACACACACATCACTGGACCATGAGGTAAAAGAAGTCGATTCCATTTTTATTTCAGTCAGCTGAATTGAATATGCATTTCTTTCCATAATAGCCCCTTCCAGTTCCTCAGCTGACTAGCTTTTAGATGGAATTGATCCTGTCAATTCACAGTTCACAATGTTAGCACAGTTTTAGCCCGCAGAACACACACAGAGCTCTCTGTGCGTCAGATATCAGACGAGTGCAGCGGAACTCTGTGGGTGTAGCTGCTGTCATAGCTACAGACTCCATTCATAATTCGGTTCATATGGCGATTACTCAGCTCCACTCCTCCTACTCTGGAGACACACCAACACAGCAGCACAAAGCTTTGCCAGCACAGTTACACACTGTACTGTAATGGTAAAGTATATTAACTGCTTGTTGTTCCTAACACAATGTGCGATGCCAAATGAAGTAAAAGTTGCTGATAAAGTCGTAGGTGTGTGCTTCTAGATGTGCGCATAAGGATGGAAACTTGTGTCCTAGTTTAAAAAAGTGAAACTAAATGTGTTAGAGTTTGTTCTGGTACAAAACAGCATCAGCATCTCCCCTTTCTTACCTGTGAGCCAGTCGCAGGACAAACAGCTCCAGGAAGGCGGAGTCTATGAGCAGGTTCTGATCCTCGCGCTGAAGCTCGGAGAACCCGGGAAGCCGGTCAGCCCAGCATCGCGTGGTCTCCATCGAGATGGTGAGCAGCCTGTAGAAGAGCTGGATGTGCTCAGCATCTGAGATGGAGGAGGGAGGGTCGGCGGCACTGAACTGCAGAGAGAGATGGAGAGTAACGACTGAATGAGCTTCTGAACAACCCATATTTCTCATTAAACACATTGAACCGAAATGGAAAAGTGGGCTGTTGAGGCGTACCTGGCTGTAGTCGAGGTCACGGGGCGTGCAGTGGGAATAAGCCCTGAGCAGAGCGGAGAGCAGGCTGAGGGGTGGAGAAGGAGGAGACGCTTCCGTCTGCAGGGGGCTCTTTGGTTTGGAAGGCAGACGGCCTCGGCGCCCCTTCAAGCTATCAGTACGTACCACTGCGAACCAGAGAAAGAGAGAAGACAACCGGCGCTAATGAAGAGGTTGTTCAGTTCAGTCTGCTAATATTTACGCAGCACGCACAAAGAACTTCTATTCTCTAACTGATTGCTATCAATATTTTATAGCGGCAGAGTTAGAACTGAAAGGATGCTGACAGGAGCTCTCCAGCATTCCCACAATCCCTACACAAGACGCCACTAACCAGCAGATGGCAGTGGAGCTGTTCTACAGGCTGCAGACATGAGTTGGAGAGGTGTATGTGCTGTGTAGGTTTGTTTGTCTATCTGTGAGTGTGTGTGTGTGTGTGAGACAGTTGAGAAACATCAGGGAGATGAGGGCAGAATGAGGGCCACAATACACACCGGTGAAACTATAGTCAGCTATATCAGACAGTGATGGCACAAACTGGAGAGATGGAAAGTGTCTCTTTTTGTGTGTATTTCAAAGCTTTAAAGGGTGATAGGTACTAATTGGTGTTGTGTACTCTCTACTTTCTTCCTCCACCAGAGAGAGGACAAGGTCCTGCTCCCTGGATGTGTGTGATGCTGCCACAGGTCAGGTCATTACCGCTCTATTAAGCCCTGATTGCAGAGACAATCTTTATTATCATGGACTGGAGGTCCTATCTGTGTTCTCCACCATCCTGGTGTGTGTGTGCTCGCCTTCTCCTTCAGTAACTTTCCAGGTGTGTGGTCACTTGTTTCTCTTACCTTCTTTCACCATGCCAACACTCAGACACTTCTGGAAGCGACAGTACTGGCAGCGGTTGCGTCTCCTCTTGTCCACAGGACAGTTCTTACTGGCCAGACACACATACTTGGCGTTTTTCTGCACGGTGCGCTGCGGAGAGAAGAAACAGGCATTCCGATAATCAGCCTCCAAACACAATTAACCACCTAATATTTGATTTGTTTAATTCAATTTCTGTTTTTTTTCCTTCCCCGTCAAAGAATGAAAGCAGAAGCTCGCAGGTCAGATTTTAATTACGCGCTGAAAGGCGGCAGTGACATCAGTATAACTAGATAAAATTAATTTCCCAACAAGCCTCGCCTGCAGGAGGGACAATTTTATTAGCGCCCGAGCTGACAATGGGGACCGAGCGCGTGCCGTGCCGAGGCGGGTCCCGCGAGACAGTAGGGGGGACAGCGGCCGCGAGAGCTGCTGATCAGATTGTTTGTGAAGCTCGCGGGTCAGCTCGTGGCTCCTCCGGGGCCTCGCGCATTGCGCCTCTCTCAATGGGCCCCGCGGGAGCTGTTTTCTCCTCGGCTGGCTCGCGCGATTATTACTGACCTTATTAAAATGAAATCAGAAACGGGCCACGTGGGGGCCGGTCCCGCTCCCCCGCGTGGATTAAAGACAATAACAACAGAGATAGCGGTGGATGCTTACGCGCTCTCGTGCCCGCGCGCCGCCAATGGACCAATCATAAAGTCAACTGTTCATGAAAACTTCCCTGAGAGAGTTAGACGTGCTTTTACATCACAATCAGACGCTGGCAGCAGTTTTCTTCGTGTATTACGGTGCAGTGTGAGAATGCAGGATAAGCCCGTTTAAAGTAAGCAGTTAGGTAATTATTTTTAATTTAAACAAACCACAGAGCTATACTGTCAGTTCCTGTGTAACTCTGCGGTCCCGATGTGGACCCCTGAGGAATGATGTCGAACTTTAAAGGCGTCTTTGACAGAAGGATTTAAACTCTTGGGCAAGCCTTTGCCTGGGCATGCATTGTAAATGCAAATTTACAAAAAAACACAAACTAGAAGTTACTATTATCCTATGATCAAAGTGTTTGTATTTTACACGTTATCAAGCTGTGACTCCAGTAGTCCACTCAGGCTAGACAGCACCGACTGTAAATTAAACTATCGGAACACATGGAAAGTGTCGCGGCTTCTCCTCTTCTTTAACGCCTCTAAAACACATCAAAACAAATAAATCCAATTAGGAGCCCCTCGCGCCACACATGCCCGTGCCCCCGGGAGACCAATAACACACCAATTATTCCTTATGCTCCGGCGCGAGTGCGGAACCAGCGCGTAATGGGCGCCAGCGCCGGATGAGAGTCGTTGCCATGGCACCGCAGATCGCTGTGAATGTCTCCCTGTCATCTCTTCAATGGTCAGTGACCCGTGAGAGCGGGGATAAGTTAGTTATGGTCATTAATGTTGGTTGAGGGAAAATAGCATCCGTTTAGTGGGAGTCCGAAGCTTCAGGAGAGGCTGGGTGACGCACAGCATTTATTTACACCTCTACAACTCTGCACCAAGCACAACGTTTGGAGACATCTTCACACTCTCTCAGCAAAATCAAATGCACGCAGCTGAGTTCTGTCAACTTTTTTGTGTGGAGAGGGATTTGGATTTTAAGAATAACTGAAACTCTTGTGTATAAGACAGAAGAAGCTCACTGGGGTTCAGGTGAGAGTGATGTAAGTTGAATTGACTCTGGAGGCTAGTGAGGAGGAAGTTCTTCCCCTCAGTGACCCCGGGGCCTAATTTATAAGATAGCTGGTTCCAATAAAAGCCTTAGTTTGAAATGATCAATTAAGGTTCTGATAAATTAAACTCTCACGAGTGAGTTCTGGCCTGTCTCTTGCTGTCTCCTGTCTCTCTCCACTGCTGTGTGTGTGTGTGTGTGTGTGTGTGTGTGTTGGGACTCTTGTGACTTAGCTTTCTAATAAGCAGCGTGGAGCATGACTGGCGTCTCAGTAGAGACACTACATTATCAGAGCTAATACTGTGTAACTAACTAGTCTCTGATACTCATCAATGGGTTGTCTCCATATGTGTGCAGGTGAACACACACACACACAGATTAAATTATCTCAATATGATTATCAAATCTGTAGATACTTTTTGTGCTCTGTACATGTCCATTTAAGCCAGCCTTTAAGTGTTTGTGTATGAGCGTGTGTAAGAGTAGTTCCAGCTCTAATTAATCTCAGCTGTCTTGTAATTTCACTATGAAGGCACAAAATTAAAAATTTCCTCTGTATCAGAAGTTGAATTTTTAAGGTGGCAGTATAGGAAAGGACTTAATTCAAATAAAAAAAAACATTCAGTTAAACCTCGAGTCAGAATTGAGGACGAAGCGCATTCACAACTGAACAGAAGCTTGCACGTTGTGGGTGTTGTGTGTGTGTGTGTGGGGGGGCTGTATGGAGGCATGCAGAGACAGATTCTTGACATGTAACATGTGCTAATAACCTTGGTTTAAATTAAAAAGCCTTTAGGGGCTTTGTTCCCCCATCTCCTCCCTATGTGTCCTCTATCTCCTCCTTTCTGAATAAAACAAACTTAGACCTCTCTGTCACTGCAAGGGTAGTTTGTAGTAGAAAAAACGAGTGTGTATAAATAGTTTTCTTTATGGAAATTACTTGACCTAACTTTTATAACCTGCTACGTTATGCACATATACACAGATATGTCTCTGAGTGTTTATCTGGCTGCATTTTTTCCTGAATGAAAGAAATGATCAACTTATATGTGTCATATGTGCATTTAAGTGATAATGTCATGCGCATGTTACCATCCAGCTTGTGTATTTCACTACTAGACTGCCACTTCCCAACCTTTCTATGACTTCCGTGCTGTGCAAGCAATGGAAAATAAAAAACGTGTCCAATGAATGAACTGTGTATTTTCACTGATAAAAGCCCAGCTAAAGTAACTCACTGGGTAGGACAGTGGATGCATAAAAAGAGGTCAGGTTTTCATGTTGTGTTTTTGTTTCTAGCATAATGTTTGTATTATACTAACAGCTGAGATCCACTTTTTAATTCTAAAAATTCAAATTCTGAATAGGTTAACTAAATTAATGGAAACCAGTGAATGGACTACATTATTCAGCCCAAATAATAAACACAGGAAAAGGAACAACTTGTTTAAGAGCTGAAATTAATTCACCGTGAAAATGTGTTTCAAATTGCACTAATGAAATAACAATAATTTACAGCAAGCCTCTGCTATGGTTTAATGTGTAATAACTATTCAGAGGTAATTAAATATAATCAGGAAAATATTTTAGGGGACAATAAAACCATCAGGATAATGGAGGTAATGTGCCTGATAATATGAGAAAGAGCAGGTGTGTGAAAGGTATGTTTCAGGTTTTTTGCCGCTGCAATCTGGACTCAGCTTGTAACAAACTGCGAGATATCTGCATGCTACTGTAGGAATATGTGGTCGTGTGCATACGTTGTGTGTGCATGGCTGCATCGCATGTGTGTGTAAAGGAAACATAGTGAGGTTTGACAGGCTGTGTGGCTGCTGAGCGCCGCAGCGAGCAGAAAGCCCCGCGGCCTGCTGCCACCAGACGCCGCTTTCATTAATTACTAAATAAAAACAAATTGTGAAACTAATTGAAAAGAAGGATAATTCATTTCCACCTACCAGAGGCATTATTCAATTACCTCTGTGTTTGCACCCTCCTTCTTGCTGTCTCTTAATTTCGCTCTCTTGTCTCATGCAACCAATAGAATGCTTAACAAGTGTGCTGGAAAACGTTAGGATTCAAAATCTGTGCACAGAAATGACGTCAGTGTCGGTGAGTGTGAGTTAACTGAAATTTGAATGAAGTATTGTACCACACACACGTGTCAGAGAAGTTTGTTGTTATGCCTATATTGTGTTTTATGACTCGCACAAGGAAAATTAAAAATCTATCTATCTATGATGACTAAAATCTCTCTCTCTTCCACGTCTCTTGGTGACGTTAAACTATGAGTTGTGTGTGTGAGCACGTGTGCGGGTTGAGGAGTGTTAGTTTGAATCATTTGGTGGACCAAATCTGACTCATATCGTCCTAAGTATTATGTCAGTGAATTGAGTTTTGTGGCCACTGATTCACTACAACACGCTGAAACTTTGGTTCCAACAATTCCTTTTGCAGCAGACCCATACTGCACTTTATTTCTGAGGGGCTGAGCATCAACCATGGAGGGCAATTTTCCCTGTTAGTCTGAGCGAGAATGTGTTTTTATCATCCTGTTCTCTCACGTAACACAAGCAATCACACGCACACACTCACTCACACAGACCATGCATACACACACTTTGCCCACTTGGTTGCTGGGAGAGACGACCCCTGTGGGTGTGTTGTGTTTTCATAATGACTCTAAAGACGATTTAGAGAGCGCAGAGAAGGATGTAGAGTGGGAGCGAGGCAAATGCAAGAAAATTGTTTCAAATGAAATACGTCTTTCGGTTTGGCTGCGAGCTCGCAGATACTGGGTGATATTTTAAGGTGGTATGTCAGTTATGAATGTGAATGTGTGCATCTGGTGGTGGGACTGAAGGCACTGATTAAAGAACAAGAGGGGTGGGTCCAGTCATATTTAAAACGCATAGAAGTAAAGTTACTACCAAAAGAGAAGAGGCATCGTAGCAGTTCTGATGCCCCTTTATTGGACTCTTATTATCTTTGAAGGGTATTTACCTTGAAGAAGCCCTTGCAGCCCTCACAAGTGCGTACGCCGTAGTGCTGGCAGGCCGCATTGTCCCCACACACTGCACAGGTGCCCTCTCCTTGGGGGCCACGTGGGGGAGGCGAGGGCAGGCTGTCTCCTAGTAGGGGGCCACAGGGCCCAAGAGCCAGGGAGCGGAAAGCGAGACTGCTGCCCCCGGCGCCGCGGTGCAGCTGGTACATGGGCTGCTCCAGGGGTGGACCGTGGTGATGGGAGACCGAGGACGAGGAGGAGGAGGAAGAGGAAGAAGTGCGAACCAGTCCTCCACCCAGACTTTCGTAACCGCCGACGCTGCCTCCACTGTGGGGCGGCGAGTGCTGGTAGAAGTGCTGAAAGCGCGGAGACTTGAGGGGGCCCGCATCCAAGCTGGAGCCCAGAGAGTGGGGGTGTGACGGAGGGGCCAGCGGGTGGTCCTCCCACAAGAAGGAGGTGCCAGGCTGGGGCGGCAGTGATGGGGTGGTGGGAGTGGAGGGGGGAGACTGTTTAAAGTACATGGTGGAGGAGGACATGGCCTCCAGTGGTGGAGCAGTCGGGTAGCTCTCCTCCTCCTTTTTGATGGTGGGCCTGTGCGGAGGCATTTGGTAGAGGCAGGAGGACTTGGGCTCGTAGCTCCCCTCCACAAAGACGTTAAAGCTGGGGAGGGAGGTGGTGGCGGCGGCGGCAGAGATCTCACCACCTCCCAGGTCGAGCTTGGTGTAGTCAGGGGTCATGAGGTCAGAGCTGTAGCTGTCGCCCTGGTAACTGAAGGACTGGCCAGAGTAGGCTGAGCCTGGAGGGGCGGGCCCGTACTGAGCCTGCACACAGGGCATGTCTGCCAGGGAAACAGAACACACATGTAGGTTAGAGCTGCGTGGCACACCAGACCACATGTATTCCAGAAACGTTTCATTCAAAAAGCATTTTTATGGTGTTAGTAGAGTACAGCTGCACGGCAACAATCATTAGTCAGTGAGGAAAGTTTAATGACATTATTAGTTAAACACGGATTTTAACAGAAAAGCAGAACTTTGCCCACAGAAGCACAGTACAGGATCGACCCCATGGTAAATCTACAGGATACAGGCAGACTTTGCTGGAGGCACATGCACACAAGGGTAGTGCTAAACAGGGTCAACAATTAAACAATGAATGACTAAAAATTTCTGCACAGCTCTATTGGAACAGGCAGTTTTTTTTTCAGCTCATGAGGTGTCAGAGATTTTGCAGTGTTATAAAGGTTTTTGAATGCACCTTTCAAGGAATATGAAAAACTTTGAATGTTTCCATTTGGTGCCATTTGCTCAATTTCCTGCTTTAACACTTCTCGCACTTCGCTGAAAAAGGAGAAACATTTGGAGCACACACACACACACACAACCTCTAGACCCCACCGATTCTCCCACAGTTAGTTCAGTTTAGCGCAATTCTGAGGCAAAGCAGTCAAAGCAAAAGATCCACTTCACTCTACATACATACTGAAATGCTGAAGTATCTGTCAGGAGTGTGTGTGTGTGTGTGTGTGTGTGTGTGTGTGGGTGTACTCTGGTTAGTCAGATGGCAAAGCAGATGAGATAACATTAAATAATAATGGAACCCCATGGTGGTGCTGGATGCTTGCTGCACAACCTATATACACACACACACACACAGACAGACACAGATATTTCCTCTAACTGCTGCAGACGCCAGTCGGTATGTCTTGAGTTTTCCCCTTGATTTAATTCTCTCACAGTCACAGCAGCAGGCCACCACCTCATCATCTGTGCTTGTGGACTATATGGTCTCCTCTTATCAAACCCCCTTACGTAATACACTCCACCTGCGTTTGCGTGCGTGCTCCTGAGCGTGCACGTGGGTGTGTGTGTGTGTGTGTGTGCGCGGGCTAATCAGTCATGAGTGTCAGCGCAGCCAGGGTTTTGTGGTGTTTGCTCGTCGATCCCGAGCAGGGGAACTGTCAACACAGCGCTGCTCCCACTGACGCCCAGCATGCGCGAGCTCTGCCGTAATCGCCCCCGTTCCTCGCGCGTCATGTTTGTCTAGTCAAATACGGGACACATCAGTCCTGCTGTTGTTAAGGCACTCACAAATACCTCCATCCCGAACGGACTCACTCAGGCTCGGACAGGGATTTGCAGGCTAATTCCCTGTTGTGTTGGGTTTATTCTAAGGGATCACTTTTTCAACAAAATAAAAGTGCTGAAACTTCATAAAATCGTTCTTCCCTTTTTATACTAACTAATACTAAAAGGCTACTCATAATAGTGCATTTTTAAAACAGCCTTACAACATTTAGTTTGCAGTCATCTACTGTATGCCTAATAGACTACATGAATGTCAGTCATGGCGGAAGCAGCCAGAGTGACACATTGATTTGAGCCGCTCTAACACAATTAAATTATACCTGAGGGGCAGCGAGCGGTTCGGCTGTGGGGGCTCGAAAGACAAAAGGCTGACTCAAAGCGTTAATTAAGAAAAAGAAAAAAATTATGAGGCTAGGCTACACAAACTTTATTTATTTATTCCATATTTTACATTTATTTAATATTCATGGGTCTTTTTGTTGTAACCAATAAATAAAAGGTTAAAAGAGGTGTGACCTCTCAGACTGGACCTGGTGGGGGAAATTATAATAAATCCAACAATTCATTTTAAAACCACTGTTTTCTTGGGTAGCATCAAAGTGTGAAATTATTTTCTCAAAATTCACTGTTAAGTATATCAGACACAGCAGACCTACAGTGTGTCTCAATGGGAATATCAAGCTGCAACATTTTTTTTAAATTGAGGATATGAGTCAAGCTGTAGGCCTACGTCTGCTTGACGTCATGAATTTTTTTTTTCTTCTTCTACAAGTGACCAGCTCCACAACCCACGTGGAAAAACACACATGCAGCGTTATGGGCGTCATGGGGCTTTTCTGGGCTATACCTAAAGACTGATTAGGCATCAGAGGAAGAAGAGAGAGGCACAGAGGAAGAAAAAAAAAAAGAACCATGAGAGGAGGAGAGTTCAGTGGTGAACTTAGTGGCTCTCTCTGTTGTGTCAGTAGGTCAAGCCTCAGATGAGTGTTGTGTGTGTGTGTGT
>NW_023339807.1:14457433-14460861 GCF_004916995.1 Morone saxatilis | reverse complement strand
GTGTGTGTGTGTGTGTCAGGTGAGGAAAGAAGCTTTGATGAGTTGTTTTAGGCACACACACACTCATATTTTCATCACTAATGATGTTCAAGATGTAAACATGAGCCTGTATACGCTCATTCTGCCAATAACATGAGCCCTTATCCTGAGAAGAACAACCTGTAAAACCACTTGTGTCTGCAAACTCATCCTCCTCGTTGCTTTACATTTGGTGGTGTGCCTAGCCTTCACTCAGTAGCGCCATACACACACACACACACCCATGCTCACACGCGTGCACCCTCTCTCACACACTCACCAATACAAACAGACTTGTATCAGTGGAGTGTCTTTATTTTTTATGTCACTGAAGCCAATCTGTAGAAAAACCTTCTACATTCCAACACCACCATCAGATTGCGTTCATTACACTTGCATGCAAGCAGGTGTGTGTGTGTGTGTGTTGGTGTTAATGCTGTGTGTGTGCAAGCAAGAGGACAGACAACCCAAGCAGAGTCAGACACAGGTGGTGTAGCATAGTGAGGCGAAGGGAAACAGTCTCTAACCTCGAGGTGTGCATTTCAACTGGACAAACTGCAGCTGTTCCAATAACTGAGCGCGCTTGTTCATTGTCAGAATGCCATAGATCTAACAAATAAAAACATGAAGTTGCAGACATAAATACAAAAACACAGGAATTTATTTTTTTTGTCAGTGAGATAAATTGTCTGAATTCAGTGGCCTCACAAAAAAGTGATTTTCACAAATATGCACACACACACAAAGCACAGAGACACAATTACACCACCATGTTTGTATGTTAAATATCTATATTTAAGCCTTCTATTCGAGGGATTTCTCATCTGATTAATTTATCAAGGACAGAGGTGAAATTATGTGGACACTGGGTATTCATTTGACAGGCTCAGGGTGACTAAAATAATAAATAAAAACAAACACAGACACAATACAAAAAGAATTGTTATAATTTGTCCTGTTTAGTCAAGAAGACTTTTTGAAGACCCTGTTGAGTCATTAGGAGGATCGGTGTCTGTGACCTATGTGATTCGCCCACAGCTTCTGGATATAGGTGTGCCTTGTATCAAAAGTTGGTTATTTCCGCCGGTTTGTCTAATGATTGAAATGTCAACTCAGTCCTCACTTGCCAGCCGACACACACAAACACTCATACTTGCGGGCACACGAGCTGAGACTCACGCGGCTAAAGAAAAAGATCACCAGCATGTTCATCATTTAGGTAAAAGTAGAAAATATCTTAAATATATCCTATTGTCTAAATTAAATTATATTTTCACTCCTAAGTTGACAACAGACTTTTCGGGGCTGTTATGCTTTCCCCCCCCTCCCTTACAATAAAACATAACCAAACACCTATCACACCACATTAGGTGCACAGAAACAGACCAGAGCCACAACAGTCGCACTTATTTCAACAGCTTCAGCTGAGAAAACACTTTGAGTTGGGGGAAGAAAGACAGAAAGAACGAAATAAAGAACAAGAGAAAGAAAGAGAAAGTAAAATAATGCTTAAATTAAAAAAAAATAAAAAGAAGAAGGAAGGACTGTTGGGGACTGTACCTGGTGAAAGAGCTTCGCGCTGAATGGTGCTGGGTGTCCGGGATGGAGGGGTGGCGTGGCTGCGGCCGGGACAGGGCTCTTGGAGCGGGGAGGACTCGGCGGGCGTCGCAGAGGAAGTGTCCGATCGCCGTGGCTCCGAGCTCGGCTGGGCGCGCTCTTCCGAACCTGTGTCTGGAGGAGAGATGTCTGTGTTACAGCCTGTCATGTGGCGGCAGGCTGAATGACAAGGTGGGTGTCTCCACTCAGCGATCATCAGAAAAACCTCACAGACATATAGAAGTAAGCTTTGAGCGTCGTTTTGCTATTTTTCCCCCACCTCCCCGATAAGCACTGCCTTCCCAAACATCATTTAGCAAATTGTAGGTGAGGTTGCACAACACTCCTAACATCCCGAAACGTTTGAGCTCAGAGAACTGTTGGCAGATAATACGCAGCAATTTCATTTTAAAGCAAAAGAGATAATTATTAGGAAAAAAAACCCTCTAATCTGACAGATAAAGTCAGTACATCGGATGAAAACAAGCAAAAAACGAAAGGGCATGAAAACTACTGTGCGCACATCGCAACAAGATGCCAGTCGCCAGTATCTATGTAAAGCCATAGGAACACGAAGTAAGAGGAATATTTACACATGTTCATTAAACCATTAGTCCAATATATAAAAAAATAAATACGACACTGAATCCATGCCACAAAGAGAATGTTATGAACCACAACTGAGGACTTGAGCTCATTTCAAGACTTACACTTACGTGGGCGACAAGTTTCATTCTAACACTAAGCTGTTCTCCGTTATTAAAGTAATTTAAATATTGCGCCAAAGAAAGACAAATTCAACCAGGTTAAAAAAAAACTATACAGAACTTCTACAATTACAGACCTACAAAAGTGACAACTTTTAAAAAAGCAGTCTGTGCCAGTGACTCCAGGCCATCGTTTTTCTTGCCTCTGATCACCACCGTATTCGCCTGCTCAGGGTTCATCCAGAGGGAGAGAGAAATCTTGAAATTTTGGAGAGTCGGACCTCAAACCAAACCAGCGGACTCCCATGCACCGTGCGCCTCCAACTCTCTCTCACTGCAGCAGGGCTCATTGTGGACGCCGGATTTCAAGGCCCAGAGCGCCCCCTTTCTGTCACACATTCTCTTATATACAGACACATACACACACACACTCTCTCACTCTCTCTCTTTGCCAGACCCCTCTGGGATACGGTCAAGTCAAGAGACCACTCGATCTTCCAGTATTCATCTCAATACTGTGTTGACAAGCCACAGCGCCCATAACCTGCTCTCAGGGCTACAGGCACCTGCAGCCTGCTGTCGTCTCTTATCTTTGTGTCAACAGATCAAACTCTTCCACTTAGTGTTAGACAGAGCAGCCACTTTCCTCCAAACTCTGAACTTACAGACCAATTATGAGACGAGACATTGGACCTCTCTCTTTTGCTGGTTCCTTGGTCAGGAAATGCCTTTTATACAAATATAATGCTTCGCAGAGCCTTCAGATATGTTTAAATAAAGAAAAAAAGACAAACCAGAGTAAACAAACAAGTCAGGCTGTGTAACATTTATTTGATTAGGGTTGATTTGGAACAGTTAAGCCATTATTCAATTCTGTGTGGAGCCATTTGGATGCAGAAAAAAAACCCTTTACGCCTATAAAACACTAGTTGGTTATAGCAGCAGAAATAAGATATTCTTTGATACAAGTTAAAATAGCCTCATTCTTACATAAACTTGTGAAGTTAAGAGCGTAATTGTGCGTAAATGTGCTCTTAACCTGCAGGGTTAAAGAGTGAAAATAAAGTACCATATTGACTTATGAAAAAAAAAAAGAAAAATATATTC
>NW_023339807.1:14456825-14457397 GCF_004916995.1 Morone saxatilis | reverse complement strand
TTTTTTTTTTTTTTTTTCTAAATGAGCAAACCGGTCCCCTCTCGCTTTCTTCTCAGGCCGAGCCGGTCGGTGGGGCTCTGGCCCTGCGCGCACCGGTAACCAAGAGAACGACATAAGAGCTGCAAAGCACGCGCCCCGGAGCGCCGGTAGCCCCCGGTAGCCCCTCGCACCAATAACCCCGGACAGCGCGAGGCTTCCAGCAAACAGAGACAGAGAAAAGAGAGGACATAAAGGAGAGACCAGAGAAATATGTGAGTACTGTAAATCAGGCCTGAGTGGGAGACTGTCAGAAGTGCCTGCGTGCGCGGCTGTGCGCGCGTAGACCTGAGTGTGTGTGTGAGAGAAAGAGAAAGGTAAAATCAGCAAGTTACTCCAACTCAGCAAGTTGGACGTTTCTTTTGATTAATGGTATGGATAGCCCAAAGCCTTTAGCAGCTGCAGATTACAGTATCTGCGTTGGCATCAGCTGTCTAAGAAATATTTCACAGAGGGTTAAGGTCAGAAATTTAATGTGGCTTTATGGTGAGTGGCTGAGGGGTTTTTTCCGGCGATCAATGGTAGGAGAGGCCGTG
>NW_023339807.1:14455818-14456804 GCF_004916995.1 Morone saxatilis | reverse complement strand
CCTCACAGTGGACAGTAAGACTGCTGACATTTGTCACTGGTCACCAGTCAGACGACAGGTTAGACTATATACATTCTGACTGTTTGGAAAACAACTATTACCTTTTTTTATCCTAAAAAGCAAACAATGGTTAATCATATTGCTGTATAGGGTTCATTTATCAACAATATACTGTAGTACTCATGGACCTCCCATCAATAACATGGCATATAAACACACCTAGTACCCCAATAACACACTCAAACACACCATGTGCATCTTATAAATCACTTATTAAAAGCACATCCCCCCCCTAAAAAAAAAACCTCCATGATGAGGCAAAAAAACAACAACAACAACCCACATGGCATGAAATCAAAGAGCTTTAACTCTCACTCAGCTCCTGTCTGAATGTAGGTTAGACTATTCTCCACTCAGACCATTAGTGCGTCTGACTCCACTATTCATTGTGTGAGTGAGAGGCATCTCATTTCCATGACAACCAGAAAGGATATGATACCTTTCCAGCGCAAATTAAATTCGAATTCAGCTTCATTTGCTCTCGGAGACACACACACACACACACACACACACGGGCAGACAATATGAGCAGCTGTACGCGCGTTAGAGCCTGACAATATCAACAGGTTGGACGCACAAAGTTGGAAAGAGCAGACGCAGATGTTACTATAAGAGTATAAAATCCACACGACAATAGGATTTAGGTTACAGTATGGACACGACTGAGGGTTAATATGTCCTGGTTGTGAATGGTAATCTAACAATACGGAAGAATATCTGGCACTCATTCATTCACAGTTTACTTACCGGTTTGCTGTAGCGGTTCCGTCTTTACATGTGGTAATAACCTCGCATGAAGTATCCTATTTCCATCCAGAATAATCACCAAGAGTCGACGTAGTGAGGAGAAAAATGTTAGAAAAACCTCTTAGTAATATTGCAGAAGCGCAGGATGCATCGGCAACAACAACAACAAAAAAAAGTTT
>NW_023339807.1:14439415-14455718 GCF_004916995.1 Morone saxatilis | reverse complement strand
TAAAAAAAAAAATTATTAAAAATTAAAAAAGTAAAAACTCCCGGCTGTCAGGAGTGTGTCAGTGTCCGTCTCCCCGCGAGCTGAGCGTGTCAGTGCTGATAGGGTGCTTTGCAAAGTGTGCGCGGGTTTTGTTTATGTGCGCCGTCTGACGGGAGAAAGTCAAATAGTGCATTTATGTGGGCTCTGCCTCCACATAGAACCGCTGGTATGCGCTACGTCAATGTGACGCCATGGGAGAGGTGACGTCACTCAAAGTAGAGCTCTCTCTCTCTCGCTCTCCGATCATCCCTACAGTAAGACACAATAAGCCCTGCGCGGCCCGTGCCAGAGAGAGAGGGAGAGAGAGAGAGAGAGAGAGAGAGAGAGGGGTGAGAGAGCGAGAAAGAGAGACGGTTGGTTTGATGGTTGCAGGGGAGGAAGCGGAGGGGGATCCGGCGGGCGAGGTTGCGCCGTGGCAGATAGCCCACACCTTGGCTCTTTAGTCCAGATTTTATTCCTTTATCATGGAGGATACATTTAAAACCTTAAGGAATTATATTAAAAAATAGCTTTTTAATTTGCTTGAAAAACAAGAAATATAAATTAACTTTCAGTCAAGACTTGTCAAATCAAATAACTTAAAGGCCAAATTACATTACCATCAGCTTCTTCTATGATAAATATACCAGTATCAGTGATGAAAAGCAACATTTACCCAGGCAGGATACTGTGTTATACAACTTTGTGGTAGTTTACTGAGTATTTCCACTACTTTATACTTCTTCTTTACTACATTTTAGAGACGAAGAAGTATGCACTTTTTTATTTGACTGCTTTAATAAAATGCTACAGTTATTTGTTAGTTTGCAGATTCAGATTTATAGCCTACAAAACATACAGCCTATATCTTATAAAATATGGTATACTTTATAAACTGCAATGTATAAAGCAGTAAGAATCAGCTCCATTTTGTTCAGCCACAACCTTAAAATGCTGCTTCCATGTTACTAAATCAATAAAGAAACTTTAAAGGGGCCATTTTGTAGAATGACTAATTTTACTTTTAGCATATTTGCTGATACTTCTGTAGTTTGCAGGACTTTTTATATGTAATGTCGTATTTTGACATTGCGATATTACCACTTTTACTGCTTCTTCTTGAGTCAATTATCTGTTTATGTGACTAAATGTATAAAATGCCACCTCATGCTTCCTGGAACACACAAGCCTGTGTGTCAGTATAGACTCTGTGCCTTAAGGTCCTAATAAATCTGTCGTGTCATTTTATCATGACACAGACCATCGAATAGCACTGTCAATATAAATCAAGTGACAGGATATCTGAGGTTTTTCCTTTTTGGCTATTATTCTTTAACTCAAATTATTTAAAATCCCCACCCTAACGAGTCATTTAGTCCATTATAAGGTCTTAAAATGTTATTGTGTTAAGTGACATGATCCAATTAGATGATTTCACCCCCTTTTCCCCAATACAAATCAACTTATTTCAGCAATCTCCATAAATGAGAGCTGGCAGTGTCCAGCCTAATTCGGTCAAGACACTGACACACAAAGAAAAGTCCTGAAACAAGTGTAATGGGCTTATCTCAAACTATTAGAATAAACTATAAGAATTACATTTTTAATCTGCACCTAAAAATGCACCTTGAAGGCAGATGAAATGAAACTAGCAGACTTGTTAACATGCTTGTTTTTCTTAATGATAACACTATTTGCTTAACATATCTTTAGTCTTGTATAAACTGCTGTCTGTGGCCTTAGCAAGTCCTACAACATGAAGAAAACGTGACCAAAGTTAATTTGACTCTATTTCAACTCGCTCTAAACCTTTATTAAGCTTTTTATAACTGCAGATAAATGTGGCCAAGAGTGAAGAAATACAGCCACCGACCAGGTAAGGCAGGCTCTGCCGGTCCACAGGTCCAGGATGTCTTAACATACTCGACAACCACAAAATTAAAAAAGTGCCTCCGGAGCCGCCGAGAACAATAATCCCCAACAGCAAATCAGGAGGCGCGTATTCTTCAGTCAACGTCCTAATTTTGACCAATGATGAGCTCCGGTGGGCGGGGGAAGCCTTGACGCACTGAGGCTCGTGATTGACGCAAGCCTTGTTACTAAATTTAGCACCTGGCGAGATAGCAGAGCCCATTCATTGTACCGGGGCGGGCCCGACTATTTTAGCGTTGTGATTGTGATCCAGCCAAGCCAAATATAGTCGTAGACAGGTATTTTTAGCAGTAAAGCGCGTCCCCGTTTTCATTCGGCATTGGCGACCCCGGCCATACAGTTTGAAATGAGCCACGGCTCCAAAATCAGCACACTCAGTGTTAACCTGCAAATCAGTAAGGGGGGGATAGTTTTACAGTCAGCTGATATTACCATCGTACCCAGAGATAAACAACTGTAGGAGCTGTCGAGAGTAAATGTCACTGCCACAGGTTTCCCTCTCTCTCTCTCTTTTTTTTCTATCTCTCTCTACCCGGGGACAAGGTTGGAAAAGCGGGAGATGAAAAGACCGTACACCCGAAGATAAATAGCCTTCGGTTCGTCAAACAGAAACGTAAACAGGTTTGTGAATGTGAAGGCTTGCAGTTTCTCACCGCAGCGCTGCTTCTTCCTCACCAGCTGAGCACAAACTTTTCCTTTTTTTTTTGTATATGAGAGGACCGGCGGAAGAAAGGAGGAAAAAGCACTGTAGTCGGGCTACACCGCTGCTCCAGGGCGAAAAGTTGTAGGCTAAAGGTATTTTAATAATGGAAAAACAGCCGTGAAAGTCCAGTGCGCACACTTTACGCACTCCGTCTGCCCGGGGAAATCCCTCTACTGTGTTACACCTTGGAACAGATGCTCTCTGACCTGCAAGGAAGACATACATTTGCTTTTGCATGTGTGCATATATGCATATATGTATATGTATATGTATATATATATATATATATATAATGTTTGTCCAACAAAACAAAATGACCCAGATTATCACATTCAGGTATGCAGTGAAATGTGCGAGGATCCAAGATTCCAGTCAAGTTTGCTTGAAGAGTGAGTCCTGATTAATGTGGTCACCCAGGATCAGCTGCAGGGCGTGCAGATCACATGCAGCCAGGCCTCAGACTACCAGGGGCCCCAAGAAGGATTTGACATTAAATTGCATCATGAATTTGTAATCTAATTGAATTTCTCAATCCACACGCACAAACAGTTCACACTTGTTGTCAACAGTTGTGAATAGTTTATATTGTTTTCTTCCATCTGATGGCCGGTGAACACGTTTGCTCCATGGTGCAGGTGCATAAGCTGACTTCACAGATGTTGCTCACATGTTCAGGTTCTTAAGTGGCATCTTCTTGCGATAATTTTTTAATAATTAGCCTATAAGTCAACCTGATTACACGTTTTTTTTAAAGGTTCTTTTTAGGGCAAAACATATCCTATAGGCATAGATCACAAGTTGTTCTGCATGTCCTGTGCTGTTCTCCCTCTTGTCATAATTGTAAACCCTTATAAATGGATCATTTGTTTTATAAAAAGGGCCTTTGTAATTGTTTTATCATTGTGAAATATTGCTCGTCAGCACAAGTACTAATGCATGTCAATATCTTTGTTGTTCATGTTCCCTTTCTGAATAGGCATGCTTCAGTGTAGGGGAAGTTTTTTGTGAATGGATCATTTATCTTATAAATGCCTTTATTCATTCATCACATTCATTGTTTGTCTCCTCTCTTTTCCTTGTGTTTTTGTTCCACCTGGTCTCTCTCTCCCACTCTTCCTGGCTGGTCAGGGTATCAGCTGCCTCGGCTGTGACCTCACCATGGTGACGTGTAATCCAGATTAACCTGCTCTCTTATTCCGCCAGACATGGAAGTGATTAGAGATTATGACCGTGTCCTTTTAATAGAATTGGACGTGTGGGTAATCAACTGCGTCCACCAGCGTCGCGTGTCAGGTGACTCACTAACACATACAGTCACACACACACAAGCACAAGCACTTGTTTTTGTCACCAAGGAGGACATTTACATTCATTTCCTTGGAGACTCACTCTAATCCATAACAAAAACATGCTTAACCTCAAACTTCAAATCCAATTCTAACCAAAAAAGAACTCATAAACCCTAAAATCTTCTTGTAGGGTCTCTTTGTCTTCAAATGGGGAGTGAAATCTCTCCTCATGAGGTGACTGTATAATATTTGAGCCCTTTTATGACGTTATCCAAATTCTGAAGAAAATCTGCAACTTACTGTTAATTTTTGTACATGATGTTATATATCAGTACATTTCCTCTTTGCATGTTGGCTGAAAAACAAACACTTCCTTACTTCATCAGGAACTTGTGCATCAGCCAGCTGAAGTGAGAAAAAATGAATACTAGAAATGTAAACGATAACTAGTCAACACAAACTGCGTTACTGGAAGAGCTTGTATAAAAAGCTGAAATACTTTTCTGGAATAAAGTGCATCCTGTGTCTCTCTGTGAAGTTAGTGCCCCTGAGAATTCATCTCTTTTTACTTCGATCTTTAAGGACACCTACGTCCTTAAAGGTTACATTTCTCCCCCAGCTTCATTCTTCCGTTCCTGCCTTATGCTGTGACAGAGCAGAATTAGAGAGGCCGTATTTCTTCATATACTCTGGCAACATGAGCAGGAAAAAGGGAGTTTAGTTTTGTTAACCAACATTACCAGCGCACAAGTAAAAAAAATCTATTTATCAAACACTTCGTTTTCTGTGTCCTCTATCCTTGCCCTCGCACTCACTGCCATTCATGTAATATTCCTTTTAGCCTGTTGCTTTTATTCTTCTACCATGCAGTTTTACAAATAAGGAAATGTAACAATCAAAACTCAATCCATCCCCATTCTCTCTGAAATCTGCTCGACATTGACACTGCTTGCTTTTTTAGCAGGGTAAAGTTTATACTGACCAATGGTGGCCAATTTGTGCTAGACAGCAAAAACAACTTGAATGAATGGCGAGTGAATTTTGGGATCACTTATTTTCTGCTGGGCAAATTGAATTTTACAAATCAAATCAATTCTTTTTGTTCTTCTTTTTCTTCCTGCGTCTAAAACTAATTATTCGGCAATAAACAACGCACTGACAGGTTGAATGTCTGCTGCCTCTGTACTGAACTGTGAAACCTCTGCAGGCTTGTCAGTGTTGTCAGATTTATGATGGAGGAAGTTAGGTTGTTTGCATAAAAAGTGCTTCGCTGCTTGTCACAGTTGTTAATGCGCAGTTGTATTACATACTGTGGTCTAGCATCTTCCTCCTGCACAGAGCTGCTGACTATATGGTAGGCATATTGCACCGAGACACTCTGGCTTATCACAAAGCAGAAAGTGAAAAGTGATTGTGTCAGTTTGAATGAGCTCTCTATGTCTACGGCCAAGGCACCAGCACTCAGCGCTCTGGTGACACTGGAGAAAGAGGAAAGCAGAGAAAGAGAGAAACAGAGGAAGGCTTTTATCTTCGTGTCACCAAATCTGCTCCAACTGTACGTCAGAGTGCAAGCGAGGACGGGAAGGGGCGGGGGTGCGGGGGAGAGGATTGCTGGCGCAATGGCAGGGTGCTCAATGGTAGCATTCTTCCCTTTCTGTGGACACATACACACACACATGCAGACAACACAACACACCAGGGGGATTCCCCCCCCGGGAGTACCCAAGTGAAGTAATACAACCCATCACTGCCTTATCACACCAGTGCCCAAAGACAGGAGAGAGGAGTGTAGAGAAGTGTTTCCATGAGCCACGACACAGGAGGTGTACTGTATATCACTCAGGGATTGTGGGCCATTATATGATGCTATCGTGATGTGTTTTTGCACTTTTTTTTAAACATTTGTGTGTGTGTCTGGAAAGAGGGAGAGAAGGGTAATGCGCAGCAGCTTGTGCGTAATGTTCTGTAGTTTCCCTCGTTTGTTTGATGGCAGATTTATCACCTCTCTGATTATCACCCTGCAATGAAATTTGACAGCATGATTCACTAGTTGCTTTGTGTAAACTTTGAAAGGGTGTATGAGTAAAATCCATCCCCATGTTTGTTTTGCCTTTGTTTGTATGTGCATTTATCTGTGTTCTTGTGTGCATGTGTTGATGTATGTGTCAGGTAGTGTCGGTTTTACAGGACCAGGCATTTCTCTTCAGGGATTGAGCATTATTGTAATACTTGTGCAGGCGAATGTGTGTCACTTGAGTGGGGTAATTTGCATGGTTACAAAGAAATGTATACATTACAGCTTCTGCATTTTTGCCTTCCACTTTGCATGTGTAGAGTCAGGGTTAATTGAGATGGAGGCTTATCCTGACAGTAGTGAGGGGTCAACGGGTGCATTGTCCTTGCGTATGTGATGTGACTCTCCTTATATCAGAAAGAAGTGGGTATACAACCCTCCCTCGCAGGTATACATACACTGTTGCGAGCAGCAGGTGCGTGTCAGGCAGGATCCAGCATGCTACAACTCATGATAGATATCTTATATAACTACTTCACTGATGCCGTCCCCTAGCAGGAATCTTCTGTGCTTGGCCTTGAGCCACAAAAAATAATTGTCCAATTTATATTAGGGAGTGCATTATATCTTGATGTTTAAAACATCGCAGTTTAGAGGTGGAATGGAATATAATAATATTTGAATCATCAGGTTTTGTGACATATTGTTGCTGATAATCCCTGAAACTGGCTTGACTGCTTTCTAATAACAGTTATTGTGAGTATTGAAAGTTTGTCTACACCCTTCACGCTTGGGTTTGTTGCCAGATATCTCCCATTATTGCCAGTTGCAGACAGTATTCAACCAAACGAGTAACTGAAGTGGTGCATGTTTAATGAGACAGTGCAGCAACAGGAGATCAGTAATTAAAAGTAAGACTTGTATTGTAGAGTTTGGACCATTGATGGATGGGCTTATCAGTCATGCCCTTTACACACAGATCAAACAGGCTCTGAACCACAAGGATTGCATGTGTGTGATGGTGCACTCAAGATGTGCAACTGTTGAAAGGTTTCTTACTCACACCCTGGTGTTACTGATAGAGAAGATCTACAAAGGTCAAATGTCATTTGTCATTACCTTAAAGTCCCCCTAAACTCAGAGATATGTCTTTCTTATTGTCACTCTAAGGTTGCAGAATGAAGTATGTGCAGAGATTGACACTAGAGGGGAAAGTTTTTCTGTGCACACCTTAAATTTGAGTTCAAGACATGTACAAACAGGCATAATGACATGTTAACTCGTTTTTAAGCTGATCCAATATGCATTTTTATATTTCCTAAAACATGTCTGGATTCTAATTTAAACCTATGATGCTTGTGGTTTCCATGTTCTGAACCTAGCTTTGTGTGCCACACACAGTAGTTTGCCAGGAAGAAAGTCACACAAAAAGCCCTGAAGACATTGAACCCAATGGAATTTTGACATTAAGAAAGTTGGTATAAAGCAATAGCATCAGATGAAACATTTTCAGAGCACATGCCTCTCAGTTGCTCATGGTTTTGGACTCTTCGTCCCAAATCTGTCTGGTTTTCCATTCTGATTCTGTGTCTGTGGTCACTTACATCATCTTGCATTAAAAAAAAAAAATAAATAAAATCCTGTCAATTAATACCTTTGAACCTGCCAATCAGAAGCCCAGCCGCTGACCTGTTATGTAAGGTACTGGAAACAAACAATTGTGTCACTACTGCAGGTATTAAGTTTACAACTTAACTACCGGTGGTGAATTTAAGTGTGAGTGGGTGTAATTGGTAAGATAGTATGTGTGGAAATATGTGAACAGTGGGTGTATGAGTCACCTTCGTGTAGGCAGTTGTTTAAAGGCCATTTTCTAGGAGATGTCAGAAACAGGAACATGTATTAGTAAATGTGTGTGTGTCTGTGTATTAATGTGTGATGTGGTTTCGTCATTTGAGTTGAAACATCGCAGGATTCCCCCTCTCAGAGTGTTTAGATGGAGATATCACAGACAGAATCTCCTCATGTCTGACATACAGCACTGTAGGAGTCCACTTGAAAGCGCACTCGGTGACCGTTGTAGCAAGTGATAGATATTAATTGAATATTTGCATGCAGTCCAAAACATACTGATTAAAGCCTGGAATAATGCGGTGGATGTTATTTTCAAAGCATGGGGATATCGGCTGCAGTACTTGTGGATTAATATAAGTGTATTTGTGCTTGTGTGAGAAACAGTTGCCCTTTTCACATTTGAGCCCTGGTTTGGGGAAACACTTCTGGCTGAATGCCCTGCACGCCTTGATTAGTTTCACCTCCGCTCATGCCACTCCCACACCTTCTGCCCAGGTATCTGCCTGACATCTTGTAATTGTAGTTTAGCTTAATCACATAAAAGAGTGATGACATTTTGGTAGCTGAGTCAGTGTCTTCGTCGCCCTTCAGATATTCAACACTTGAGCAGAATGTGTGTGTGTATTCTGTGATTTTTACTCAGCGTATGGGGTCTAAATATGTGCTCGGCGTTTGACGCTTTGCTGTGGCTCAGAATAATGTCACTCTGGGTCACACAGTGACCACATGGGCATGTGCACGGACAGTTAGGCACACACACACACACACACACACACACACACACACCCACTCACACTTACAGATAAACAAGTGGTTGCATTTCTGCATGAGTCACAGTCGTGGGCAGAGGTGGAAAGTTTCCTTGTTTGGGCTATTCCCCCCTGCTGACACTTTTGATACTTTTTTGAAGTATGTGATGTGTTTCATAATGTGAAGTCAACTTGTAGTGGACAGTGGATTCAGCTCATACCTGCTGGTACATCCACACTACGTTTCCTCTCTTTATTAGCTCATGCAGGCATCGACCTTATTATTTTCTTTATTAAATTTAAATATAGCAGTGCAAGAGGATTGCTTAAAAAAATATAATTTAATACTATTACTACTATTACTTTTTGTAATAATATTTTTGCTGACAGCAAGACAATTTGTTTAGTGTCTCCTTTCTTGTCTTTTTTTACAGAAGACATTTTGACTTGTTGGAAAAACACAGGTGTTATTGATAACAATAATTATTGTTCTATTTAAATGTTTCTATGACTTATGACAGGGTGACAGTGAGTCAGCATGCACGATACCAGGACCCTGAAACTGATGCATACTTCATTAATTGTATTTACACCTGTGCTTTTCTTACTACTGTGTCATTTGACAATGTCATCTGTGTGTTTATTTTAAAAGGTAATCTGATGAAGATTTCCTTTAAGGTAACTTTGGTACTATATGTATATGTTTGATATTGTACTTATTAATTACAAATTAATATTTAATACAAACACTGACACAAACTGTGCAATAAAAAAATAAACAAATAATGCAAGAAATCATTAGTTGCAGCCCAAGTTTTAAGATCTGCATGTGGAAAATAAAAGAGCAAAACTTGCCCATACCCCATTGACACCACTGAGGTGCCCTTGAGCAAGGCCCTGAACCCCCAGCTGCTCCAGTTTAGCTGCTCAGTGGCCAACAGATCAGACTGTGGGCGTACTGGGTCACCACCAGGAGTGAAACTGTGTAACTAGGTGATGTTACAGGGCGTTCCTGAGACTTGCTCTCTGTGAACTTCCATGAACAATGAAAGTTCAAAAAATCTTTTTGCAATACGAAATTACATTTACGAGTCTGGACTGGTTTTGCCACCGAATTTGGTAATTTTTTTGTATTTCCAATATTGGCAAGGCAAGGCAAATTCATTTACATAGCACATTTCATAAGGCAACCCAGAGTAGAGAGAAAAAAATAATTACTAAAAATTAAAACTAAAATTAATTAATAGCATTGGTAAACAATGGTAGGTCTTTAGCTTGGATTTGAAAGTAGTGAACATTATTCCATGTCTTAGTTCCTTTGGCAAATTGTTCCACATTTAAGCAACATACAAATAAGCTTCTCCATAATCTGATAGCCAATGTTGTGATCTGAAGACCTGAGTTATATGCCACGCTTATTTTGGCCTTGTCACAACCCCGGCAGTTTATAAAAACTGTTATTGGGAATTTATTTTACAGTTATACATCCATGGATTAACAAATACTCACAGCATTACCAGCCAAGCTTCCATTCATTCTCGTTTTCACAGACTATGAATGAAATGCTGTGCAGAGAGCGTATTGTTAATGAGACATAATAAGTTTATGCTTTATAAACTTCAGGTATGTACAACTTGTCTCGGAGGGATCAGCAAATGTCGTCTTTTTGGGAAGAACTCTAATCATGTCTTTGCCTGCAGCTGTTTGTCAGTGCGAACATGTGTGCACACATTAGTGCATGGTTACTTGCATGTACACGTAATATAAATTGACTCATTAAGTGCAATCATTTGTTCAAACCCCATGACCCTTTGATATTTTATGTGGTCTGGGTGGATGGAATTAAAATAATATTTCAATGCAGTGTCACTGTTTTAACTTTTGACACATTAACCTTTATACAGGTTCAAGGATGTTTGACTCACAAAACTGACCTTTGCGGACATACAGGTAGCTGCAATATGCAAACACCTTTTCTTAAAAAAAAGCCGCAGAATTATTAAATGATAATAATAATTAATTAAATAATCCTTGTTAAGTTTAAAATTACTTAAAAGGTTTTAATCTTTAGGCAACTTTCACACCTGCTTGTATTGGTTCAGATTGAGTCCTGAGAACTCCTCAGAAGAGTTCCTGTGAAACCTAATTTTCACTAAATGGGGCTGGAGTGGGTGTAAAAAGGAGAAAGTAGAAAGAAAATCAATCATTTTATGAAGAGTTGACATTTGTTAATATTCATACATGTTCACCGCAAAATATCTTCAAGATGATCAGTGTTAAAAAACAACTCAAAAATAACATAGTACTAGACAGAAATTTGCACACTCTGAAGTCAGAAGACACAACTGTCTACTTTAAATGTATTAAAAAGTGCCTCTAGTAACCATTTATTTAGTGAGTTTCATCAACAGATTTCAGTCTGTCAAAACCAGAAACAAAACAACTGTTTCACTTCTTATTTGGGTCAAATTGTGAAAGCTGTTGGTCTTCCAGGTTTTCAAGATGAAAGCACAAACACAATATTCATTGTAGGTACCAGAGAATTCAGCTCTGGTAACCACAGTAAAATTGTTAGAGAGATATTTTCAAAAAAATATTTAACTATTGTACAAATGTAAAATACAGCAGTATAAACTTTGTCCATATACAGTAATCCTGGGGTGTAATGGATGTAAACACAAGCACCTACAAAAAAACGTGTTTAATTAAAATGATTTTAATGTCTTGACATATGGATGTTATAAAGGAAAGTAAAGTGCAGTTAAAACATCATTGGAAATAATATTAATAGAAGTAATGTGCTGGGGAGGAAGGATTATACAAATCTTCTCCAATATGTATTAATTAAACATCAGACAAACAAATAAAAGAAATGCAAAAAAGGGAACATAGAAAGAACATAGTAGGTCTTTTGCTAATTCCAATGGTTATATTTCCAATCTGAATAGATTCATAGTGATTTAGATCTTTACATGCAGTAGCTCTGCCTCTAGCAGATTAGACACAATGTTCAGTTCATGCAGGAGTGACCTTGAATAACCTCATGCAGCCACCTCTGATACTTCCGGTCTTTTTATCAACGGCAACAAGAATCCTCATTGACAGTATTTTATTTCTTGATCTCTTTCTTGTTTGTTCTCGTGCTTCTTCTCCTTCTTCACTCACAATTGATTGTTTTGCAGAAACTAAAAGTCAAAGTGTTCTACAATTCGAGCATGGCGGCGTCCTGTTTGTGAGTAACATCTCGCTGTTGCACAAGAGGATTCATTTTGTTATTTAAGTTGTACTACCCTCAGATTTGACCTTTAGTTTTAAAAAGTTCACCTGTTATGATTCACTGCATCTCAACTCTGACATTTAAATTCCATCTCCTTCTCACGATAGAAACCTGGTGCTCAACAATTAACTGGGTACGGGAATCCAACATATGCAGCATGGCGTATCATGGCTACTGCGTGGGCACCAACTAGTAATAAACCCAAACCACCCATGTGTGCTATTGTGATCTTCCCAGAAGTCCTTGCTGCGCAGTGAGACACTCCCAGAAATTTCCATAAGGAAGATTACCTCTGATGAGAGCGGAACTTTAGGACTACCTTCCCCATGCTCAGCCAGCTGCATACCTGAAGAGCAAGTATTTACGCGTGCCGCTCCTCATAACTGGAAGTGCTGACTTGTTGTGTGGGAGTGCAGTGCCCAAATATGCTGACATAATTTGCTGCTGATGCAAGATGTTAGGAGGGAGTTCCTGCGTCATGTGTAACTTTCAGGAATATTGGAAATCAAAAATCTCTTTTATTGTAAGTACGCCTACATCCGAACGCCCTACTGCTCCTATAATGACAATGTAGTGAAATTATATAAAAAAACATCTTATTACAGAATTTGAAGACTTTTTTGAAGCGCTCCCAGTCCTCCCCCACACACACGCTTAGATGACCACATAATAGAGCTCCAACCACACTGGTGGTTTCTGAGGCTCAAGGTTCTGCCAAGTTCGAGACCACCGAAGTCCTGGTTTCTCTGTTCAAACCTATGATACACACATAAGTATCTGCTGGAGTTTGAGGTCGTCATTGCTCGGATCCTGGGATGCAATGCTTAAAGTTGAAACTGTGACAGATATTGGGAAATCAAGCAACCAAGGAACATAATTTGAACACTGCTCATGAACATTAGTTAGATAAACCTTCTTGTATTAGTTTTCAAACATTAAAAAAAAAGGCAAATAAGGCTCAAGTATGGGATTTCTATCAAACCCCCAGGAAGTGTGCCGGGCTTTGCAGCCAGTTTGACATAGATAGATATATACTTTATTGTCCCCCTGGGGAAATTTGACTGGTGGCCAAGCTGTGTAGTTACAACAGTGGCATCCGTCATGTGATGCACACAGGCCCAAAAATACTTTTCCCCATAAAACTGTTAAATGGTGGATACATTTTTTGAGCATCACAATCCCCACAAATTACTTGTTTCATCATTATAATTTTATCAATTCAGTCCAATGACATTTGGAAAGTCTAGAAGAGCTGCACAATTAAATTATTTTATCCCCATTCAGGTTAGCGGAGGGCTAAACTGGAAGTTGGCCAGCAGAAGTCTCTAGTGCGGCCCATAGAGCACGCGCAGTACGCATTGATCTGGCTAATTTCTTTACAGCCGAAAGTGGCTTTTTTGGGTTCATGTGCCACTGGGCAGCTTTCATAGGAATGAACAGAGCACAGCCTCCAATGCTGTATCCAGATCTCCTTAATACATCCATGATGATGGGATCAATAACAGTTGCTCTCCATATGGTACAGAAAGTCAGTGTTTTTCCTTCTACAGTAGCATTAAAACTTTATGGAACACATATTTTCACCATTACATGTAATATTAGCAGTATCAGTATGATATGATGGCTATTATTATAATAGTGATGCTACAGTGAGCTGTGCCTTGCAAGTCACCAGTGTGTTGATGTGTTTATGTGAGATATCTGTGATTGAGTGTTATTGATCCTGTGGTGATTAGTATGAGTGACCATCAGAGCAGCTTTAGCTCTGTCACTGGGACAGCACTCCTCCCCTCCCTTTCTGTTGAATAATCTGCTTACTCACCGGATGTGATTCACCTAACTAACTCTGTTAGAGAGAGGGTTCTGTTGTCTAAATGTTTGGTCAGTAATGTTGTGTAATGTTTGGAAAGTTGTGTGCTTGTGAGATAAATAACTTCGTTTGAGCCTTGGTCTGGCTGACTGCTGTGCTGCTTTGAAATCCTCATCTAATAAGTGATATAGTTAAATTCAACCCATGCGTTATGAAAAATAATGCACTTTGTGTCAGTTTCTTTTATTGGTATCATCATGGATTGTTCCTTAATCAAACTCAGTTTGTAAAATAGTTTATGAATTGTGTGTATCCTGTAGGCCTAATTAACATTTTGTAACATTTTAAAACATTTGCAAAACCACTGAAAACAAAAAAAAACCTTTTTTACTGAACTGAATCTTCAAACAAAATAATTTTCTAATTGTCCAACAGCGTCTGAAATCCCCTCACGCCACATCTTTTTGACATCAGCACCATGAACAACCATGCCCACTGTCACGCAGTGACTGACCAGGTGTGTGGAGGTAAGGGATTTGAAATTGTCTGTATTGCCCTCTTTTTTCATCCTTTATGCAACTGCCTGTCAATTTTATATATAATAATATATAACAATTTATATAATAACCCTCACCCTAACGCCACGAATGCCCTTGATGAGTGACTCTCCAACAGAGTGCTCAGTTATCCCCATTTGTAAATCACTTCTTGCCCCTCTATGATGACAGGCTTTTCCCCACAAGTTTCAAGGGCAGACGTAAAGACATACAGCTTGCCCCATCTTTCCCTCCCCGCTTTGACTACTTACTTGCCTTTTCCTCCTCTGCTTCTTGTTTCCCTTGGTTGTCTTTTTCTTTGTGTTTTATGGCTTCCCTGCACTACACATTTAAGTTCTCACTTTCTGCAGTCATCAGGAATGTGTATCAAGTCACTGATGTCCTCCTGTGTGCTGGTAAAGCACGAGATTCGAAAAAAAAAAACCCAGTGAACATGCTTATCAAAACATTGCTCCACAGCGCTACTAGTGGTCAAAAACTCCACAGGGTACCTTTAATTCGCTTTCTTTATGTTTGTTTTGTCTGAACATGGCAGCATAAGGCAGAAAGTCTGCTCTTAAAGTCTCTCAGACAGTAACCAGACCAGACTCAGGTCAATGGCAGGTCAGGACCTCACACTGACACACTTAGCCACTGCCGATAGCCCCCTCCTCCTCCCCCACAACGTCAGCAACATCACTGTCTCTCCTCCACTTGCCTCTCTCCCTACTCTTGTTCCTCTGCTACTGTCTCTCTCTCTACTCTCCTCTCTCTGTTGCCCTCTCTTTAAACTCACCACTCAGTCCTTCCTCTGCTCTGTCTTTCCTCTGTCCCTCTCTTCTTTCCCTCTTTGTGTTCCTTCGCTCCATGAGGGGGAACTTCCACTGCAGCTTCTATCCAGGAACAGACTTCCACTGTGGAAACACAGCTAAATAACACTCCTCCGGTTCGCTTTCCGAACCAAGCAGGGGAGGGGGAGCACACACAAATTTCCACAAACACATATAAAGCACACATACATTGGTAATGCTGTAATGACATAATTTATTTTTCTTGTTACCATACAAATAATTTCTAATAGCTTGCCAGTACATGCTTTTACCAACACTGGAGAAAGATCCCTTTTTATCTCACCATCCATCATTAGTGGCACTCACATTCAAATTACAGTTTACCATCCAGCTAACATCCGAAACAAGTGCAACATGCAAAGCAGAGGTCTATATCTGTCACCGTGTGCGTGTTATTTTTGATCTTCTCCTGAAAGACAGCTGCTATAATTGGCCACTTATCAGCATTAATGGATAGACACGTAGGTAGAAGCTTTGGGGAAAACACACACACACACTCACACACACATGCACACACGCAGAAAACACAGGAAGACTCATCACATTCAAAGCAGACGAGAATAGAAACAGAATACATGAGGTAACCACAGTGGCGTAAGCAGTAGCCATTACCTCAACAATGACCATGACCAATAGCTTTCATTATGTGTGTGTGTGTGTGTGTGTGTGTGTGTGTGTCTGTGCGCGTGTGGTCTGTGTGCATGTGTGTCTAAAGGCATATGTGTCTGTCAATGATGCCTTTTCCATCGTCAAGATATTCCTTTTCTCCATGAACATATCTGGTCTTTATATAAGGTATGCCTGGGACTTACATAATTCCTGGCGCTTTAAGTTTTTGTGTGTGTATTTGGAAAGCTTGTGGAGCTGCAGCTGTGTGATTGTGTGTGTGTGTCGTGGTGTGTGTGATGTGTTTGCTGTTGTGTGTGTTGTGTGTGTGTGTGTGTGTTTGTGACGCCTTGGAAGCTCTCCTGGCCACGGCTGTGGAAATGCTGCACTGCCCCACTCTGCTCCGTGGGGACAGTGGTGGAGAGGCGGGCGGATGGATGGATGGATGAATGAGGAGTGGGGGCTCTGATGGTTGGACGAAGGAGAAGAACTGTGGCACTGCCAGAAAGACAGCGGCAGAATGAGAGGGGAAAAGTTGTGCTTGCTTCAAGCTTATGTAAACCAGACCTCTGTTTTCACTTGGCTGTGGGGTTTAACTTGATTTGACAACCCTAATGTCATATCACTCATAATTATGGTACCCAGAGAATGAATCCTAATGACT
>NW_023339807.1:14438483-14439354 GCF_004916995.1 Morone saxatilis | reverse complement strand
GGTGATCCCCTGACTTTTAATCTAGTGCTAGTTTTCACTAAAACAGGGAAATATCTCAAGATCTACCGGATGGATTGGCACATAGTCCACATATCCTATTGATTTTTGTGATCCTTTGACTTTTCCTCTCACGTCACCATGAGAATGACATCTGTGTTTGGTACAGACATTTACGTCCTCCTCAGGATTAATTGTAAAAACATTGTTTATCCCCTGACTTATCATCTAGCAAATTCCAGTTTGTCCAGTATTTTGGTTTATGACTAAATTCCTGCAAAACTAACAACATTCCCATCAGCCTCAGCTGTACTTTGTGTTTACTGCCAATTAACAAGTGTTAGCATATTAACACACTATTCTATGAAGTGAGGACGGAGATGGTAAACATTATACCTGCTAAACAAGTTACCATTGTCACTGCTGTGCCAAAGTACAGCCTCACAGAGCTGCTAGCATAGGGTGACCATATTTTCATTTGCCATAGGTCATATTGTTATGCATTGTTTATGTTTTTATATAGGGCTATGTAAGCGCTGAAAAGAGGCATAATATTGTAATTATTAGTTTAATTGTTGTGAAAACAACAGTTTGGTAGTGAATGTTATATTCATAGATATTTGTTGGGACTCTGGACACCTAACTTGAAACTGGGAAAATCCTGGACAAATCAGGATGTCTGGTCACTGTATGCTAGCATGGATGTAGACTTGACTAGACGGTAAGAGTCTTGTTAATATACAGTTCAAAGTGGCAGCTTTTTAGTTTTAGTTTTTGGTGTATGGTTTGTATACACTAGAGGACAGTTTGTTCTATTTGAGTAAATACATGGTTTGTATTTGTTTTTTGTTCATGAATGGCCTCAGTAATTGTT
>NW_023339807.1:14437351-14438351 GCF_004916995.1 Morone saxatilis | reverse complement strand
TTTTTTTTTGCCTTTTGGGTTTATATTACGTATTGAGTACAATATGTGCTTCAAGTCTTGTGACAAGTCATATGTCATTGCCCTACTGACATGTAAATGAAATATTTAGCGGACTATTTTAAATTCTCTCTCTGAACTTTTGTTTCATGAAGCGTGATGAAACTAACAACATAGGTGTTAATATATTCATATATTTCAGTGTAGTGTATTTCAGTGTGCAGAAGTAAGTTTTTCTGATGTATTGGAGGGACTGCCCTTACTTTGCATTATGGGAAGCCCCATTTGGAGCTGGTAGGGATTTGCATGCCGGGTACAGGCTGCGGTAATATTTGCAAGTTCACTGTAACAACCTGCCTGATTGAGTGCTTATATGCCACTCTTCATGACTAATATATCTATAGATTATTAGCTCTGCCTGTGCTGTGGCTCTCTGAAGACCTTGTCTTTCAGCGGCATGTGTGTGTGTGTGTGTGTGTGTGTGTGAGTGTGTGTGTGTCTTGTAGTGGAAACTGTTTGGGAATCAGTGCCATGGAATGTCTGGGCAGGATTCCCTCTTTTCCCCAGCGGAGTGGACCATTCACACACGACTATCTGTACGCAACATGAACACGTAGCACAGCATAGCATGGAAACACATGTCCATTTGTGTGGACTTAACCTCTTCGCACAGTTCATGAGATCTTTGCTTTGGGCTACTCATTCCAACATTTGATTTACATGAGGATGTGTTACCAAATCACGAAAACATATAAACTGCCTCTGTCTGTGTGTCACGTCGGCTTTTCCCCCTACTCTATCTGACTTCTGACTTGCTCTCACTTTCTCTGACTTTTTCCTTCTCTCTTCCTCTTCTTCCCCTTTCACTGGAATGCAACTTGACCTTGTGACTCATCTCTCCCACACTGACCACACCAGTGCCGTCTATCCTATACAGACGCAGTGCTGACCTAGACTCTCATACGGTACACACACTCCTACCCATTTAGACACACACACACAC
>NW_023339807.1:14426915-14437251 GCF_004916995.1 Morone saxatilis | reverse complement strand
AAATAAATACAAACAAATGGCTGCCTGGAAAGCTGAAAATCAAGCAAAAAAACTAATGATATGACTTAGAAAATTGTATTCAACAATATGAAGTAGTATGTGATTTGTAATAAAGACCTAAGACATGGTAGGATCCTTAAATTGTGGTATTTTAAATTTCTGTGAAAAAAGAAAACAGAACAGACCGGGCAACACCTACGTTCGACTAATCATGTTGCATGCAAGAGAGGCCAATTCTATCGATACTCACACAGTCCTGTGGGGATTGAGGTTTAAACTGTTAGACTGGTATCTGCCATGTTTTTCTCTAAATCTTTTGGCTACACAGACAGCAGGTTTGTGGTCCAGTGATCAAGGTAGTGACAACGTCGCCCACTCGAGTCTCACATGCTGGTTTCATCCTGTTACCATGTGATGTAAATGGAAGTGAAAACACCCACTCTCTCCTCAGTGCCATGACAATCATATGACATCAGTATTGCAATGACACAGCTTTATTATCACCTGGGTAGTCCTGTGAGTTATTTCAGAAAGTAGGATTAGAAAGTTGCTGATTGGTTGGTTAGGTGATACAGATTTGAAACAGTGTGTGGGTGTGTGTGTGTGTCTGTGTCTAAGTACATATGAAAGCAAGTTTCTGTATCTCATGACCGTGTCTGTAACGTGTGGATGTTTTCGTACCTGTTTTCTACCTGGACTATATTTAGTTGTTCTACTACATGAACAGAAACGAGTGGACGTCTGTTGGCTGCAAGTCTGCACATTGCTAACAGCAGAACCTGCAAGAGATGATGTTTTTTTAAAAAATGTATCTGAAACTGCTTCACATTGCATCAGATCCACTACTGGAAGACTGTGTTGGTGTTTGTGGCAAGGAAGTGTGCACTTTCACTGGTTGCTCTAATGTGTGTGTGTGTCTGTACTTTGTGTATGTGCTAATCCTGGAAAGAGAAGTGAGATGGACACGCTCTTTTCTATAAATATACCTTCCATTGCAGCTTGCATCACTTCCTCTTTCTGACACACCGTGCATGTGCTCACTCATACACACACACACACACACACACACACACACAGAGATGCACGTAACTTAACAACGCTTAACAATTTCCTTATCTACCATTGCGTGGTAACCATGTTGTGTGCGTGTTTGATTGTGTGTCTGGTTGTGTGTGTGTGTGAGTGGAAAGTGGTTTGGTGTAATGGCACAACGTGTGGGCTGGGAAACAGCTGGTGACTCCAGTGAACATGCATGGATGCACAGAGTCCTGTGTAACAAAAAGCTACTATATGTCTGTGATAGAACATGTGTATATACATTTGTGTTTACGTGTGCGCGCATGTGTCTATGTGTCATGGTTCTGTGTAACTTACTGAGAAAGAGTTAGACTTGGAAAGTGGTGTCTCACCACGTGACGTAAGTTTCTGGTGTTTTCCAAACCAAAGAAGTGGAACCAGCAGTGACGAGGATGTGATGTCATCACCAGGCTTTCTTTTTCACTCTAACTGCGGCCCCACGTCTCACGCTATTCTTTTGTCGCTTTCTTTTTTGTCGCTTTCTTTTTTGTCGCTTTCTTTTTTGTCTTTGTCTATATTTCCGTCTCTCTTGTCTCTGTACAGTATCTGTCTCTGTGGATTTATCTGTCTGTTTCTCTCTCTTTCTTTATCTCCTGCTTCCCCTCTCGTTGCACTGTAGGGGAGTAGGCGTTCGTTGGGTGTTTTTTTTATTTTTTATGAATGGGATGTGTTGTTTACTCTCTGACAGAGCTATTTCTGTCAGCGCTGATGATGAACACATACAGTGTGACCACAACAACTTCCTCCTCTATCGTCCTCCTTCCTCTGATTGGCTAAGTCTCTCCTCTCAATGGCAAAGGCTGTGCGTCTTTGAGGTAGTTGTGAATGTGTGTACTTTTGTGTGTGTATGCATGTGGGCCAGAGTGTTGAGGGGTCTCAGCGGGCCTTTTTTTTCTGAAATAATTGATAAAAACATCCTGTTTCCAAGGGAGTGAAACAGTAAATTTTTTTTTTCCAAATGATGTCACACAGCCCACGCCAAGAACAAATTTATATTTCATGACTGCAGCATCCTCACAGCTATCAAGTAATTAGCAAATTTCTTGATGGTAGGGAACATGTTCACAAATCTTAAACAAAAACTGAATGATTGATTTCTGTTGTTTAACATTTCTGAGCACATATGTTTTTCCCTGAGGCATATTTAATGTTGGCTGTTTTTAATTTTTCCTAGTTTGTTACTGAGAAAAATCTTTTTTTTTGTTAAAATGGTGATTGGTTGAAACTGATTTATTATTTCCTGGACCTGCAGCAGTAAAGATGCTTCAGTTTACAGCAGACAAGGTCATCTTAGGCCAAAGTATTATATATAAAACAATCAAAAGTTGAGATTTGTTGACTGAACTTTTTTTTTCTTATTTTCTTTGAAAATGAAAAGGCGCTGTTCAAATTCATACACATATACAAGATTCTAAGTAAATTAACACTCAACCGTATGCCACCTTTGGAATAATAGCATATCAGCCCTGTGATTTGCATGTTAGCAGGTTGCTTCATCTGCAGACTCAAATGGTTTCTACATGCTGTTAACACATTTTTGTAGTTTTTGTGTGACCTCCTGAAGGCCTAAAAAACACACACACAGTATATGCAAATGCTTGTATATAAGCACTGACACACACAGACAGTGGCTGGAAGGCATTTACGCTCACATACTCATAAATAAATCCACTATGGTTTGGATAGTACTACATGCAAAGCCTTAGGTTGTATTTTTTGGGATGAGAAGACCAGAGGACATGTGCAGTCCTGTACCTAATTACCCCTGTGCTGCAAATGTGCACATGAATTGTGTGTTGTGTGCTTGTGTGTGGGCGTATGTGGTAGTGGTATGTGTGGGAGGAGGTGTCTGATTGATGTGTGAATGAGTGGGGCTTGTAGGGCTGGGGTTTAAAATGATAGCGGTTGTGTCAGGGGGTATGGGGGTCATGGTGACTTTGACTTGATGCTTTTGTAATGTGACTTTGATGGAATGTTAACATGAGGAAAGTCATGGTCTCATGTTTGAATTCCCTGTAGTGTTATGTTGCTTCTTGGACGGTTCAGATGAAGAGCTGAATGTTTAATTAGCATGCCATGAAAGATTTGTGGTAACAAGCCACAGCGCTTAAAAACACAAACGTGCATGCTCACGCAGTAAAGCTCTCATATATTAATATTCTTTACACTGACTCATTCAATCACAAATGTGGACATATGCTCTTTTATATTTATTTAGGGTGTCCTGATAAGTTCATTACTATGTCCAAGTTAAATAAATAATTAAACTGTAGGTTTAAGTGTGCTGAAAGATGTTATTTTAAAAGGTTAGTTCACCCAAATTAAATAAAAAACCAAAACATATTTAGATGTTTACATGCTGTATCCGCCTCAGAGATTCACCTCCTTTATACCTGGGCAGAGGCAGAAACCTCAGATGTGGAGATCTCGTGGATGACACAAGACATTTTTGACACGACACCTTCAACTACTAATAAGATCAATTATTGCTCTTTGTATGCATAAAAGCATTTTCCCCACACACCACCAATACAATAGAGACACCTCTGAAACTGTTGTCTCCTCAAACTGCAAAAAAGTCAATTTTTGCTCTTTGTATTATTATTATTATTATTATTATTATTATTATTATTATAAATGTTATTTTATTTTATTTTTTTCAGTTCAGGCTTGTGGTTTGTGTGCCATCATCACAATATAAAGCCCATGGGCCGAGTGGAAGAAACACTTAATGTTATTGCATTTTTAATTTATATCATTTTTTTGACAGATCACTTTTTTTGGATCGTGACAGTGACAGTAAAGGTGGGAAGAGGGGATGACATGCAGCAAAGGGCCCAGAGCTGGATTCGGACCTGGGCAGAACACTTGACGAGGGATACGCGCTGTACCAGATGAGCTGAGTTGGGTATCCAGCTCTTATAAAACATCCATATTAAATCTCTAATTCTGAACACATCAGAATGTCTAGATACCACAAGAGAAAAGTGAGAAAATCCGTTTTTTTTCAACTGGGTGAACAATATGCGATGAAGTTTTATGATTTATTTCCAAAAACAAGTTCTCCTGCTCCGTCTGCCACTCACTCCACTGTCCAATGTTTCTTTTTCCAAAATTCAGTATTGACATCTTTGCCGGCCTACTGTGTGTATATGTGTGTTTGAACTGCTCTGAGGACATCCAGTTTGAGTGTTTCTCCTCCAGTGCTCTTTCCGGTTGAGGAACAGTAGTTTTTCTGTCGATGGGGCTTATGGATTGGCACATTCAGCATCCCTGCCCCCACTCACTCGCCCACACATGCAAACACAGGAACAAACTATATTCAGACTTTGTTGCATTGGTCAGGTGACAGAAGGGGTACTTTTTGAGATAGAGCATTATTGTGTACATAAGTAACACTAAAAAAACTGAACAATGGTCCTGTCAGGTTAACCACTTAATTGTGTTGTTGCTGGTTTGTGAATTGTAGAGAACTTAAGGACAGGCACACAGAGAGCTCTTTCACATGAACCACGATGCATCATGCACGTCAAGATTGCACGTGGTCTCTGTACAGTACTGCGTGTTAAGGGGTCTAGTAATTAGGAGAAATTACTTAAGGCCCCGCGGATGCTATAACCTTAAGCCTTAACTAACAATTCTTTAGTTGTGGACTAGAAGAACATGCTGTCTCTTCAAGAACATTGTCAATACTGATACCACACAATGTTAGTAATACATAAGAAGAGTCTGTGTTTGCCCCTAGTGGAAATGCGACTGTGTCTTGAGTTGCAGAGCCAGTGCATGAACTCATCCAGTGGCAGGTATAACTGAAGTTGTGGGTTCTTGTGTTGAATTCAGGATCATAAATAACAATACTTTCTACGTGTATTGAGCATCTACAGCTTTGGGGTCGCTATTACTGTGATTTTAATGTCATCTCAAATTTATTGAAAGATTAAGTGGTCTTCTGTGGGTTAAGAAACTTTTACAACCTCCACACTTTCTTTTAGTGACACAAGGTGGGTTCCGATCCACCTTTTTAAAGCATATTTTTTAATGAAGGAAAAAAAAAACTGCATTGAAACGGACATTTTTAAAAATAAAATCTCTAAATAAAAAGTTTTTACAGTTGTATAATGGCAACCCATCCTAAGTGTTGCAATGGGCTGCCACTGTGATTTTGATGCAACAGTGACTGTGCTAACCATTGAGCCACCGTGTTAGCAAACACTAGATAGACATTGCAACATCTATTGTAAAACATTTACACTACATTCACACCTAGGATCTATTTAGAGTGACCAGTTAACCGAACCTTCATGTTTTCGGACTGTGTGAGGGGACCAGAGCACCTGGAGAATCCACGATATTCTCCCTATGAGATGACTGAGTAAACTATAAGGGAGCTGACCTCTGATCCACCGTGATGCCAAAGAAAATACAATTCAATTAAATAATAGCAACATTTAGTCTGTATATTTGTTCTTCGTGATCCCAAGTAGAATTTAACAGACTTAGAGTTATGTAATCATAGTAATGGCCGCAGTTTGTTGAGTTTTAGGGGGTCCTTGGGGCTGTCCCACACAGACTTGGACTTGATTCCGCAGCACAGTTAGCAACTCATTAACAGCTTGCCCTATTGGATTCTGTCAGGTAAATTAGTCCTTTCTGTCTTCTTTCTTCTTGCTCAGTGATCACACTTGTGTTGCTGATGGAATATCCTTTTTGGTGTTGCTGTTGCAGCAGGAAAAAAGCCTGTCATCAGGTCACATCAGCGACTGGACAACTGCCTTAGAGAGTGACGTCACATGCACGTCTTGCTCCAGCAGCTTTACTGTACACACCGGAGACACGGTAAGCTGGGGAAGCCCTTACTCACACACACACACACACACACACACACACAGCCACACTCACTAATCCAATTAGGACATTAGTTAGTAGCAGCCTGGCTCGGGCCACCTCGGACACACACTGATCCAGTTATTACTGGATGGATAGGCTGGGCAATCCCAGTGTTTCCCAGCTCTAAGGTGTTTAAGTGGCACTATGCCACTACATCAGTAGGACACCTCATACGCACAAAGGATTCCCTTGCTATTTATATGGACATACACGCTGCCTAACGGGTGAGTCAACAAAGATGAGGAAGAAGCCAAGAAGTGACTTCCACTCAGTCAGCAGAGTTGCAAAGAGTGAACCGGAAACCCAGAGCTTAGCCGGGGTAAGAGACTTTCCCCTACGCACTCGGCTCCGTCTAAAAAAACTCCTAATCACATGCCAGGAATAGTCACGGACATACACACTCTGGAAATTATTAACAAGAATGCAGAACAATCAACGGATGGAAGACCTTGGGATGCAGCTTTCACCTACCAAACATGCACTCATTTTCCAACCATTGATATCATTTGTTGTGAGTGTGTGTGTGAATGTGTGTATTTTCTAAGAGCCTCTTCATTAAACAACACACCAGAATGCGGCACACTCCAAACAAGGCCACAAGTCCATACAGAGGCTCTTACCCAACACTCACTGTGTAGTGAGGCTCTGCAGAGCTGTTATATTCTCTTTTATTCTCTTCTATACACAAACACACCCTGCATACCGGCAGGGTGTCTGGCTACAATGCCCTATGCTTTTTTCACGTGATGAACTGTGCTGTGGATGTTTAAGTGACGCACTTGCATGCACACGCCACATAAACGGACAAACACATGTAGCAGGCAGGAAAGATATGTCACGGCTGCGAAAGCTCATAAAATGGTGACAGGAGCAAAAAGAGTTAGTTGTGTCTGTCATGTGCCATGTCAGGCCCTCCCTTATGCTAATGTACCATTCATCTGTGTCATAGAACGATAATGACTCTCAGCACAGAGAGCCTCGCTGAAGCACTCAGAGAGTGAAGCTCTGTTGTCCACTCAGTCAGCTTCTCTCTGTATGCTCCAGTGTTTCTGTCAGTCTGTCTCTACACCTCCCTGTTTCTATCTGTCTCTTTCCCTGTTTCTATGTCTCTTTCCCTGTTTCTATTAGTCTGTCTCTGTTTCTACACTTCCCTGTCTCTGTCTGTCTGCCTCTCTGTCTCCATGTTCTTTTTGTCTGTTTCTCTGTTGATTGTTTTTCTGTTTGTTTCCCTGTTGACCTTTGTTTCTCTTGTGTGTCTTTGTCTCCATTGCTCCATTCTCTGTCTGCTTGCTATTTCTCTTCTACAAGACAGATTTATGTTTATTATCCCCAACAGTCTGATTGCACGGCCTTACGAAGAAATTAAAACTACTTCACAAATGTCATGTCATTTACAAAAAAAAACACAATTTTTCTTATACTCAATGTCAAACATTGTTATTTTTACTTCCTGGAAAACAGTCCTTCAGTTTTTCCTCATGATGTGCCAGAAATTCTGTTTTTTTCCTATTCTGCACACTTATCTTTTTTATGTAAACATATCTGGTAATGGATCTTCACTTATTTCTTATTATGAAATAATCGTGGTAATTAGATTTAAATTAAATCAAAAATCTGTGTGACAATCTGGTCATAGAAATCCTATTTTCAGGACAAGCTTAATTAGTTTAATCGTAAGTTATTTTGTCTATTTCTTAGAAGGACTCTGGTGCATAATCAGCCACTCATTTGTGTTTTTTTTTTTTTACATTTTTCTTAGATTTCTATGACTGGAAGATTTTCAAAGCAGGGTTTGTCACAAGGGGACATTGTTTACTGTAAACTGTGATGCGCGGCATCTTCCTTGCAGCAGGCAAAACAACAGCTTTTGATGACATAAAATTGGAGTGAAAAACAGTTAAAACCATTGTTGCTTTAAAAGAAAATGTGGTCCTTTTGGAGCCTTATGCATACTGTAGTTTGTCTGTGGTGAAAAATGTGTGTATGTGTGTGTGTGTGTGTTATGAAGTGCCTCATCCAGTCCCGAACAGCTATCTGTGTTTCCCGGGCGAGCAGCATATGCTAGCAGTTGTCCAGTGTGAGTGGACGGCCTGTCTGACATGGGAAGTGAAGGAGGAGAGAAACTGAGGTTTCAGCTTGAGGGGACGTGGGGGGGATAGCACATAGCCCTGGGGAGGTTTAACCATGTACAATGCAAGTGTGTGTGTGTGTGTGTGTGTGTCTTTGTGTGTCTCTGCCTGAGGTAAACTAGGGGATGTTGACGCTGATGTGTTCTGATGGTCTCTTACACAGACACAGACTTTGCCTGTGACTCACAGACGAGACGCACGTATCCCCTGTGGGACGGCCTGAGGAACACACACACACACACACACACACACACAGACACATAGACATTCATATGCTTGCCAGGTTAGATATCTGCAGGAGCCACTCATGGATCTTGTTCTAGCAGGAGAGAGGGATTCAAGCGGGGAGGGGAGTGTGGGATTGTCGGGATGTTTGACTGCAATTCTTCTGAGACTGAAGCTGCACTTGAAACATCTCATTGTGTCTCTGTGCTTTTTTTTCTGCAGTGAATTTCTCTGTGAAATTGGATTGGGACTTCTTGGGGTTTCTTGCTCACCTCTGGCTCACCCTTACATTGGCATAAATGTGTGTAAGCACAATGTTCTGTTCTGTCACTGCCTATAGTGTTGGCCATGAATAGTCCTTATTGAGCGGCTGTGGGAGTGTGAGGGAGTTTTCTGGGTGCACGGCTGACTTCTCTCAGGGCACTGACCGCAAAAGTTTCGGACAGCAACCGGAGGGTGCAGACTTCATAAAGACGGATGATGAGTCTAGATGAGGAGAACGAGGCGGCACTCAAGTTGTAGCTCTGAGCCAAAGACTTTGCCTCATTCTCTCCCTGACTCACTGCACATAATCAGACATTAAAACATGAGTAAAACACTTACATTAGCCATTGCTTCCTTGTGGATGAAGACGCCTGCACGCTTACATAGAAATGCATGTGTACAAGATAGAGACGAAGATACAAGCACACAATCTTGCAGAAAGAGCCAACGGGTTAATGTGAGCTGCGTGTGACGCCAACCGTATGCTCGTTATAATAGTGCTGGGAGCCTCCAAGTGACAGATATCACACACACACACTCATACACACACATATACACAATGGATGATCAGTAGGTCATTTTGAGATTAAAGCATTCATCACAAGTGACTGCCCATTTGTTAGGAGGAACAGAAAATGACCTTGTTATCAGTCAAGTCCTGTCAGTCAACTGTTAGAGTTGCTTCTCTGTGGACTTGAATCCATCAAGTTCTTTGATTCTCTGAAGTAACGATGTCTGTGCTGAAGCTGGTAAGAGGAAAGATGCAAGATCACAGTGTTAACTTAATCAGTACAATAGAGAGGTAGTCGGAGTTTGCACTCTGACAGATATTTGTGTGTGCACTTTCTCAGATGCAGAAACAGAAATTAACAATGACTGGTGGCAAAAAAAACCTTGAAGGTTCTTGATGCACAGCAATTTAGGAGTATCCTTTCACCCTGTTCAGAAGATTTCGGTGAACTGCCAGCTATTCATACTTGAATGCATCTATTGTCCCCAATGGGCTACTGTAGGTGAGTTGTGGGAACTGGTGACGGAGGGATTCTTTCCAGTGCATTCCGGGTGTGAAAAATGGATTTGATGGTGTTTTTTCTGAATTAAAAAGAAAGGAAATGTAGCCTGAAGTAGAATAGTAGAATATGTTGGCACCACAGAGCCAGTAGTAGGAGAAAATGGCAAAAAAATAAAAAAGGACCTCAAGGGCACTATTCTGTTGTTGCTGCAAGTTTCCAGCAGTGGGAAACAAGAATGAATGTCCTATATTATGATTTAAAACAAATCAGAATTGGACAAATGGACTGCTCGTTTGCCAACATGCAGTAAAAATGTATTATATCTTTGTTCTTACTCTGGCATTGCACAGATAGTTAAGTGTATGTGTTCATGCCTGAGTGTGTGTGTGTGTGTGTGTGGTTGCTGTCCTTTGTTCACAGCAGAGATGAGGGATGCCCACAACTGCATTTCTTGGTTAGTCTCCAATGAGCCCTTTGTGTGCACGATATGCGTGTCCTGTTCTTTCTTTCTTAGCTGCTCTAAGGTCCCTCAAGGTGTGCCTCTGTGCCGTTTCTGACATCATATTAATATCAGTTCCCGCCTGCCTGTGAACCTGATCCCCGTCTATTGTCTCAGCTGTTGTGACAAAAATCATGAGAGATAGAAGGACAGATACGTACACTGATGAACAAATAATGAAACTGGGGCAAAGCTGATCCAAACCCTGTGTGAAAAGGATCATTCTGGTTATTGTCATTATT
>NW_023339807.1:14422105-14426815 GCF_004916995.1 Morone saxatilis | reverse complement strand
TATTATTATTATTATTATGTATAATCATTTTTATAGTTTTGGCCATCAATTCTATCAGTAACAATAAGATTAAGGGTTCCTCCAAAGATTTGTCATTGTTAGTACTACTAACAGTGAAAACGGTTGAAGAATGTCTTCTGTGTCTCTGGAGGAGTTTTGTAAAGTCAAAGAAAATAACCTTGATGTCATTAGCTACCACAGCTCAAGCTAGGAACATTTTTAACACAACCTGAGTTAAAAACTGGCACCATGGAGTTGGATGAGGGCATTTACAAGCCATGCTGAGATCAGGAAACACAATGCCATTACTGAAAAGATGGGCAAGAAACATGAGAAGTGACACAATTAGCCCACATATTAGGAAAAAAAACAAAAGTGAACGGTGAAATTATGACCCACATCCGCTCTAAACATTAATTTAAGTATCTGAATCAAGTTTCTGGTTCAGCTTTGACCTTCCAACTGTAGTTGTGCACACACACAGTTTTCCTGTCACACATTTTTGGTGCACTCACTTTTTAATTCTACATCCAAATGAAGTGGTTTAGATAATCTGTCAGATCATCTGACTGCTGTAGTAATATTGTTGTGTTTCACAGATGTCAACAATTACTTTGGTTTGTACAATGTCATCATACTGGATAGAAACAAGCTACGAAAATGAGACGAAAATAGAACGTTTTTATCAACCGGGATTAGTACAATCTTTATCAGTGCTCATTACCCATCCTCATTACAAGCATACCTCACCTAATATTAGATGAAATGTGACAAAAAACTGGAATCATCCTTTAAGGCATGGTTTTGTAGTTTGGCCTTACATTCCTGCATAAGCACGTGTGTGTCTCTGATGTCAACACACTGTAAACAGGCTGACAAATGGGTAACGGAGACAAAGAAAGGCTGTGACTGTTTGTAAGCCTCTGTCCTTCTCTTCACTTTTCCTCTGCATTCCTTTCATCTGTGAACAGGTTTCTTTATTCCTCTTCATGACTTCATGAGCGTATTGGCGAATCATAGATTTTGTTTTATTGCACTTCGAACTGCTCTTAGGCAATTGTCTGCAACAGTCGTCTAAAGTCAGGAATAAACCTGACCACTTAGGTATCTGAGGAATCCACAGCAGCATCACATTCTGGTCTGATAACACTGGAACAGCCTGATTCCTATCACCTGTGATGGTGTAACTGTCTCTGTCTATGAGTGTGTTTTTGTGTGTGTTTGGGTGTGTGGGAGTGAGATGTGTTATGTCCTCATACCATAATAGGCTTGTCCGAATAACTGTCCCATAATTCTAGTCTCGTGAGTAGATACAGCCGGCTCTGGCCTCAAAAGGAAGAGAAAGAGGGGGATATAGTTGCTGTAACTCTCACTTTCACTCTCTCTGTCTCAAGCACACACACACACACACTGGACTCTAATTCACCCTCTATGTCAGACAGCAAGGTTTCCGGAAGGAATTCCAGGCATCCCGGGAACTATCTTCCTGATTCCTAAAGGCTTAGTATTATGCTCATCCTGTCTAGATCCTCAGCCAAGAAACACACTAACACACACACATAGTCCAACAGGCCCAGATATCCACTTGGACGAGCTGAATTTATGTCGTGACTGAGCTGCAGGGAATGCTGCTGTAATCCTGGCCGTGCCGAACCACAAGTGATGAATTCCATCGGTGATGCTGAGCTGGCAAACACACGGGAATACCACAGAGGCAACACAATATGCACAATATGTTCTGGTTGAGAGGAAGAAAGAGACATAGATACTGTATAAAAGAAGTGGATGTAGCCACCATGACATCACCCACTGGTTTATTGATTACTGTTTTGAAGCCTCAAGTTTGGCATTTTGGAATTTATTTTTTTTTAATCCAGAAGTGACCATATTTGGAAGAGAGGGTGGGGCTGGGGAGTAGCAAGAGATGGTTAACCCAGGTTAGCATAGCAAATTTACCACCTAACGTTGTTAGTACAACCTAATGTTGAACAAGATGTTTCTAGGTGACCAAAACTTTCATGAACTCAAAACACACTGTGAAAGGGTCAAAATTCACAAACATGGACAACACCCAAAAACAATTTCATAGCTATTTAAATTAAATTAATTCATTTAAATTAATTCAAATCTTTGCGCCTCTATCCTTACTGACAAGTTGCAAATTGTCAATCACAAGGTAGCCACACCCTAAAGCATATCCTGCTTTATTTATTTTACTCTAAATAGAACCATCATTTACAAAATGAACATCAAGTTGTAGTGAACAAGACTTAAAATTAGCGAATGACACCATAAACTCATTAGGAAACTGTTTACTAAAATAAGTTTCTCATAGACTGCTATACAATCTGACCTACTTTTGCAACCAGTTGAGTCGCCCCCTGCTCTTTTCAGACCCACAGGCTACGTCCACTGCTTTTATACAGTGTATGGAAAGATAGAGCGAGACAGAGGGAGAGAGAGATAGATAACCTGTTGAAATATGGCATCTCACTTAACTCAAATACGTGCTATGGACATGAGAGGTGGACTTTCACCGCAGCTCCTCTTACCCTCACGCTGCTCTCATGCCTGCCTGTATCAGACCCATCGGCGTTCGGGTACATTTTTTTCACTGCGAGGGTCCGAAATCCGGTGTGTTTAGGATCATCTGCATTCCAACTTCTCCTCCATCACCGAGTGAAAGGCATGATGAGGCCACCTGTGCACCATCACCGACATACTGAACCACGCAGTTCATTCCTCCTGCGTGGTTTCATGCCTGCAGCCTCAACACCCACTTATTTGCTCATGATGTTGATTGCTGTTATGTTTGGCGCATTTAGGATTCACTGTTTAAAAACACTGCTGTACCCTGCCCTGTCAAACTTAAATCAATGAAACTTGAAATGACACAGAGTCAGCAGGTAAAGAGACAAGGAACTGTTGAGGGTTTCCTTTCACAGGGTTGGCAGCTGTAATAAATGGCCTAAAGTTTGTGGACCCAGACTACTTTAACAGCCTCCAATTATTTCAGAATAACCTCTCATCACATTTTGGAACCTGACTGCAGGGATTTGCTCCCATTCAGCCACAAGAGCATCAGTGGGGTTCGGTTCCTGATGTTTGTCATTAAGGCCTGCTTTACAGTCTGTATTTCAGGTCATCCCAAAGGTGTTTTTTGGGGTTAAGAAAACCATTTCTTTATGGACTTGGCTTTGTGCAAAGGGGCTTTGATATGTTTGAACAGGAAGGGGCCCGTCCCCAAACTGTTGCTACAAAAATGCTGTAGCATGAATACTTTACTTTCCTTAACTGGAACTAAGGATTAGTCCAAACAGTTTAGTAAGGATTGGTCATCAAACAGTCCCATGTTCCATGCTCATGTACAAACCCTTGACAAATTAAGGGTCCAGTGTGTAACATTTAGAAGGTTCTATTGGCAGAAATAGAATATAATATTCATAGCTATGTTTTCATCAGTGTATAATCTTCTGAAAGTAAGAATCATTGTGTTTTCATTACCATAGATCGTTAGGAGCGTTTGCGTTTTTTGTGGCCTCTGTACTTTCTGAGGGTGAAGCGAGGACGTTGCCATCTGCAATTACAACGGCAGGGTCTGAAAAGACAGGGGATTTGATGTGTAGGTAAATGAAGAGGCTGGGAGAGGAATATGGCAGTAATCAGGCTGATATTGTGACAGTGACAATAAAATATGATATCAGATCATGAGATCATTTTAGAGTCAAAGGTCGATGTCACAACAGTGGTTTGCAATAACTATTTTATAACTCTGGAAAGTTATAATGGTGACAATCATTTTATCTTCCATCATAACAAACTCAAGGTAAACACACATTGTGTTATGCACTCTTAAAAGGAGAACCTTTTCCTCATTTCCACTGGGGAGAAACCTTATCAGTGCCTGCAGCAGAGTTCCTTGAGGAACTGCTCAGAAATGTCCTTCGAGGAGCAACCATTGCAAAGTTGAGCCAGGTTTAATTGTTGCAGTACTTTTGTGATTTTCTTTTTCTTTTGTCTCACCACTTTGCTATCAACAGTTTCATTGAACTGAATAAGAAGACTGCTGTTTTTCACACAGAGAATGTCTGTCATGACATTAAGCAGCGCTCTCCAACACCATCATCAAAACACCAAAAGAAGGAATATCTTTAGGAAGAGAAGTGTTCATCCCTCCAGTAGAGTTTTGGAGACTTGTAGAGTTTATTCCAACAACAGCTTACTAAGACTCTGTGTTTTTTAAATTTATCACCCACCTGTATGTGTACGCTGGGCATTTTTCATGTGCTCATTCTGTTGTGGCAGCTTAGTTTCAGCGTTTTGAGTGTGAACCATCTGAACATAATCAGAAATATTTCACACTCATCGCCAATTCCCACTTGTTCTTTCACTCAAATTTGAGATCTCGCACTCCATAGTGGACGACGGGTGAGTGAGTGCTTTGGAGTGTGTGTGAGTGTGCAGCCGGTGGAGTGCTGTGTCCATGACAGACTCTTCTCCCCCCACTCGGCGGGAAGAGAAGAGTGGGCTGCCGAGGAATTGAGAACCCTCATCCCCTTCACTATAGTGGGAGTGAACCACCGGGTCTGCGCTAAGTGCTGCTGGGCACTATTACTGTGAAAAGGACCCCTCTCTAGGGTGTCCTTTCAAGTGTCTGCTGAACGGGACACTACTGAGTGCCACGGCCAACTAGTGTGTGTGTGTGTGTGT
>NW_023339807.1:14421672-14422005 GCF_004916995.1 Morone saxatilis | reverse complement strand
GAGAAAAGGAGAAGTGAGCAGAGGAGAAGAAGGCGAGAAGGCAAGGAAACAGGAGAAAAGTTTTAAGGAGAGGAGAGGAGATGAGCAAAGTGAGGAGAGTGCAGAGAAGGGGGGGATAGAAAGGGTGAGGAGAGGAGAAACCATGAGGTGATGAGGAGAGGAATGGCAAGGAGATGGAGGGAAGGAGAAAAAGAAGAGGGCAGAGGGTAGAGGGGAGAATCACCTCCCTCTCAGTACTTCTCTCTTCTTTTGTACTTTGGAAACTTCTCAAACCTGCAGACACCAGAGGACTTGGGGAAGCCTGGCCTCAGTTACATCACACACACACACACA
>NW_023339807.1:14414088-14421545 GCF_004916995.1 Morone saxatilis | reverse complement strand
TTTCTTTCTCTTTCTTCCTGTGTTTTCAGGTTTTTTTTTTCCAGTGCTCATGACGCACTCTGGCATAATGAAACTGTTAAGAGGAGTCCGGTAGAGGCTGGGGCTGAGACCAAGAGAGGGTGGGAAGGAGGGGCGGGGGGTGTAAAGTGACACCACACCAGGGCACTATATTTACAACGTGCCTCTTTAACACACAGCCTATTTATAGCTGCCAGATCTTTTCTCAGCGTCTGCCGCACACTGTTGCACCGTCACAAACACAGGCATCAGATGGCACCGGTGGATTTACACTGCACTGTGCTGCCAAAGGGAACACGCCTTATCCTCTAGCATTTTCCTGTGCAAACCTCACCTCGCTTCAGCTGCCCTCCACCCTTCACACTCGCAAATTCAGGACATTCCCTCCTCGCCGCTCTGTGTGCTTTCAGGCTTTTCATTCCTTGTCTTTCACAGATCTGTCTGTTCGTGATGAAAAGAGAGGATACTCAACCCTGGTTCTGTCATGGCTTGACTTGAGCTATTAGACAGGACAGGATGACAAGAAAAACATAAGTGGAGGGGTTTAAAAGTGGTTAAGGATTACACACGTTCATATGCAGAATTATTTAGTATTTGTACACACATAAACACGCACACTTGACTCTTTCTCTGATTTCTGGTACAAAAGAGGGATGACTGCCCCCTCTGGACTGTTTCACTGTGTCTCTGTTTCTGTCTCTTAGTGCACAAACAACAAACATAAACACTTAACCAAATTACGCATTTGATCACATTTGTTCATAAAAGAAAAAGGAAAAAAAATTCTCAGAACTCTTTAAGAACATACGTAATAACTTCACACTGTGCCCAGAGACACATTTTTACATCTAATTCAGATGTCCTCTGCTAAGTGTTTTGATCTGCCGATGGCCAGAGGGGAGATACTAAAATTAAGTTTCCTTCACACTATTGCAAAATCCCATCGTGCTCTTCATGTGAGAATATTTAACTTTTTTGTGCACTTTAAAGGCTGACTAACCAACTGGACAAACAGGGCCCCAAAAGCCATTGGTTTACTGCACTTAAAGTGTTGCAAGTGGGAACTAAGAGAGAAAATGGTACACATATAATTCGCAGGTCAGTAGGATCCCAACACCAAACAGGCTAATCTGGCCATGGCTTTAGCAAAAGTCATGCTCATATGTTTTGTTAATTAATTAAATATGCAAGACATGACTTGGCCTGGAGTGTGAGAGCAAGAACAAGAGGGGTGGGATTTTTTTTTGTGTGACCTGTGTCTCTCGGTTTCTTTCTCTGTGGGGCGTGACAGTGAACTGTGTTGACAATCAGAGGCTGTTAAACCATAATACAGGTATGTGCTGTTGTGTTAAATGGTTGTATGTGTGGGAGAGCTGTAGCGAGGCAGCTCTGAACCCTGAACTGGCGCTGTTTGTTGGGCCTGTCACCGTTAACCAGACGGCTGTAGACGCAGCCGAGGTGCTTACAGGCATCTGAGTGTCGCAGGGGCTGTCGCATGTGGCTGCACTGCTGTGTTAAGGTGCATGTTTACTCAACAGGGTGTTAACGTCAGTCAAGGAAATTGATGTTTATCCTCACACGTGTCAAGAGAGGAGCATGTGAGTGTGTGTACACCACTTTGCTTTGCCATCATCTCTGCACTGTCCTCAAACACACACAGATACACACACATACAGGGACTATTGTGTCCTGACTCAGCCTTTATTGAACCAGTGTTAGTTAGTATATCCACCAGCTGTGGGTACTCTATGGTAGTTTTCCATGTGTGTGTTGTAGTGCAGAGGGTGAGGTGGTTGGGGGGTGGTTGCTCAGAAGCTTGGCATTGTAATATCTATGGTGGGTGGTGTGAGAGCGTCACTACTGCTTCCTGTGCACACACACAGACACACAAGATTTTAGATACTACATACAACAATGTGGCACACAGAAAGAGAGAACAGCATCACAATACATCCGCTAATAACATGCTGTAGTCAGGGTTGTCCCCTATCTCTGTCTCTTTCTGAGTCCTTTGGGGGGAGGTTTTGTGGCTACTTTCCCAGCTCTCCCTCGGGAGTCTGTTCCAGCTGCTGCAGCTCCACGCGGTCCCAAACCTCAAGGCTCGACTTCACTGACCACAGCCGCAGCCTGTGCGCTGACATCACTGTCCAGGACTGTCCACGCACGGACAGCGCAGTCCAGCACATACGCACTCTCGAAGAGACGTCACAGCCAAGACGACTGACACGCAGACACATTGTTGTTTTTCTGTGGAAGTTGTAGTTCCCAGGGCACTCAGAGTTGTAGTTCTCAGGGGTGAGGCATTATGAGTACTGGACTTGAAAATATTTATTAGTTGCTATGAAACATGCATAGTGGGACAAACAGGAACATACAAAGTGATCAATAGAAAATCATGAAACTTGGCTAATTTTGACTGCATTTTATTTATGCTTTTATATTAGGCCTTATAGACATTTTTATATGGTGGATTTGTTTTTTTACACCCATGAGGTGTTTTTACTTATTCTGCCCTTTAGGTCTCTTTTTCTGACTGCGCTCTATTGTTACTCTTGTAAATTTAGCTGCACCTATTACCGTACTGCTGTATCATTCCTATAGGCCTTTTATAAAAAAGACATTTTGATATGTCTCAGTAGGAAAAGCACAAGTGTAAATAAAAGAATTAATGATGGCTGGATTCCATTTAGCTGCTTCAGTTTCAGGGTCCTGGCATTGTGCATGCTGGCTCACTGGGACAGTGACAGAGAACAAAGATGTCATTAATGTTATGATTAACACGCAAGCTTTTCCTACTGTGACAAGTCAAAATGTCTGCTGTGGAAAAGGCCCATAACTGACCTTTTGTGTGTAGAAACTGGCACACAGTGCGGTTGAGCTCACAGATTCTCACATGTAGTGTTGAGTCTTGGATCAAGATTTGCGTGTATGTGTGTGGTCCTTTCATGTATAGCGATTGTGGCCTTTGTTCTGTAAAAAGTGCATATTTGATGGACTTGGGAGGCATCAGGTGATGCTTGGATAGTCCCACCTTCCCTGACACTCTGGCTTCCTGCACACCAGTCATGTTTTTCACATGGAAGAATACAAATGTTAATGTTTGTGTGTTTGTGTGGGTGGAATTGTTGCATGTTGAGTGTTGGAGGATTTGTGGAAATGGTGCAATCAGGTTATATGTAACATTGTTCTTTTGTAAGACTTTCACATTCATTTAAGTGACAATTACTTGTACTTGTTACACTGTAAAATATTTTACACTAGACCATCAAATCTGGTAATTTAAATTGAATTACCTTGAAATTAATAGAATTTATATATTTACAAGTTAATAATAAAATAGCATTTCATTTCACTAAATACCAGTATGGTTTTGTACAACACACCTTGAACTATTATTTTAGTCAGTTTTGGTTCTACACAATTTTAGTAAGAGTAAAATGTTTGAGCTATACAGGGCCATCAAAAAATCTCGCATTAAAATAAAAGATTTGTTTGTATAGGTTATTTCATGCTACAGAATACTACATTGCATCAGTTTGCAGTTATGCAACACTACATTACACCTGTCAGTGATACATAGCATTGATTATTCCCAAGTGTCCGATCTCTCAATGTGCTGCTCACAACAGAGTCATCTACTGAATGTTTATTATAGTGAACGAGGGACCAAGAGATATAGCTTAGGAACTGCAGGACGTGTAGCACTCACACTTCTGTGGTCATTGTTGGGTGTCTCCCTCTCACTGTCTCTCACTAGCAGTCATCCCTTGAGTTGAACACTCTCCGTTCTCATGTTCACAACTCTCACAACTCAATCTCAGCAGAAAAGAGAAGTGTGAAGGGAAAATAATCTTCTGAGAAATGTCGAGGAAGAAGGACTGAGGGAATGAGCCTCAGGGGGCACAGGTTCTCCTGTATCAGGCCTGGTTGAGTCTCAGGATTGATCTCATGAATAATAGAGCTCCAGTGGCCATGTGACAATATTAGACGTGACATCCAACGGCAACCTGGATCCGCCACTCCTCTGAGCCACGCACAAGCACACACTTTCATGTGCACATATTTGTGTGTAACCTTGTAAATCTGTGACTAATCCCGTCTAACTGTGAAAAGGTTTTAATGAAAGTATCCAAAAGGTCATTGTTAAGTTCCCAAAACATGAAGCTGAATCAAAGTTATTTCTGTTTGGCTACAAATCACTGACTCACAACAGAGTCATCAATATGAAACACTCTCATAAAAGAATAACAAATTCCCTGCAAAAATAAGAAGAGCTCTTGTGTTTCCTTGTGTTTCGCAGCTTCTTAATAATACATAGAGAAGCAGTTAAAGTCCAAAGCTCAAAGCTAACATACACACACGCTCCCACTGTCATGTTTACTCGTGTTTACTGACTGTCCCCATTCATTAGCCATTCACCGTGACAAATCTTTGTGAGAAAAATCTGCAAGTCTGCACTTTTCTCCCCCAGCAGAATGTATATTTGGGTTTATTTTACCTGTTCTTCTTCTCATCAAGTTATTCATGCGAGCAACTGGTGAACATCAGGGGGAAGCAGGAGCCCAGTGCGGGTGAGGTGAAGGGACGAGGAGGAAAAAGCCTGTGGTGGAAGTACAATTACTACAAGTACTGTACATAGCTGTAGTTACTAGTAGCTTTTCTGTTTATGATTTAACCTGAAAGAACATATAAATGAAATGAAAAGTCACTTGTTGTAGCCACTGTAGTTTCTCCTACACACTTCACAGCTTATTCTCATTCCCAGGGTCGTCAAAAATACAAAATGCCAGCGGTGTTCAGTTAGTTTGCAATCCCTGCACTTTCACCCGCTTAGAATGTCCACTAAATCATACCACACTGGTCACAAACTGTTATAAAGTAATTAAAACTAGCTCCACCTCATCCAACTGCAACAGTAATTTGCTTCCTTATGCATTGATTATCAGTATAAATAATACATATAATATATCGGTACAGAGGCCATTTTCAGCATAAAGAGCATAAAGAGTAAATGGTAAATGGACACTTTGCATTTACCTGTTCACACACATCTATACACTGACTGCAGAGGCTGTTATGCAACGTGCCAACCTGCTCATCAGGAGCCTTCCTATTCAAAGCCCGTAACAATGATACTACCACTCTACTAGTACCACATTCCACACACGAGGAATACTATGTTGACTGTACCCATGTGTGCTAGGATTTAAAGGCGCATGAAAGAGGACCCGCTCCCTCTGTAGATAAAACCGGTTCATTCTAAGTTAAAACACAACAATTCTTATTTTCAGGTAATTATACACTAATAAAAACCTAGGAATATAATATTCCATTTCTTCCAATAGAGCCTCCATCATGTTGCTTTTAAAGTACATTTTGCTGGTAATAATTATAAAGTTTTACTTTACTTTACTTTGAATGTGCTGACTTTTAATTATAATGGAGGATTTTGCAGTGATATACTTGTTATTTTACTTCAGTAAAATATATGAATACTTCTTCCGGCACTGTAAGAAAGGGAAAGAAGTAGAGAAAGCAAGGGTTTAGAAGACCGCAGGTAAACAGAAGGAGGATAAGCTCCTATCAGTTTTTTTTTACTGGTACACCACTCAGCCCACACATACACACACCTCACCCTGAGGCCACCAGAGAATTATGACTAGAGGACTGTTCTGTCATTATGTTATTATCCTCTCTATTGCCTGGGGCTTTGACATGTGTATGATCACACCCACACATCCACACACGCATGAACGTAAGCCCCCCAAAAACACTTGAGGGAGAGAGAGATGAGCAGATATCACAGGATAGTACGTTATGTGTTAATTCAGCACAAAGGTGCCAAGAACGTAAGAGCGTAAGTGAAGTGGTATGCAAATTCTTGCATCTTGTAAGTAAAGGGAAAAACTTATGTAACAGTTCTTGAGTTCATGTGTAAGTCAGGGCAGTGTGTCAAGACTGCGGGTGCTCCCTGCCGGGTGAGAGGTCAGAAAAGTGCTGACACTGACTATAGGAGAATTATGAATGAAAGTATAGTTTGAAAAGGGGTTAGACAATTCCACATGCGTTAATCAGTTGCAGACCCACAGCAAAATGCAAGAAACACTCACTGTGGGGCCTTTATTATATGTAAAACTATGCAAACACAGGCAACTGCAAAATCTAAGATTCATCCACAAACAGAGCTCTGTTGGCTTGGTTTTGTATTTAAAGCTGGAGGCTTGCACTGCATGAGAAACCGATTCACCCTGTCTCCCCACTCCTTAAGCACTTCCACTCCCTAAACACTTATGATTGCATAATTCACCTTCACCTGCAGCAGTCACACTCATACATATACACACACACAGAGCACATGCAATAACCTGCCCTGACAGACCTGTTAAGAAGGAATGAACATACCGTAGACATGAAACAACATGTACTATGTGCAAATCAGGAAGCCAGTTTATGCAAATAAAGTAGCCTGAATGTAGATGCTGATGTGATTATGAGGTTAACATGTTTGTAATTTGATGACTGAGAATATTTTATTGTTCACATAACAAAGAATTGCATAATGAAACGTGTAGGTGGGTAAAGATTTGAGGACACAATAAGAATATTTATTGTTAAAGGAAGATCACCTGACTTGGCCTGTGATTCATTTATCACACTATGAATGAGTCTTGGCCTGTGACTCATTTATCACACTAATCTGCAATTAATATTTTTATAACAGCTTATCAAATTACTATATATAGTAGTATATAGTAAGTACTATATTTAGTAATGAACACACAGAGAATTATGTGCAGTTTTCTTACCTGTGTAGCATCTTTCAGTTCTTTGTTTTGGGTTTTGGGCCTGCAAAATTTCTGTTTTGGTTGGCACTGTTCTCATCAACATAATTTCCAGATGCGGCAGGAAGTGAAAAAGCTGAACCCACTTAATTCTAACTGTCCATCACGAAATGACAGAGAGACAACCAGTGGCAGATCTAGAGGGGTGGCAAAAGTGGCAGCTACCAGCTTAGTTTGGCGTCAAATGCTGTCGGATTTAACACATTAATTTAGATTAAAAAATAAAACATAAATGAAATTAACATTATAATGAAATGATTTGTTATGGCCACATTTTTTTGGAAAATATTCATATATATAATTGTTTGCGATTAAATGAGCACATATTTCTGCCACCCCTTAAAGTTTCCATGCCATCCTCTTGCCGCCCCATTAATATTTCTCCAGATCCACCCCTGCAGACAACATTAGTGACTAGCTAGTGACCACAGTGAAGCATTTAGCAGCTAAAGAGTCAGATATTTGCCTCAGGAGGAGGTGGAGACTAAAAACAGAGCTAAAAGGAGAGTTAATATTTGACTTCCATTCATCTGTTGGATGCAAACAAGGCTCCAAATAAATGCTAATGTCTGTTAGATGTGTAAATAAGCAATTGTT
>NW_023339807.1:14413756-14413945 GCF_004916995.1 Morone saxatilis | reverse complement strand
TGTAGGTTTGAATCAAGAGAAAACTGACTGTTCTTGTTACAACCTGTTCAGAAAGCAGTTAGCTGAATGGTAAGCACAAATGTGTCATGTCCCATGTCTGTCCAGCAGACATGTGATTGAAGGCTGCTCTCATTGTATGTGACAGCTTTCTTCATTCATCAGCACCATAACTCTGCCACTCAATGTGTG
>NW_023339807.1:14405520-14413656 GCF_004916995.1 Morone saxatilis | reverse complement strand
ACACACACACACACAGAAAACTCACTCAGGTTAGACATTTACACTATATTTTACAATATAATGTAATATGTTTTAATTGCCTGTGGTTTGAGCCGCCTGTCGTTTTTTGTGCGCTTGTTTCTTCTCATCATAAAGTGTAAACTGTGTTTGGTTTCCTCTCCCGCTTTAAAGTGTTATTCAGCGCTCATCTTTATCTTTAATTGAGCCTCCACATTGTTCCATTCTTTTAAATTCTCTGCGTATCACTATAGACCTCTTCAATTTCTTTTGGTTTTCTCCCACCATCGACTGTCTCCACTTGTTTCCATCTTCCTGTAGTTATTCATATCTCTCTCCAGCACCTTGTGTTTCTGCTTCTCTCTTTGTTTTACATCTTGCTTGCGCTCAGACTTTATTTCTTTCAACTCTTGTATATTTGTTTTCTCTCTTTTGTGCTTTTAGATGCGTCTTCAAGATCTCATTTTCCATTTCTATTTGACTTTGACAACTTCTAGTCTCATTTGTTAGCTTTTGGTTTTTACATTTCTTTATTTTTTCTCTCTTTATGTTCTAAGGTGCTGATACATATGTTGCTCTTTATCCTCCATTGTGTCTTATTCGAATGTATTACACTGGATTTTATGACTGTGTTTAGAAATATTTAACTTTAAATGTAGGCTTCCAAACAATGCCTTGCACATTTGCATATCTTTTTTAGTAATCTGTTTGAATGGGTGTAATTTGTGTATTTGGTTCTGAATGATGCAGAGGGTAAACATATCACCTCTAAATCCTTGATCTGAGGATGGAGAATTTGATCTTTGACATTGATCACCAGTATCCATCAATTGAGCTACTTCTGGTAAAGTACTGTAGATTAAAATACTACACTACTGGTTTAAATAATGTTACCAAAGAAACAATAAACAGTTCTGTTACTGTGCATGTACTCGAATCAATGTGGATATCATTATATCATTATTTTTAACTTTTACAAGACTGCAGTTAGATTTGGGACAGAGGTATTTCTAATTTACTACAACAAACTAAAATATAACTCTGCTGGGACACACAATGGACAGATGCAACAGAACTGCAGAAATGTAAGCAGTTATAATTATGACTTCTATTTCTTATAACAGCAGAGTGAATGAGCTTCACACCATTCATCTTTGATGCATGAAGCACGAGGTGAGTCTGTGTCCCATAGAGGATTAGAAAGAGAGAGAGAGATGAGGTACTGATAGATGCAGACTCAGCCTTGGCTCAAACTCTGACTCTCTTATTTCTCTCTGAAGAAGGGTCCAAGTCCAAAAAGATCAGGGTGCCTCCAGCTGGCACACACACACACACACACACACACACACACACTTACAAATTCTTTCTCTGTGTCCCAGCTCCCTCTGACCCTCCTGACCCACATACAGTTATATGACAGGGACCATGTGGTCTAGATGGCAGAATATGCAGTCAGATTATTTTACAGTGAACAAGCTCTCACCTCTCAGCAGACCAGCCTGTGCTACTGATCACTGGCCATTAACAGAGTGTTGCACCAATTGGCTGCTATGCCACTGACTAATCACGGGTCTTATGATCACTGCAGTGACCGGACCAACTTGAACACACATTCACAGATAATTAAAGATTTGAACACACATGATATGACACTGTACACCTACTTTAATTTAATTAAGTACTATACTTTGGTTTTGAGGTACAGGTATACATTATAATAACTATACATATATTTTATAGAGTTTTCCAGAGACAATAAAATAAATGAAACATACTGTATATAAATACAGAAATGTGTTGTTAAGAAAAAACATTCTTTGTCTTACTTAAGTGTAGAGGTTTTATGCACTCACTCTGTATAACACCTTTGCACTCACAAAATATGATACATTCCCCTATGGATTAACCTTCCCAGAAATATATAAAATGGTCAGTTTTAGTGTCACATGGACCACCACATTATTTAAATACTTCTAATATAGTAAGTAATATTAAACACTTTAAAAGGGATCATTCCTTAAAATAAATATGACCAATTCATTAATTATAAGAGAATTAACTATATTAACTTTAAACTATAAATGTATAAATGTATTTTTTGGTTTGGTTTAATGCTACTTTTACTCAAGATAAAGACCTGAACACATATCCCACCACACTACACCATATATTGTTATATATGGGCTTTTTCTACAGCTTCCATGCCATTTCTACAGAGAAGATCCTGTCACAGGTGTCCCTACAACCCCTTAACAAGCCCTCATTTTTTGGGACATCCCTCAGGATTCACTTGGTCAGTGAGTGTGGATCGATTCCACCCGCCTGTCCATTCATTCCACGCTTTACCAACCATGTGATCTATTCAGATATCCACACACATACTTGACATATGTACATGCATGACTGAGCACATTCATCTAAAGAAGGAATATTCTGCACAAAGAAAGAAGAGTTTTCAATCCATAAGCCTTCTGCTGCACCTGATATCCTGATAGTCTGCGTTTACCTGCAGCGTGGAACATCTCCGGGCATAAACATGAGTGTGATGGATGAGTGAGAGAGTGACATAGCTGGAGAGAGAGGGGAGAGAGAGAGAGAGAGAGAGAGAGAGAGAGTGAGAGCAAGAGAGAGAGAGAGAGAGAGAGAGAAAGAGAGAGCCTGACTTATAACAGTTTCTTTTTTTTTCTCTCCATACACCACAGAGTAGCATGTTATGTAGAACAGAAAATACATATGACCTATTTACAAGTCTCCTCAATTGTGTGTGTGTGTGTGTGCACGCACACCTCTCTCTATGTAAGGGACCATCCCTTGTAAAAGTGTGTGGTTTCCTCACAGGATATGGGTTTCTGGTGAAAAAGACAGAGGAAGTTCACTAAAGAAAGCTTCTCTTCTTTTCTTTCTCTCTCCTTCCAGCTTTCACTCCTCTGTCTTTTCACAAGACAAACGTTGTCTCACATGTGGATGCTCAGGATGATTTATGATCTATAATTTATGTAGGAAACATGCACGTTGATGAAATCCAATGTAGTGGAATTGAAAAATTGGAATTGACACTTTTTTATCTAATAATTTCATCTGTATAGGGGATAAATCATTAAGTTGTAAATTCTAGTTCAAAGAAAGACAAGCAGTGTTTCCTAAGAACTGTTAACATAGACCAGACATAAAAAAGTCCTCTTGGTCTTTTTTTAAATGTCTTATTTAATCTAATAATTGTTATTTAATGCAATACACCTTTCAATGTTACTTTGTGTGCAGAACGAAAGCTTCCTTCCTCAATGTCATCCTGTATGATTTATGCTTACTAAGTAATTGCTGAAAACACAAAGGAAACACACACCTGTTTCAGTGAGATGCAAAGACATCAACTTCTAAAGATACATATTTCTTCAGAAAACGTGACTAAGATTAAACTAACAATAGGGCAGGTGTGTAAAATCTGAGCTCTCAGGATTTAAAGGGCATGCAACAAGAACATTTGTAAAAACCAACAAGCATAAACTGGAGAAACACGTAGTAAAAATCAATATATAAAACATATTATAGTGCTTACATACTAAGTAATTAAAATCCATTATTGATGCGTCTGTCTAAAACACAAAGACTCTGGTCCCAGCCTTAAGGAAATAAAAAATTGACTTATATAGACGGTGTCAAGAGGAGTTTGGAACTACAGGTTGCGGCAGTGTGGAGGGTCACAGCGCTCAATGCTGCCTGGGCCTGTTTAACTCCTGAACACTGAGGGACAGTGTTCGCCACAGCTCCTTCATATTTAATTGTTATGTTGAATTATTCTGGCTCACTGCCGTGTTGTGCCACCATGAATTGGGCCGTGGAGTTTGTGAGTGTATCTTAGCGTGTGTGTGTGTGTGTGTGTGTGTAGGACAGGGACGAGAGGGAGAGTGATGTGGCAGGAGTTTGCCACGAACACTGGAAGCCTGTGGGAAAGCACAGCCATAGCAACAGAATGAATTAATGAACAGGATCCAAATGCTACGTTTAACACAAGGTACAAGCTCACACACACAGCCATGCCAGCTGGTGGTTTCATATTCAACATAGATGACCTGGTGATGCAGTTTGGGACAGAACTACTTCTACAACTACAAAACACCCAACCAGCAGCTCACAGCAGTGGTCATTATACTGAACATCACGTCATACAATCTTCAAAAGGTTCCACAAAGGAAAGAATCAAACCTGAAGCAGTTTCTTATCATTTACTTTTCTTCCACTCATAGTGACTTTAATCTAAAAAGAATCAACATTGCGTGTGAGGCACTTGATTATCAGACAGACTGAATGATTACATTGTGGTAGCTGAGTGAGGTTTCACTAACACGTTACAGTACATAGTATTGTAATGATTTGACTTGGTTTTTTTAAAAAAAAGGAGCACCACACAGAACATGTGTTCGTGTCTTTTGATATTATCTGAGCTGAGTGATATTCAGAAAATAGTCTGCAGCGCCCCCCTCAGGAAAAGACGAAGAAGAAGAACACCTGGTCAATTCAGATTTGGGGTCATTCAGTGATTTTAAAGGAAAACCTATACAAACACAAACACACACACACACACGGATTTACATCAGCTGATTGTAAAGCTCTATTTTCTCTATAGACGCAGTAAAACAGACTCAAATGGACAGTGTGTGAAAACGGGAAAAAAATATATTTTTTATGTTATAATGTATTAGTACGAGTATTTAAGCCATTAGACAGAAGTCATACAGTTTCTGATGTCCTATGCCTCTGGTATTACTTTCACTATGGAGAGTTTACTAGGTTCTTTTCAAAAAACTAATTTTGTCTGTCTGAAATTATTGAGAGTGGCAGAAACAAGCTTCAGTGCAGGTGGTGATAACAAACCCTGGGGCAGCCCATATAGGAGGCTGAAGCTAAAGCATTAACCCTTTCATCTAGTAAACCTTTAAAGATTTATGGCAGTTGGCCAATATTTAAAGACAAGTTTGGGCTTTTCTGCTCATAAGATGCTATACAGTATGTGTGTGCTGTGTAATCCTGTTACATACAGAGCCATAGGATAAAACAATTAAACCCCTCAGTCAAATAAGACGTAACTAGCTGGAATTTGTTTAAACTAAGCATTAGAACTGTCAATCACACTACAACTTGACATTTCTCCTTTCTAATATCTCTGTTCTGTGATAAAGCACGACCATCTCGAATGCAATTTCTGTTAGAATGAAGGCGTGCAAATGCCTTTTGGCAAAATGTACAGCTTTGAACAGTTTGTTAGTGGTTATAAAAAAAGGATCAAATTGCGAATACTACCTCACTTGTCACAGAAACAATTCATTAAATAAAAAGGCTCACAGACTTGAAATATCTCCAACACAAAACAGGATTATTATTTCAGAAAACAAAATAAGGGTTCATTTCAAGACAGATTTTTACTTTTTTTATTGTACAATATTACAATCACATTTGTACAAATGTTTTTAACAAAAAAAAATGCAATTCAGGCTAGAAGAAGAAATGTTTGCTGGGGCCCAGAAAACAACAATGTCCTTGAGCACTAAACCTTCATGCCGCGGTGGCTGGAACATAGTGCTGCTGCTTGGAGCGAGGGCCACGCACACACACACACACAGACAGAGACATCACATCTGAGGTGGGCTAGCATGGCTGTCTCCCGTTCACCCAGTCAGATCTTAAAAGACACGGGATGAGCAAAAGCAACACAGTGGATACCAACTTCAGTGCAGATGAAGATCGTGTACGGAAAATGGGCGCATAAAAATCCAGTTTGTGTGTCTGTGTGTGTTGTAGTGATACAGGAGAAGGGAACTAAGGGAATAAGGGTGTTGTTCGTTTGTTGTTTGGTCCAGGTCCAATGTGTTAAGAAGCCGAGGCGCAGGGTCAGAGGTCATCAGGAGAGGTTTTAAGAGCGGGTGTACTTCCCCCAGATGTGCAGCATGAAGACCGAAGCGATGAAGAGCAGACTCATCACCAGCACTGGCACCGGGCCGCTGTCACAACAAAGACAAACTGATTAACACAAACACACACACACACACACAAAATCCCATCATTTGCTGTAACCCCGCCCCGAGCGAGAGTCTTAGTGGAGTGGCTGATTTTATTGATGAGCTTTGGAAACAAGGAGGGGCTCTCATCGCTGAAGGAGGGACTGAGTGGGGGGTGGGGTGGAGGGGGTGCAACGCTAAGTAGCAGCATTGCCATGCCAACCATCTCTTCAGCGGCCCCCTCCTCCCCCTGTCAGGAGGCTGTAATTGAGTTGACCTTTCAGAGTGGATCCTTTAATGAAGCTTTGAGGCCGGCGTCTAACGCAGGAACAAACACGCACTCGATATACAACACTGTATGGCGAGTCTGCCCTCCTTCGACTGCTGGAGAGACGCACTCAATAACCACCACAGCACCATCGATCAGCCACGGCCAGCTATGGCCAGGAGAGAGGACGTCTCTAATATTGGGGGGAGGATGCAGCAGAATACAAGTTTATGAAGTTGAGAGTTTTCTAAATGTGCGCTTTCCAAACAGACACACAACTGCATGTACATACGCACACACTTGAATCAAGCTAATCCACCGCTCGGAGATGATTTGTTTTACCACAGAGGCACGTCTGTCCAATTTCCTGCCATTAAACCCTCCTCCCATTCTACCTGATGAACATAAAAAACACTAATGATAGCACGAGTGTCGGAAATCCTGAGAATTAGTTTGTGTTGGTGAGTGGATGAAAGTTAAAAATGTCAAAGGCTAAATTTGTTTCCGAGTGCGTGTATGCGGTAATAACTTCTTTTTATAAACTGCACTTACACTTTGAGGCCTGGCGAATCTTCTGTGTAGAAGCGCCACATGCCACCGGTGCCTGCCGATCCCGTGGTCCTGCCACCGCTGCGTGTACCGCTGCTGGTAGCTTTCCTGCAGAACACACATACACACAACAATTGAAAAATATATCGACACTGACAAGTGTTTGAGTCAATTTACTAACTTATAATACTAATTTTTCTCTAACTTTTAAATAACATTTTAATTAAATAAATTGTTTTGTAATTATAGAGAAATTTTCATGTTACAAAGTACAGAAAGTGCAGAAAATGAGAAGAGACACAATTTAGTGAAAATCTGATCTTTTACTCATCCAGCTGTTTCTTGAAACTCCAAACAATTTGATCAAAAAACAGCAGTTAAAAAAACAACAACTTTGCAATCATACCGAGTACTCCGACTGTAACTAACTACAATAGCTGGTGATGAAAGAGTGGAGTGATACATGGATGCTTCACTCATGTGATGAGATTAAACGGAGGTTAATGAGGTAATGAAGAGGGTGATAGTAATGGGTAATAATGAGAGAGGTAACAGTGAGCCTCTGATTACACACTGATTAAGCCCACAGCACAACATCTATCTGCTGTCCTAATCTACGCAGGGCACACACAAAATACAGGGAAGGGCTATCTGAAAATCATCAATCACTCTTTACAGTAGGATGACATAAACGGGGGTGGGGGGTAAGGCCGGTATTTAGAAGAAATGTGTGTTCAGGCTGAGATGACCGCATAACTTATCTATAATATTTCATGTGAAGTGGTCATCAGTGGCTACTTTTTCTCTGAACTCTACTGGAGTGATGGACTGAGGTGGCGTTTTAATGAGAGAGCTGCCCAATAAGTCGGACCAAGATCTCCCGTAGGAGTTTAAATGGGTTGAAATCTGGGGACTGCCACGACTCCAATTCAGTGACTCTTAGAAGGACGAATCTTCATTCATTAAGTTTCTGCGCCCATTTATTCAGCTCTTTCCTTTAATAAGTTGCTCATCCATATACACTTATGGAAGGTTTACCCATCTGTCTACTGGATGAAGCAGTTAAATGTTTGGTAGACTGTGTGTACCTCTGTCTGACTGTGGAGCCTGCTGCGCGGGGAGCCACTGTCTTGCTGGGGGAGCGGCTAGATGCCCCAACATTGGTTGCACTTGCTGCTGGTCCAGGCTGGAGGGGAGATACCAAAATGAATACACATAAACACATTCAACTGCATTATATACACTCTCTGAACATCTGCCTAAGTCTCTGTCACTCACACACACACACACACACACACACACACACACACACACAAGGTCTCACATCAG
>NW_023339807.1:14397821-14405420 GCF_004916995.1 Morone saxatilis | reverse complement strand
ACTTACATTTGATTGATCCTGAGCTGTAAGTTACAGTGTGTTTATGTCAGAGTGGTGGCAAAGGCCTTGACTAGAGTTGGTCCACACTGTTCATTGCTGTCAACTTTAAACTTAATAGTAGCTCACCCAGATATGTTCTCGTACATAAATAATGAATGAATCCAGTACTGGACCAGCTTAAAGTGTGTTTTGGGACTGTCTGAGTTGCTGAGAAACAGCCACGTCCACAAATGATGCGCTGACGTTAGCAGGCTAGCTAACAGATAGCTCAGCTCTCACGTTGAATCAGTGTAACAGAGTTGGTTATCTCCGACAGTAGCAACAGTTTCAGGTGGAGCTGAGAATCTTACCATTTTGTTTTATTTGTCCCGATGCAGGTTGAAACCCTGAGCCTCTCTTCAAGCTGATGTCCACGTCAGACGAGCAGCAGACAGTCGGTGTGTGAATTGGTCAGAAGTTGAGAAGAGGTCTCACAAAGCTGACGCTCGTCTAAAAAGGACACGACTGCAAAACACAAGACCAGTGCGGGCGACCGAGCAGATGCCTGACCGGCTGACCGCCTTCGCCACAAAAACAATGAATCACCGCATTGTTTTAGGAGGTTGTTTTTGTACTGTGTTAACAAAGCGTACTTGTGAAACCCATATGTTTTTTTACTACGTTGAATTTAGATATTTACTTGTACTTTAAGTTAAAGGCAAATTACAGGTCCGCCTCGACTCTGGGGGAGACGTGTCTCACAGGAAGCGCATCGGTTGTATCGAGGAAACAGGCGCCATTGTGGTTCTAACATGAAGCGCGATTAGGCTGATTACAGTGGTTGAGTAGAGCCAACATGGCGTCCAACCGGTAGAGTTTCATGATAGTTATTCTCGCTGCTACGGGCATCCAGACTAGCATAATCACAGGTTTCCAAACTTGGACAAGGTGGTCAAGAGATCCAAAGGTAAACATTATTATTATTATATATATTATTATGGTTCAGTTGTACGGAGTTGTAGTTCTCTGGTGCTTTCCCACCAAGATAAAACATAAAAATCATAATTTAATTAGCTACATAGGCTGGTATTCACAATCTTATCAGTGTAGCTGAAGACACCTAACATTTTCTAAAGCGAGCAGTTATCTAGCAATATAGTAACTTAGTTACCTAACTAACTGGTTAAAGGAGAAGTCTCATTTGTGCTCTTGCTATCAGTTTGACTTCTTCAGTGCCAGCTAACGTTAAAAGGGTTTTCTAACAGTACTTGGGGACATTGTGACAGTAAGGTTGGTTTACAGCAGGTGTAGGTGACATTTTCTGTTAAACTGTCATGACATGAACTCCTTCGAGGCGTAAAAGTTATGAATTAAATGATGTTACAAAACCACAAGGATAAATACTGAACGTTTGTCAACAAGGCAGCTCTAAAAAGTTTCTCTCACCAGCACCAAGTTTGAGATGGTTTGAATGCCAGTAATAAATGATGTTTCTCTTTTACAGTATGTGTCTCAGGTTAAGGTTGTCACTCATATTAGTTGTTGTGAATATACACCTTGTACTGAATTTGGGATTATTTGCACCATTCTACATAGTGATGCACAATGTTTTTAACTGTGTTTCAAACCCAGTCTGCAAACCAGTGTTTTACAAAAATATATTCCAGATTTAATTTGAACATTATTCATTCTTGTGCAGGATGGCGCGGGTGGTGTTCCTCCATCCGGATCTTGGTATTGGTGGAGCTGAGCGACTGGTGGTCGATGCTGCTGTCGCTCTTAAGTCTCAAGGATGTAGCGTTCAGATCTGGACCGCCCATTATGACCCAACACACTGCTTCTCTGAGACCCTGGACCCAGAACTTCCTGTGGTACGTCAACACATACAATACTACATGATATTGCCCCTCAAACATACACAAGAAGACAAAGAATAGTTTAATGTAAAATGCAGAATCTGTGATAGATGTTTTTAAGACACACACGTTTAATCGTTTCTATTATTCCTATAATAGATATGTGTGGGTGACTGGCTACCCACCAGTGTGTTTGGTTACCTGCATGCCCTGTGTGCCTACCTGAGGATGATTTATGTGGCTCTCTACCTGGTCTTCCTCAGCGGGGTGGAGTATGATGTCGTCTTCTGTGATCAAGTGAGTTGTGTCCTTCAGGAACTACCTATCCCTCCGTTTTGTCTCGAGTCGTTTCAGTTCTTCTGAGCCTTTTGTGTCTTGTAGCTGTCCCTGTTGCTCATAGAATAGCTTCCATTGTTACGGGGACTTGTGTCTTTTTGTGTCACAGCCTTTAACTATACCATGCCATAAAATGGACACTCCCTTGCTTATTTTCTACAGTTATTTCTTTTATACAAATAGACACAGGTATAGGTACCACCTTTCTCTTGCATAATTACAGTACAAAGACGGCTCATTATTTAGATTGACTTGGAAGAAGCCTCACTCCTTAAATGATTGTACAGTAACCAAGCAGAGCACATCATGTTGCTTTTGATTAGCCGGAAAGGGAAGACATTTACATTTTTGTTCATTCCCCTTTTTATTCCACTCCAGGTGTCAGTGTGCATCCCGGTGCTGCGACTGTCACGTCACAGGAAGAAGGTTTTGTTTTACTGCCACTTTCCAGACCAGCTGCTGACCCAGAGGAAGTCAGTCCTGAAGAAGCTTTACCGCGCTCCAATCGACTGGCTGGAGGAACGTACCACTGGCATGGCTGATATGGTACGTAAGAGCTGAGGGTTGAAGAATGTATAATTCTGCAGGTTGTGATGGTCAGATTGCAGGACGGCATTGTGTCACTGTTACCATTTTATTTCATCCAGATGGAAAAGTTAATTTATATAGCCTGGTGGTTCAAAAGGCACAGCACAGTACAAAAAGGCCCAACATGTGACCTGAATTCTTTAGGTAGAGTTCTAGATGACCTTTATAGTAAATTTAAAGTTATTTTTTATTTTTTTTTAGAATGGCCAAAGGGGCCCATGTGAGCGTTTCACTTTAAAACTAATAATATGACTCAGTTTCTCTATTTTATTTGAAACCCTTGTTTTTGTGAGTGTAACAACAGTAACGAGTTAAAAAATATTTTTTTTTTATGAATTTAAGTTGATTTTGAAGCACATACTGGGTTGAAAACACCAGACCTCAAAATATATAGATATAGATCATGCATTTAATAAACCACATTAATAATGGAGTCAGGGCTATCGTAGTACAAAGGGTTAAAAGGTTAAATCATCATTTCACTCACGGCACAGCAAACTGGTGGTGTTGACGACAGATAGACCTAATACATGATCAGGTCACCAAGTGGATCAAATGCTGTTTTCTCATCTACAGAACAGTAACGTTAGTCTTCTTGACTTGCTAATAAACAATTTGAAAATGATCTGTTTGCAAACAGAGTTTATGACATATTGCATGTTAGAATATATCTCAGAAAAAGAAGAACTACGTAACTTACATACTTATGTATTTTTGTTATATATTTAAATGTCTTACAATCATGCAAATATGTAGCCATGCATTTTGCTGTACTACATGAATACTATGAATATAAAAAAAAAACTTTAACTGGATAGTGGCACAGGCTGCCTTCAAGAAAAAAGTGATTTTATTTTTTTATAGCTCAGTGGTTGAAGCTTCCAAATGATTCTTTATAATTTTGTCTATCTCCAATGCTCCACTGTGTTGCTTCAGTTCATACAAAGCTGTAATTAACAACCCAGAAATACATGCTGTTGTCAGCCGACCTTTGTGTGCTTACAATTAAAAACACATTAGATTGCAATTACACTCTAATTAAATGCTGCTCCATTTAAAAAAAAAAAAACAGTTGATTTGTTCAGAATAATTTTGATCTCATCCAGATGTTGTTTAACAGGAGAGGTGAAGTAACTCTCCCGACTGAGTCCGGCTCTTGATAACTAATCAAACTACAGTGTAATAGAATAAATCAGAATTCAAGGTATATTATAACAGCTTGAATAAACCAAAATGATTATTTAAAATACAGCCTGATTTCCACAGGCAAGCAGTTGTAAAAGCTCAGGGCCCTGATAGAAAGGAAATGACATTTCGATTTTATTCTAGACTTTAGGATAATCAAAGGCCGCAGGCTTTCATCCAACTCATAGGGAATTAAATGGCCTGTGATATATGTGAGATCCTTATGAAACTAATCTTGCTGTACTTCCTCTTAGATTCTGGTAAACAGCCAGTTCACCGCAGGCATCTTCAGGGAGACCTTTCTGGGTCTACGAGGACTCCAGACAGATGTCCTCTATCCTTCCCTCAACACGCGTACCTTTGACCAGCCGTCCACTGAAGCGCAAGGCTTGGAAGGGCTGCTCCCTGAGGGAACCTCCTGCCTGTTTCTCTCTCTGAACCGATACGAGAGAAAGAAGAACCTGGGGCTGGCTCTAGAGGCTCTTGCAGCCCTGAGGAGCAGCCTTTCTTCAGGCCAGAGAGCGGGCGTTCACCTGGTGGTGGCGGGGGGCTACGATGACAGAGTTACTGAGAACGTCCAACATTATACTGAACTGAAAAAGCTAGCAGCGCAGTTGCACTTGGAGGACTGTGTCACTTTCTTGCGCTCCCCCTCCGATTCGCTGAAGGTGGGGCTGCTGCGGGGCAGCGCAGCCGTGCTGTACACCCCGAGCAGAGAGCATTTTGGGATAGTTCCCGTAGAGGCCATGTATTGCTGCTGCCCTGTTATCGCAGTAAACTCTGGGGGTCCCCTGGAGAGCGTGGCAGACGGGGAGACGGGCTTCCTGTGCGAGCCCACGGCAGAGGCCTTCTCTAAGGCCATGGAGAGGCTCGTCAGGGAGCCACAGCTCCGCGGGGACATGGGACTAGCTGGGAGGAAGAGGGTACGAGATAAATTCTCTCTTCAGGCCTTCTCAGACCAGCTGTATGGGTACATTGTCAGGCTGAGCCAGTGATGAGAAAGCTGGAGAAAAGGCTGTAGACAAAAAATGATCCTTTACTGTGAATTGTATGTGGACGACTGGGGTCTGCAGAGAGTTAAAGTGGATGTCTTCTAACAGAGAATGTATGTGTATATGTGTAGGGAGGCAGGGGAGGGGGGGGGGGATTATGAGGACTTAGAGGACAATCAATCAGCATTCCCCTGGAGGGGTTGCTGAGAGGAAAAAGAGGACGGAATCTCTATACCAATTAAGAAAAGAGTAACGAGTTTACCTACCCTATCTCTGGAAAAATACCACCCCTGCGTGTGTGTGTAGGTGTGTGTGTGTGTGTGTGTGTGTGTGTGTGTGTGTAGCAGTGCAGCAAGCAAGAGTCTAGCAAATGAGCATACCAAAAGGATTGATTGCTAGAGTGAAATGTTTTGCACTGTGTATGTATTTTTTTTTTTAAACTTGCTTTTCTACAGTAGTCTTTGTCTTTGTGTGTTTGTGGGATGAAGAAGAAGAATGTAGTTACCACCATTTGCCATCAGGCTTTGCACAGTCCCAGATCAATAAACAGGATGCTTTCCACTACTTCCTGTCCGCCCAGAGCTTTGTTCCCCTCCTCGCATTCAGAAGATGCTGGCCTGTTCATGACTCTTGCTGCTGCGTGGAGGTTATTAGCAGATGATAGAGAGTGTTTGGCTTTATTAGAGGTCTGGCTGATGGGCAGTGTGTCTTTGTCTGGGTCATTATCAACGAGGAGAATAGCAGAAGGTCATTGTGTCTGCGTGCTGGCCTCCTCAGCCCTCCTACTGTATAGAAATGCTCTTATTGACATTCCTGAAGTCTTAATAAACAAGAGGACACATAGTTTCCTGACTCTTATGATGTTTGCTTTGTTGGTAAGTTTTTTTGCCCTTTAATAGAGTTTACTAAGGTTTTTGTGGGTGAGCATGCAGGCACAGAAACGTTGTAAATGTTGTGCCAACATTTTTCTTTTCATTGAACAGATTTGATTGTGTCTTGAGTTGTTAAATGAGGCATTTTCAGGCAATGTAACAGTGAAGGAGTTTTATTTTTGCTCATTAAATGTCTGACAGATGTACAGAAGAAGCACAACAGAAGATCAAGTTTCTGTCTCCATCCGTTGCTGCATTATCATTTGCAGAGTTTGAGTTGTGTCCCTATGCGGCTCATTTTTTTTCTTAAAGGGAATCTAAAAAAAAGGGTGAATAAATAATTAGAACTTAAAAGTACACTCTGTCTGGCTATGCATCTAATATTTACCACACAATCTTTCACTCCAGTGTTGCTGAACCTACCTGGTTGGAGACAGCGTTGCTGTATCGAACAAAAGTGGCGAAATGCTCGCTGTTGAAGTTCATCAGGTCATATTTAAACTCCTGGTGCAGAAAGATTTCACAGCAATTCCTCATCATCTCCTGTGGAGATGGAACCAGGTTGTGCTTGTTGTTGTTGACCCTGATGCAGGTACCTGGAGGCACTTTGATCTCTGTAATGCGCTGTGTGCAGATTCTGGTCTTCTTCAGAACACGATCACCTTTTGACTTTGGAACCATTTGTTGAAGGAAGCTGCGACAGGCTTTCTGTGTCATGTTCTCATCTTTAGAATTATGAGGAAATGCAGTACAATAGGGGATAAAAGAGATGAGATTTCAGTCAAATAGATCTGGTACATTTTAGTTTTCTAACTAATATTTTTAAAGAAGGTTCTGCCTATCCAGTGTCGTTATTTCAAATAAAGTCACACCTTACCTCCCACTCCAAAATGGATAACATAGCCTTCTCCAACATAAACACCCCAAAGAGACAGTCCTGACCATGGATGCACAAACTCAATCAAGTCTCCAAACTCTGCCGTAGACACACTCTGATCAATCTATAGAAGAAAAAAAAGAGTAAGGCTAGAGTAGTGCACAGTATCACAGTATGTTATGAATAACACATAATTACACATTAAATTAGAACTGTCATTTGTCCCTCTGAAAAGTCTACCTGTTTAAACCTAATAAACGTGGTTAACAATTGTAAAAGTGCACATACCTTGATAAAGATTTCTGATTATATTAAACAATGCTCACCTGTTGGCTTGTCATTTGGGAAAAAATGCTGTTCCAGTTTCCCAAAAGGTCCATCGTTGCAGTGAGCTGGGGCCAACAGACGGACTAAAGTGCATTTTCCAATTATTAGGATGCTGTAACCAGGTTGCGTAACAGTTGAAACGCCTTTATTAGTTGCGGACAGCCTTGACTGTAACTGTTTTAAGAGGATATGCAGCCTAATATGTTACCTATTAATCTAATAAGTGCTCCATTATTCTGTCACGTTCAGGCAGACACTGTGAGACAATTTTTTTTCCAGTTTATTTTGCATTGAGTTTTCAATTCCCACTTCTCATTATTGATTTAGATATTTCTTCAAAGTCAATATCAAAAGCTGTAACGCAAAGAAACCAACAGTGATACCACTTGTTTTTCAGAACGGAAAATGATTTGTCCCTATAGGTCCAATTAGTGCAGGTGGCTGTGGTTTATTTGAAATAGATACTAAGGTCTAACATTTGGAATATCACAGTGACAGACCTCAGTCAATTTATGTTAGTGATTCTGACACTTTTGATGTGTACAAATGGATTTAAAAAAAATTATATGTGTATGTATATGTATATG
>NW_023339807.1:14387919-14397721 GCF_004916995.1 Morone saxatilis | reverse complement strand
ATATATATATATATATATAGGTTAGCAAATCCCAGTGCTATATGTTTGTGACTGTGACAGTTGTTGTGGGCATGCAATAATAGCCACAGATAAATTGTTGATAATCTTTCACATAAATAAGGTCGTTTTTAGGAATCTTTGTGAGCTTTTGTGAGCTCACGTAAAAATAAAACAACAAAGCTCATGAGCTCACTTAAGACATAAACCATATGATAAAAACATAACATTTTGAGACAAAGAGTTGTTCGTAAAACATTTTAAGATGATATGTGGGTGTAACATAGGTGACTTATGAGTGAGCTCTGTGGTCCACGGTTCATAAAATACATCCAATGTGTCAAATGTGTTTGCTTCATGACCTAATGAAATCCACATTGCTGTTCCAAAGTAATGAGCCCAATATGTGTGATTTTCATATTTAACTTTGATTTTAAATGTAATTATAGATTACATTGCCCTTTGTGATTGACAGATACTACTGAGATTTTGGCTTTTGAAACCCTTTATGATATATAAAAAGAAAAACATGATGCTCAGGAAGAAAACAAAGTGTTTCAAGTGTGCACAAGATACAGAGTATACATTTCTTAAATGAACCGCACAAAACATTTACTGACAGTTTTAAGAATGCAAAATGTGACTATAAGGAATCAAAAGGCAGCGGTGTGTTTGTTTATGTGTGTTACTGCAGTGTTTCCACATGCAGAGATATTAAGAGTAGATGATGAGGAGGGCGTTGCTGCAGTGATTTAGGGGCCCCGCTAGGCAAGATGATAAAAAGGCCCCGTGGAGCCTGTAAGGGAGGGAAAGACATGAACAACAACACACTCATCAGGCTCCATTCAGTGTAAATGTGTCCCACTTTACTGCCTACACAGGAAGATGGTGTCTGAAGTCTCCTTTCTATCTCTTCCTGTTTTCCTCGCTCGTTATACGAACTGTCTTTACCTCAAAGTTGTGAAAGAAGAATCGCTGCCCCTTCCCTGCCTCCCACCCTCCCCCTCTCTCCGTGCCCTGTGGTGGGGTGGTTATTGAGATCACGGTGTGTCTGAGTGGCAGTGATAACCGGTACCCAGGTGCCACTGGCACATGGTGTTTAATTAATTAATGAGACCGCGGGGTTGGTTTTCTAATTCCACCTAGCCAGCGCCGGGGTGTGGGGGAGATAGCCGCGAAATGTTTAGGTGTGTGTTTTCAGGCGAGGAAAGGAGAGATGTATGTGGGTGTGTGTGTGTGTGTGTGTTATGGGTGTATATCTATTTTGTTGGCAGTTTGGGAGCTGGTTTCCTTGTTAGTGGAATATTAAGTATGTATGGAATATTTTTACTCTGACTTTTAATCATGCCTTATGATTGGGAGTTAATCATGGGCTAAATGAAGCTGATGGTAAGAGAAACACAGTTAGTGCTAATGCATCAATCTGAACTCTTCCTCCGGCACACTAACCAGGTCACACACTCATTGCCCTGAAACGGAGAAATGTACATGAGATTTAAACAGTGTTGGGGAAGCTTCTTTACAAACATAGCTTTGTGAGCTAGCAGTTACTCCACATTGGAACAAGTGATTTCTCTTTGCTTGTTAGTGAGGGATCTTGTAGCGGTTTCACAAATGTAGTACAAACAAAATTCGAACAAAACCATTTATTTTAAAACTTTCCTGTTCCATTTGGTTCCTGAAGATGGAAGGAATGTAGTAAGAATTAAAAGTTAAGACTTATTAGAATATTGAATAAATTGAATAGGACACAAGACAGTTTATCAAAAGGGCTGCATAATATGATAAAAACATATTGCGGTTTTTGCATCAAAAAATTGATTTTCACTGAAAAAACTATTAAAATCATGATGATATTACATGTTTTGTTCTCTTAAATCTGGAGAACAAGGTTTGCAGACCAGGGGCATCTAATCAGAACTAGAGTAGTTCATTATAAAGCTGTTTTGTCACACATTTTACCTTTATCCAACAATTGCCGCTCCCTGTAATGTCGCACTTGGCTATATTGTAATTTTACTAATATTTATTGATTGTGCAGCCCTAATTGCAACCACCTTTTCTCAATATTTCTTACACGATACAATATTTTATTTGAGATTTAAGATTGCTGTCCGCTGTGAATGCGTCTAGAGAGCAGAAATATTTAAAAGTAAAAATAGGAAATACGAACAAAAGGACAGAATGAGGGGAAAAACTGTACAATAAGAATCAGTTGTTCAGATGTGTAACACTAATCATATCTGTACAAGAACTCAGTATGAGTTTGTAAAGTAGAGTTAGATGGATAATATTGTACACCAGATGTGCAATATTACAGGGAGGAGGTGTGCAGTTTCAGTCTTTGGATATATGGCAGCAGCAAAAACAGGTTTAGTGTGCCTCTGTAATGGAAACCAATAGGTAACATACAAAAATGACATTTCTCCTGGATGTATTGAAAGGTGTTTTAATCAGTGATCAATGGAAAGAGCATTAAAAATCTCTGCACCTACATGGGTATATTCCTTATTAGTGTAATATAACATAGCCTTCCTTCTCGCTCCAAATATTTTCACATTTTGCACAAGAGACGGGAGGAATTTTACAGGATAAATGTAACAATGAGCCTTCCTGCTCATGAATGATAGAATATGCTTAAACGATAGAAAATCTGCATTTGTATTCACAGCTCATCTTTAAGAGCTGTTTTACATGGTACATGTTAGCAAATTATGTATTTCACTCTTTACTGCTTCCATAAACTATTCAAATATATTAGCTTACACCTCATAAATGTTAATACTGCACAACTCTTACAGTCACAGAGGCAAACAGTCTTAGGAGCTGATATCACAGAGGAAAGGAATGATTTACTAAAGCTACATAAAACTCTTCTCTCTGTGGGAGATCACAATAAAACTTCTATAATCTGTGATAGTGGAATATTATAGATAGCCTCTATAAAAATAGCTTTATGGCCCAGGAAAGAGAAGCATTACGACTTGTTCTACTCTGTGTGTTGTGGTTTAAACCATCTTATAGCTTAAAGATAAACGAGTCCATAGATTTCATACATCAGACGTCATCTAATTCACGGTAGGTTTATCCATAAAATGTAAGGAGCCTTGTTTCAGATGTAAACTTATGAGGAAAATGTCATGCAGTCTGATAAGAAACAACACGAGATAAGAAAAACAAAAGCCTTAGGTTGCACACACATGGATATGTAACTTATTGATAAGAGTAAATTGTTATCAAAGTTTCCATAAAGCAATGTTTCCAATATTCATTGTTAATTTTTCATTTAAACTGAGACTACACACGCAGTCTGTGAATATTAAATATCTGGTGTCTTAGATGAAAGGTTTCAGAGTACAATACAGTTATTATTATTGCACAGTTTGAACCCGGAAGGCACAACCCGGGAATGTTTGTACACAGCCTTAACACACTATAAATCCACTCCACTATTTGTCTGCAAACCTGCCCGTCTGTTTAATAATGAATATACTGTCTGTGGTGATGTGAGTATTAATCACCATCATCTACATAACAAGTAAACTTGGTCACACAGCTCATTCAAAACTGGACATTATAACTTGGTAAAAGACTGCCAGGCAACCAGATGAGATGCAGCAAAGACCTGCTGGATGCTGGATGGACAGATGAACTGGTCATGGAATAATTATAGTAGCTGGTAGTCTGATTCCAGACCTCTGAATCATTTCTTACATCTCAGATTTGTTTAGCAGTTCAAATAGGTCTGGTGTTGTGCCCAATGACGACTGTTTCCGTTGGTTGGGGAAACAAATGACCAGCCAAAGTAAGGGGGAACTCAGAATGGGGACGCCTTCTTCCTACATAGCTAGCTACATATGCAACGTCCACGCCATAGCTTCAAATAAAATATAAATTGTCAGAAAAAACATTTACGTCAGCCTCCAAGTTAGAGATATCAGAAATTTCTGATAGAAATGATATGACTACAAGGCTGAAACAGGCATAACCATCTTGGAAAATATGTGTCCAATATGTATCCACATCAGGATAATGGGATTTTTTACTGTTCCTCTGACTTCATAGCTAGCTTGCTAGCTCGCTACATTAATGAAAAAAAAAGGAACAGAAGAATAGCAACCATGAGATTAGTGCAGCAGTTAAGCGGTTGTACGTCCACAGAAATAACTCTTGAACAGACATATTTCTTTGTTAAAACGTTATAGCTACCCCAACAGCTTCTGTAACTGAAATTGATGCTAGCTAGAAAACAGCACTCCTAACGAGAAATCAGCTAACATGAACACAATATCAGGCATTCATTCAGAACGAAGGGAAACAAAATGGCAATTCAGTCTGATTATCAGCTAAAGCTAATCGCCTCCTGGGTCCAGCTCCATCTTTGACCCACAGACATCAAAGTGTTACCGACGTTCACATCTAAAAGAGTGAATAAGTGAATAAGCTCATTCACCAAAATGTTGAACTTTTCCTTAAAGATATGTCAGCATGCTGAATGGCCTTAATTTAGAGTTGAATTAAGATCTTTCTGTTTTCATTCATCGGCTATCTTAAATTTATGTCCCAGATAAGCAAACATCTGAACACACACTATGCATGCGTAGATATCCTGACTCCCTGGTTGCTTTTCCTGGAGCAGCAGGGTAATGCAGGAGGAGGAGGAAGAGGAGGAGGAGGAGGAGAAGGAGGAGGGGGTTGGTGGGAGATAGGAAGAGGCAACAGGAGAACAGACCTCCCATTGAACTTGGCTGTCTTCCAGCACTCATTCATCCAGTAATCAGCTGTGAGTCAGTCAGTCATACTGGCTTTAAACAAACACATTAACATTTGAGTGCACATTACACGAGTGTGCACACACAAACACACACAAGCTGTCATCACATTAAATGCACACATACACACACAACCAGGCACAGTGTAGCACCATGGGTGTCTCTGCTGCACTCTTACTTGGTGCGTCTTTCTCATTTTAAATCTTTACAGACATTGGCCTGAGGGGTACGTTTGGTGTACTTCTGGTGGGGACTTGCTTTGGGTGAGCACAGGAAGGGGTCTTTAATGATGAGGTTGGAGGGTTGAGATAGACAACAGTGCATTTGTGTGTGTGTGGGTGGTCTTGTTTGGCAGATGTAAGAGAGGCTAGCTTTGGTGCACCCTGATCAGGGGGTACCATCGCCCACCTATGGCCCAAAAGGAGCTCACACTCGCCTGTGGGTACGATGCCACGGTGCTGCACAGGAGAAGCCGAGCAGACACCCACACAGCTGGGGAAGATAACCTCCGGTGATTACACTCACAGGGGTGAATGTCAATCACGCTGTCTGCCTGAATGTGTGTGTATGTTGGTATGTGTGAGACAATGCCCCTCGATTGTTGATGCAAGTATGCTTTATGTACAACTATGCAAATTTGAATGGTGTGTGTGGGTGTGTGGTGTGTTGTGTGTGTGTGTGTGTGTTGGTTGTGTGTGTGTGTGCCCAGTGCCCAGCGATGGCCTGTTAGATTGAGCTGTCAGTCGGCAGGCAGCAGATGAAGATTAATGGAGCGTGCAAACAATAAGAGGCTGGCAATGATCATAAATATGCTAATGGCCATTATCAATACACACTCACCGACATGCATAAGAGTCTGTGTGTGTATGTGTGTGTGTGTATGTGTGTGTGTGTGTGTGTGTGTAGTATTCATGCAGCAAAGATTTGGAATAGGAGGTGATTCAGGTTACTGAGTTAAAATCATTCTCCCTCCCCTCGGGATTCACACCAAAAAGCCATGCACACACACACACATATTTTTAGCCCGGCAGTGTGTTGGCTGACTGATGGACGGGAGAGATGGGCGTCCCATGTGTTATGTTTGGGTTGTGGGCTACAAGAGGGAGGGGAGGAGGGCTCATTGAGTAGATGACATGATTGGTGTCGCATTAAAATGTGTTTATTTAGTGTTTGTGCACGCGGGTGTGTGGGTGTGTGAGAAGGGCAGTGGATAGCGATGATGTCTGTGCCAAGCCTCTGATTAAGACTACAGGTTCAGCTAATGGCACAATGAGAGGCTGATTAAGAGAGGAAGAGATGGTGAAAAAAAGAGCAGCGGGAGATAAAAGGGGTAGATAGACAGATCTATTCACTAAACTGATGATGGGGCTCTTTGTTGTCTCATCCCATTCTGTGGTCCTCTGGGGTCCTTCTTGTGTCTGCAGCATACACTCATTTTTTAAATGAAAAACCGCTTTCTTTATCTCTCTCTGCCTCCCCCTCCTTCCTCTTTTTCTCCCTCATCGCCCATCTGGGTCACACAGCGCATAAGAGACATACACAGGCCCCCAAACTAAAACCTGGTCATCCACTTCATCACTTCGAAAGACACTTCTTAACCTCCTTCTACCTACTTTTCACCCCCGGTCGTCTCCTCTCCTGCCGCCTTCTACCCACTTTTTTCTGCTCTACTAGGTTCTTGCAAAGTCCACTGGGAAATGTCGGGGGCTCACGGGGCTCTCTGACCTTCCCTGTCCTTTAAACACACATACACACATGCATTTACAGACGCACACACTATCCGTCCGATCCTGATGGAGAGTGTAATTTGTGTGTGGCAGGGTGGCGATGGATGGAGCATGTAATGTAGACATAGGGAAGTGGTTATGATTGGGGCTAATGAGCTCACAGGGGACACTGGGATAGAGGAAGCAGACCAATGGCAGACTTGCCTCTGATACACTTCTCTGGAGGGTCCCTGCTGAGCTGAGACCCCCGCGGCCCCATGGGAATTTGTGTATGGGTGTGTATGTGTCTGGGTAGTTCCTGTTTGAAAACCCAACAGTCCCTGTGGTCATTATACACTCATTCTGCTGAGCTGGTTATTATTGCACTCCGTGGACAGGGGTAGTTAAGCATTTAGATGTCGAATCACATCGGACATTAAGTCAAGGTCACTGGTAACTGGTAAGACACGGATGGACTTGCTTGTTTTTGGAGTGCGGTTGAGCACTGCACTTGGAAATGCAGCGCAAACTCATAGAAACTCAGTGATGATTGCTAACACTGCCTCAGTTGGAAGTGTGGGTGTGTGCGAACAGGTGTGTGTGACAGTGTGTCATTCTGTGTGTGTGTCATTACCATGCATCGTGTGTCAGTGTTGTCCAGGAGGCTGAGCCTCTGCACTGTGCTCCAGGGGAGAGTTATAGATTGCCGGCTGGAGCAGTCAGAGGCCAGGGGAGTCGCTGAAGCCCAGACCTGAGAACTGTAGGCTGGGCACGGCTCTCAGCTCATCAGGCTGTCTCTTGAGGCTGCTGAGCTTAACCTGGAGCAAGACTCTGATTAACCAGACTAATGACGGTGCAGCCCCCAGCTCCCACTGCCCAACACCATAATCACTGCTCAAGGCCCAGGCCAGTCGGCGTGTCTATATGGAGAGAGCATTGTCACAGCTTAATGGATAAGTCTACTGACAACAAGCATTTTACGTCAGCTGTCAATACGCCCTCACTCACATGGCAAGACACCAATGTATGAGAGGCTGAAATGAGATCAAATACTTTCAGAGCTTAAATACATTTTTCTGTAAGCTGGATGTGATTATGTGGCTGAGTGTGTGCATGAGAATGTGTGCCTTTGTGTTTGTGTGCGTGCATTTGAATGTGTGTCTCTGTGTTTGTTTGTGTGTGTGTGTGCATGTGTGTGTCACCACAGTTGGAGGTGTTTAATGAGTGCTGATCGATGTCTCATCTGTGCCATCTTATCTCTAAAGCAAACATTTCATCAGCACAATGGAACCGTTCAGCCTTTGGTACACACAGAGACCCCAAAAGACAAACTGCCCAAACCAAACAATGTATGCAAATAAGACAAAGACAGACATGCTTTTGTTCATATCCCACTGTTACAGAAGATTACCTAATTAGTGTAGTAAGAATACACCAGTAAAGATGTCTGTTCAGTGTCTTTGCGGGTGTGAAAGTGGGTGGGGTGGGCTGGGGTGTGGTGGAGGTGCATTTGCTCTGCAGACAGAAGTACACGCCGATAGTGTTTACTGTCCTCTGTGAGTAAAGTGATTTCTGACAACTCCTAAATGAAGCCCTGGGGGTGGCGAGGCCTGCAGCTAGATCACAGACCTGCTTTATGACTGTTTGTGTGTGAGAGAGTTAGAGACCAAGGTAATAGCTTGGCGAGGAGTTGAGTCGATAAGTGATCTAGCCTGTCTCCGATAGAGAATGAGGTGGGAGGTATCATCACTGAGTTTAGATGCCAAAATAAGACAAAACCTACAGGTTTATTTCTGGAATAAAATGATTGCTCTGCAGTTCTGTTACACGTACAGATTTGCCGTGAGCCACCAAATAGTACCAGAAGAAAATGAATGAGGAGAGGTGAGACAGGAAGATGTGGATTAAAGAATAAGGCTAGAGTTATTCTATATTTTAGAATCAACAAATCCCATTAAAAGACAGAAACCAGCAATATGTATGTCTGTCTCATAGTACTTCAGCCCCAAACACAGTTGTTCCTATTGAATACAGGACAAAAACTTTTTAAAAATTCAATGTTTTTTTTTAAGCTCTAATTTCAGCTGAAAAAATTGCACACAACAAAAAGACAGAAATAGTGATTTTTTTGGGCACTAGAGAGTATTTCACTGCAGTAGGACGAAGTGTGTTGTGCCTCTCATGAATTACCATTACAATTGAGTCACAGAGCTTTTCTGAAAGACAAATACCAGGTGATCTTTGAAAAACCCAGTGGGTGGTTTAACAACATTTACCACTGTTCTGAATGTATTTCTAGCATCCTTAAAGACTCCTCTAACCGCATGGATGAAAAATACTCCACCATGGCACAATAAAAAAAGATTTTTAACCCATTTCCCAAATAGTGATCGTGAGTCACAACCAGGGAGCTGGAAATGACATATCATCGTAAAAGAACACATTATTTTGCAATCAAATAAGTCATTGAGTTTCTGGAAATACCCTCTGGACAACAGTAAATGTCGTGAAGGAGGCTAAATCAGGAGTTATATTTGGGATTGCCCATGTTCATCCTGATGAAGTTACAACACTTTATACATTTTTAATAGTTTTTGGACAACAAACTCACAGAGGAATAAGTTACATCAGGCTTTGGTGACACAAACAATACTGTCACTTCGATCAATTCATTGTTGGCGAGAGAGGGAGGAGAAGAAGCAGTGGCAGAGCAGATATGAGTATGCAGGACGTATGTTCAATTGGCCGAGTCTACAGGGGCTGTTATTGACTGACAGCCCTGACTAAGCCATCCACATCGCTGCTGATCCCCCCCTTAATGTCCAGGGCTTACCTTGTGTGTCCAGACGTACAATTGTGGGTGGCTGGATGTGCACCAGCCATGCATTTTTTCTATTAGTGTGCGTTTATGTGTGAGTATGTGTTTAGCTCTGCTGCCTTTACAAGTGCCAGTTGATGGCTAAGCAGAAGACAGATCCAGGCATGCACTCATAGCAGCTGTTTCTGAATGGATCCAGCGGCCATTGTTCTCCTGTCACTAACTCGTCTCTCAGGCCCAGGAGACACACCGCTGACATTTACCAGACCCTCCCCCCCTCCTGCCTCACCCTCTCCTCATCTCTTCCCTCCCACCATCCTCTTCCTCTCTCATTCTCTCTCTCCTACTGCTTCCATCAAGTCCCTCGCTCATTCTTTCTTTCTGTCACTCCATCTCTTTCTATGGCATGATGTGCGGGGACAGATGTGTGCGGATATATGTGTGTGTGTGTGTATGTGTGTGTGTGTGAGAGAGAGAGACAGAGTGAGTGTTTGTCTTAATGAGTGGCC
>NW_023339807.1:14361159-14387819 GCF_004916995.1 Morone saxatilis | reverse complement strand
TGAGAGAGAGAGACAGAGTGAGTGTTTGTCTTAATGAGTGGCCCTTTAAGGCTATTAAGATAAGATTGGTACGCCCAGAGTCCCTCATTACCCAGCAAGCATTGCCCCCTACACAGAATGGTAATTGGGAAGGAGAGAGAGAGAGAGAGGGAGAGAGGGTCGAGGTAGAAGTGGAAATAATAGGAGGATAAGCGAGGGATAATTGGGCGGATCGAGAACAAGAGGAGCGATTGATCAGGTTGATTTGTGTCTGTAGAGAGAGACGGTGTGAAGAGAGGAAGGGTTAAAGGTCGCACACTCTTGTATGTACACACACGTATGTGCACAAGCGTGATACAAAAAACACAGGTGTTTTACATGGATGACTGGATGCTCTTCAGACCTGCAAACAGCCGCCCAGTGTAAAATTAAAATGTGTGGATGCACACGTAAAAACACACATGTTGGAACTGAGTGAAAAAGTGATCACAGGTTTATATTGTTATGGGTGTTATAATAATGTTATTAATGTATTATTATTTGTATTATAACTTATAACAACTTCATGCGTTTTGGATTTTTCAACAAAATACTTACTGTGTATTTGTGTGTGTGTGTGTGTGTGTGTATATGTCCGTGTGTGTGTGATTATGGATGTCAGTCAGCCTTTAATCTCTCTGACAGTCATTGTTTACTTATTTAGTTTGTTTCAGATTGTGTAACAACAGCATCACCTACAGGATACGGATGTGAACAGCAAAGTGTCTCAGTTTTATTCGTGGATCCCTCATCTGCTGAAACTCCCGGTATTATATATATTGACACTTTGGTAACTTTTTGGCCAAATATTGAACAAAAGTAAACAATTAAAGCGACTGGTTATGTTATATAATTAATAAATGTAGGCCATTGTATTAATTTAACAAAACCATCAGATCTAACTTGCTTTATATGTAAATAAAGGTGTGCAATAATTTATTAAATATGGTTGTCTGTCTGTTACAAAACCAATTAAATATTACATTTAGGTATCACTGCCGTCATTATGATTAAATAAATTAATATAAATTCCTTCAAGATGTTCTGTGCAGTGTTAAACTTTTAAACCCAATGGACTGACTCATGAAATATCAAAATATTGAGGAAATTAGGGAATGATGACGACTGAACACAGATCAAGTGTAAAAATATTCATTTCACTGCCACCCTTGTTTGTCTTCATGAGTCATTATTTCTACAAAGGGCAAAGTAGTAATGTATCAAATGGTGACAGATGCTACAGATTTCTACTGTATCTCTGAACTGTGGAGAATAAATAGTACACTCATAATTTACCAGGATTTCATCAGCTGGCCAGTTGAAGTCTTTACAAGTATGTAGGTAAAACTTTGTTGCTTCACTGTGAGAAGGTAAAATAAAAGAGTTGAAGAGTTGTTTATTTAATCCACAGTCCAAATCCAAGATATTACATACTGCACTTCACCAGTTAATTGAGTTATCTGGTACAAATTGAAGAAAAGTAAAAGTGAAAAAGAGCCCAAGAAGAAGCTCCCTATAAACCACCTTAACCTGAAGTTCAAACTGTGGCTTTATATCACCATCAAGTGGCAGAACTGTGTACAACCACGGAAAAAGACAGGATGGAGTAAGAGTTCAAGGATGTGTCTGAGAACAGATACATTTTTGTTTAGCAGAAAAGGTGCATTTTCATCCATTCACACAATCATGTCTGTCTACAAACTGTGTATGAATTTAGAAATTCACCAGTAGGGTCCCCTTTAGTGTTTCTAAACAGGGACAGGAACCAGTTTTAGAAATTACAGCTGAGTTGCACAATATAAAATAAATGACACGCTCACAATCCTCTATACATTTTTAAATTGCATCTAGATTCAGACTCTTAAAAATACACACACTATTAGACTGTTGTGGGATTTTCATAGTAAGAAATAATATAAGCAAAGAAATTAACAATTAAAATCATGGTGGGTATTTTCTAGGTTTTTAGCATTTTCAGTATTTTATAATTCAATTATTAATATTTTTTCTGTATTTTATTATTGTCAGTGTGGAAAGAGCCATTACATATTTAAGATAAAATCTACAGAAAAGAAAGATATGAAGAATCCAAAGTATTTTTTTCAACCTATTTGGTGTCAGTGCAACTAAAATTCAGGCTTTGGATATTATATGACAATAATAGTATTTCCAACCAATCATAATCTCGCTCTGATTTATCTGAGTTTATTCATCATTTTGTTAGTCTGACTTCTTTGTTGTTGATGGGATCCGATCCATTTCCCCCAAAATCTCCGAATTACTGAGTGTAAAATTGCTTTGGAAATACCTTTCTTTCTATCTGTGACTATGGGGCCTAATCCCCAATTGATTGATCCTGATAACAGGACGTAGCGGCTCCTCATTGGACGTTACTGTGATTGACTGGAGAGGAAGAAGAGAGGAAGGCCGGGCGAAACCATTCATCCGGCCAATACTCCGACTGAAAAAATATGTAAAGATTAATGACCTCTAGTAGGCATCTAGATTCGGACAACAAAGAGGATTATGGGCGTGTAGCTGAATTAGACGATCAGGTTACAAATCTGGGTAATTTGGGGGTTGGATTAGCCTAAGAATCACGCATTCATCGGCGCTGAATCCCCCCCCGCATCCCTGCCAATGAACAACCAAACAGGCAATTAGGATGCCGAGATGATTTCTGGTGACGCTGCGATGGGTACCTGCGAAGATACCGAAATTCAAACAAAGATGAGGATCCGGTTTGATTTCAAGTTGGTGTAGTCGTTTTCTTTCATTATCGCTGCCCTTTGCTGACGTTATTTGGCCATGATTTTCCTGCGGAGGCTCGTGCAGCTGCTGGTGCTGCTGATCCAGAGCGGATGGTGGGGGGTCGCGCCGAGCCCCACCGACGAGGGAGCACTCCGGGCCGGTCACGGGGAGCACGGAGAGCCGGGACACCAGGAGCCGCACAAGGACTCCTACAGCACCTTCGCCTCCGAGTTCCTGGAGTCCAGATATCTGTCCGATGACGGTACGTGCATTGTTGGCTACTGAAGGTGACCAGTTGGTGGATTTAGTTTACATGTAGTGCGCAATAAACAAACTTAACAACATTACGCACAAGCACAATACAGACATACAGCATAAGAGTAATAATCAGAGACTGTGCGGAGATGCTGAACATCAGCTGTTTATTTTGTCTTGCATCCAACCTGTGTCCACTGTGCAAGGCCTTTCAGCACCCGGGCCAGCTCCCCGATGGTAGCTGCCCACCCCCCTCTTCCTCACTCACACACACACACAGAGTGCAGATGGCCTCCCCCTAGTTGGCCCTTTGAGTGTCTTGTGTGTGGAACCAACAGAGTGCTGATTTTGCATTTTGCAGGTTATCCGTTCCCCACCGCCCCACCAGTGGATCCCTTTGCCAAGATCAAAGTCAGCGACTGTGGAGTAACCAAAGGCTGCATAAGGTTAGAGAAAGATGCATCTTTTGCCAGCTCTCACTCTCAGAGCTCCAGTGTATTCCCCCGGGCTGCTTTATCCTAGATGCTGTTGTCTGACTAAAGAAAACTGGACCCTAACTTGCACCAGCACTGTCCTCTGAAACCTGGGTGAAATTCATTTAAAAAAGTGATCTGTATAGTGCCTTTAAACTGAGTGACTGTGAGTGTTTATATTTATTTGTCTATTTTCAGATATGGGAAGCCAGGGTGTGATGCTGAGACGTGTGACTACTTTCTGAGTTATCGCCGCATCGGGACAGATGTGGAGTATGAGATGAGTGCGGACACAGACGGCTGGGTGGCCGTAGGTTTCTCCTCTGACAAGAAAATGGTGAGTAGCTGCAGCTGACCTCTCTGACTGTTGAGACTTTGTTAAGATATTCCTGCGTTTATTCTGGGACAACACATTGCATATTTGTGGTATTTTATACAACAGCTTATTGTACTTTTATGTGTCAGACTAAGTTACTGCAAATGTAAGGCCCATACCCTGTGATGGAGGAGTGAGATGCAGTCCTCTCTGGTGTTATTGGGCAGTTGAGAATACTGATGGTCTGTTTCACAGAGGAGGATGCCCCCCTATGGAGGCAGATGGAGGGCCACCTATTGAGTTTACCTCTTCCCATTTGCTTGTATGTGGCTAATGTTGGAAATAGACACAATTCCACACATCTATTTCATGAGGCCAGGTGCATAGGAGTGGGATGGTTCATCATCGTGAACATAATAATAAACCGCTGGCCTGATGGAGGTCTAGTACCGAAACATTGCAAATAAATGTTTGTATTGTTAAACAGTGAGCTTAAAAAGAGCAGACGAAAAATCCCATTGTAAGAAACATGATTGTGGCACCAAGTCAAGAAACCTTTAGGGGAAACTGCCTCTCACTAAATCCTTTGTTCATGCGTCTTGTATTCTTTTGTGTCTGTGTAGAGATTTTACTACATAGCTGGTATGTGTGGTATAAATAGAAAACTGTTAAGTTGTTGTGAAAATCAATAAAGACACTGCTGAGAAAAAATGTAAGGCCCATAATCTAAACTCCAACACATTGATTTGTTAAAATGTGTTTATTGTCTGCTCTTCATTTCTGTTTGGCATACATTTAAAAAAAGCTTTATACTGTAAAGTATATAGAACATTTAATGATACACTATTTATGTATAAACCTGGTGTCCCTTTTTCAAGAATGAACTTATCTCCTAGCTGAAGATGAGTTAGACATCCAGCTGACATGCAGTTTATTGTAATGATGGACATAGACAGTCTTCCAGTTGATATGGTGAACCAGAGTATATCAATATTAAAGAGGATTTTCCATTTATTGTTGTCTATATTTCCTATATTGTCTATTCCTACAGGACTAAAATAGAAAACTGACATGTAGCGCTGATGTGCATTATAATGAGTATCAGTTGCTGTGTCAAAATATGTCTCCAGTCTCATCTAACTCCTCATTGTGTGACAGTTCTTTGGCAGAAAACTGGAGTTTCCCATACATGAAGCAATATTGTATTCCTGTCTGTCCCTACTTACTATATTTTGTATTTTGAATCAGATTCTCCCTCCTATTTTCTCAGGGAGGAGACGACGTCATGGGCTGTGTCCATGACGACAACGGACGTGTGCGGATTCATCACTTCTACAACGTCGGCCAGTGGGCAAAGGAAATAAAGAGGAACCCGGCTCGGGACGAAGAGGGCATTTTTGAGAGCAACCGGGTGACCTGCCGGTTCAAGCGTCCGTTATACGTCCCAAGAGAGAACACTTGTGGCTTTACACCTGTCATGGTATTACCTGTTTGCATGGGGACCTGCAATACAAGGTGATTGATCAAGCTTAAGCATCAATTCAGCTGTCTTTTTTTTAGGTCTTCCATGACATCTTACGTCGTCTTACTTTTTTCAACAGGTTCCATTACGAGGCATGACATCGACAGTCCGGTCAGCGACCACATGATCAGTATCTACAAGTATGAGGACATCTTCATGCCTTCTACAGCTTACCAGACCTTCAATTCTCCCCTCTGCTTACTGCTTATTGTAGCCCTCACCTTCTATTTACTAATGGGAACGCCATAATGACACGCAGCAGAACTCATAGTGGGAAAAAACAGGGAAGAGAAGATGAAGTAGCAATAAAAAATTTTGTCTGATGCCACTTTAAAGTGTGCGCTTTGCACAAAGAGACACTGTATTAGGTATATTAAACATGATAGAGAGTATATATTCATTACTCTGAACATCATACAGAGGATCTTGACAGTATTAAACCTATATTGTAGAGGTGTCATGTACTGGTGTCAGTACAAAACAAGAGGTCTGTTAAAAGAGTAGTGTTATAGTATAAATAGGCCTGTTATTCTGAGTATTTATGATAGCTTCCAAGTATTTAAAAAAACACATGCAAATAAATAAACCTCACAAGTCTTCTAAATACTGCATGCACTGGAAATCTGGCGATGGTTACAAAAACCCACTGTTCACTGGTGATGGGAAGACAGTGCCTCATGTTGAACTTGGCTTAAACACAAATGTTTTCTTCGGACAAAGGAAGCAGCTCACAGCTGTTTGCACACACTCTTCCCGTCCGTTTACCCTGTTATGTTTATATAGATGTCATCCTTTGCAAAAACAAGACAAAAAAGAGGGTTTATTTGATCGTTCGGACTATCACAAAATATAGTTTCCCAGGGATTGTCTACAGTATGTTTACAATGTGAAAGATTTGAATTACTTTTTCTAATGTTTATGTTTGGCACTCATAAACTCTTCTCATCTCACTGTTTCCTAATTTCCTTTTAAGATCTTTTCCCCATTTCTCAACCACAGTGTGACTGTGTTTAACAGACAGAGAGAGACTGCTACATGAGTTACTATTGCCTACACAAGCAATAACACACTGAACAGGAGCAAACTGTGGACTAAAGACGTTTGTTTGGACATGGACTAATTTCCCCCCATGCTGTTATTGTAGCCTTTTGACCTGTATTAAAAATGGATGGATACGTTAAAACCTCCTACTGAAACATCTGCGATCGTTGTGTTTATTGTCAATACATTTTAAAGAAAGAAACAGTATGCACAACAACAACAAAAAGAATCTTCTTTAAATTTAGGTGGAAATAGTCTTCCAGGGTGACTACCCCAAGCACTAGAATTTAAAAACTATTTTAATTTTTGTCTTGTCTCCAACAAACATTTTTTTAGTGTAGGTAAAATATAAAAAGTCACATATGCCATAAATTATGAATTAAATAAAATTAACATAGTATAATATATTTAACCTTTCTTCCATGCTCACATTTTTTGTAACATTTATATATGAAATAAGACCATTTAATAAAATATATCTTAATTTTAAATAGTGGATGCAACTCTAAATCAGCTGTTAAGTCATTATTCTAAAAGATTTCTTAAAAAATCATTTTTTTCTATAAAAGTCGGCAGGATGCAGGATCTCAGTATTTAAAAAAAAAGTGATATAGCGTCTTTTAAATTGTCCTAATGGCATACATGATGTGCATTGCTGTCCTCCACCATGTCCTTTTTGAATACTACCACTGTGGGGCACCAAAGTCTGACATGAAAAATAGTACACATTTTTAATAATATATTTAAAACATTATACAGCACCAAACATTAAAATAAATTATTTGTTTAATCAAATTAAATATTTAAAAAAAACGAATTAATTAAGATATTAAGAAATAGTAATAACAGTAAACAAAACATAAAAAGATTACAAGAATACAAAATAAAAAATAAAACAAATGACAGAAATATGAATAATAATAATATTTAATAAGGAATAGTAATAACTGTACAACAACAATCAAAACACCAAAATAAACAAAAAACTGAGAATGATATGAAAATAAAAATGAAATAGGCTACACGACGCGTGTTCTTCTGATGGCCACTATGATTATTAAAAAAATATTATTATCATCATCATTATTATATTATTATTATTATTATTATTAATAATAATAATAATAATAACAATTAATAATAATAATAATATTAATAATAATAATAATATTAATAATAAATAGTAATAACTATACAACAAACAAAACACCAAAATAAACATGAAAACTGAGAATTATATGATATGAAAATAAAAATAAAAACTACAGGAAGCGTGTTTTTTTTTGTTTTTTTAAGGGTACTTCATTGCCCATAGTGCGCTTGGGCATTTCGTTAGTGCTACGTCACATGTTTTCCTTCCTCACGCGGTGGGACCGTCGGGGTAATACGGGTAATAACTGAGGCGGAATCGGAGAACATGGCAGACGAGGAGGACTCGGCGCCGGAGCCTGCCGCCGTCTCTTCCCCGGAGAGCCCTCACTGTGAGCGGCCTCACTTCGTCTCTTTCTCCGAGAGTGTGCAGCCGGCCGTCGGGATGGTGAGCCAGCTGCTAACCCAACCCTCGTCCCTCAAGTTTGACAAAAACATCAAGCAGGCCTTCTACAACACGGGGGCGATGATCTTCGTGGCTATCTGCTGCGGAGCCGCTGTCCTGGTCTACTTCATCCTGGAGGCCTTCCTCCGCCCGCTGCTGTGGGCAGTGCTCTGCGGCACCTTCCTCCATCCCTTCAAGCACTCGCTGGCCCGGCTCGGACGCTCTTGGCTCAGCGGCCTGCAGGAGACCGGGACGCCCATCTTGCTGGGGACCCTGCTGGTCCCGGTGTGGTGTGTGAACTACGGGGTGGAGGCGATGGGCAAGCTGGTTCTGGAGAGGCTCACGGTGCTGCTGGTGATCGGGGCCGGGGCGCCGCTGGTCTACTTCCTCTACCTTTTCTGGAGCGTCATCGGCATGCAGGTGATCCTCGAGCACGTCTGTGGGATCATCGGGGCCGCGCTGGACTGTTTCCACACTGTGTGGGTGAGTGAATGGACAGTGACAACTGGGTACACTCCCTCTGTGCTGATGACAGAAGACCCTCTGTGTGTGGATGCCACTGGGGTCAGCTGGGTCATCCTACACGGGCTCAGAGTGGAGCTGGGTAATATTAACAAACAGTATCACAATATTAATAAGAATATCGTTCAGTATTGATTATATTACTGTTTGGAAAATTTATGAAAAAGAACATTTCTGCAAAGAACCACTGTTATATTCTTAACATTAAATTTACATAAAATGTAATTTCACCATTGGCATCTAGGACAACACACAACAATACACAATAATACACAATAATTAAATATGACAGTAGAATTAAACATTTAAAGTCACAAGTGATAATAATAATAGTGATAAATGGATTTTCTGGCATGTAGGCTGTATATGTATTTTTGAGTAAAAATGCCCAATGTTCACTGGTTCCCAGTCTCCACTGTGAACATCTGCTGGTTTTCGCTCTTCTATGATAGCAAATTAAATATATTTTGGTTTTGGTCGTCTAAAACAGACAATTTAAATAGGAAAACGTACATTTTTGAAAATTGTGATTGGACTTTATCACTATTATTTAACATTTTTATAGCTCAAATGAGTAACTGAGAAAAAGGAGTGGAGTAAATGAACATAAAATGAGTTCAGAATAATATGATCACCCAAACATAATTCCATTAATGATAATCAATAGCTGATAAACGTATAAAACTGAATTAAAAGGGTTGCAGAATGACAAATAGCAGCAAAATGTATGAATTACGTTTCCTTTTGAATGCATCTTATAAAGTGTTATTCCATTAACCTCAAAGGGGAAAATATTTTTCTTTTAATATATGTCTAAACTTGTATCTCGGCTGATCTAATTTCCTGCAATTCCAATGTCTGGTCGATCAATACCTTATTATTCCAAAACAGCTCCAGGGGCCCGAGTCCAGCCTGGCTTTGACTAGATTCAAATTGCATTAAATGTTCCTCCACAGACAGCCTGTCCTTTCTCTAAATGATAGAGAAAGACTGACACAGGGTCATTGTCTGTAAATAGGGTGGAGGACATTATATTAAATTACATTGAAAAAGACGTCTTTGTGTGGAACCGAGACCTTTGTGACCAGCTGATTACAGACTGGAGCTTCTTATTTCATGCTTTTCTCACCAAACGGACAGATAGTTTCTTCTGTAGTCTGTCGGTCAACTGAAAAGTACAGGTTGATCGCTTCAAGGTCCTTAAGTGTTGTTGAAATGTGCAACAGTTCAGGTTGTTTTGTCTTTTTACACTGATGACATTTAGAGTTGAGTTACTGTCTGATGTGGTTTTGTTGACAGTTAATCTCTTCATTAATCTTCAGAGCGCTGGTTGGCTGGTATGTGTTTGTGCTATGTTCAGTACAATGAGCTGTGTTCAACTGTTATGTATTTGAGACAGCAGCTAGTGACTATTTACATTATTGAGTTAATATGCAGATTATTTTCTTGATTAATTAATGAAAAAAGGTGTCCAAAGGTGTTTCTTTGACTGACTGATGACTAATATTAACTGTCGATCGACTAATAAATTAAAGGTGCAGCGTGTTACGTTTAGTAGGAACTAACAAACCAACAAACCAAACACTGGCTCTAGATGGGGACTGAAGAGTTTTGCAACCACCTTAGCTCCTCCGGTTCTGTTCCTGCCTGTTCTCATTCCCAGGTTGTCAAATACTGACGCGAACAGTGTTTGCTTCTAATTAAATTCAGCTTGCAATCATTAATTTGGACACCAACATTTTCTATAAAAAGATATTACAAAATGATTGATACAAGCGGCTGGAATTGGACAATGATATTGAATTATAGCTGAGCCCTTCTTTATGAGTATACACCACAAACACTGACCACATTCTTTAAACTCAGTTAGGAAATGAATAAATTCTGCAACAAGGCAAGTGGATTTTGAAACAATACAGTATGTCGAAGCATCAACACCATAACATCCCCTCTATTTATTTGTATTTTTATCATTTTGCCTCTCAGGTGTGCACTGTGGTCTTTGGCTACTTCTTGACGGTTTGTTTCAAATGGAGTCCTCACACAGAGCGCTACCTCAGGGCTCTGGCTCTTCCTGTCTGGGCCGTCCTGCTCTTCTACATCGGTGAGTGTGTGTGTGGGGAGAATGGGAAGCCTGCTTAGACATGTCAATTGTCATTTTCTTACTTTCATGCAAACTTCCTCTTTGCCTCAGGGAATATTTCTTCAACTTTACGCAGGTGGCTCTAAGCAGGGTTCAGAGAACGGCGATAAACGCTGTGTTTTTCCAAAGGCGAGGGGCAGAAATCATTTTCTAGTTAAGATAAGGCTCTGTCTCTACAGGTCCACTAGGCCATTAGACTGAGCGCATGCAGAGTTACATCGTAAGATGAGGAAGTCTCCAGTATTTATAGCACACTTAAGGCGTGCTGAAAAAAGGTGTTGACCTTCATGCGTGAAATGTTAAAAGTGACTGAGAGAGCAAGTAGCAGGGTTTTATATGGCTGTGAGCAAATCTGAGAAACTATTCTCCGTTTTGGCGTGTGCCTGCATTAAAATGTTACCGTACGATCAATATTATCTCAGTAATTACTTGGTCCTAATATGTTTTATAGTTTTATGGAAAAACTTATCCAGGAATGTGTTTCAGCTGCAGTAGTGCACCAGAAGTCGACATTTTTGCCAAGAAATATCCAGCAATGTAATAAGATATCAGGCAGTCAACCTACATATTAGACCTACATATTCATCATCCTGATTTCTGGATCTGTTTTTAGTGTCTCTGGCCGGCTCGTGGAGAGTGCCCATATTTGTGGTTGTGGTTATCCTCATCATCGTGGGCTCCCAAGAGAAACCACCTGTCCCTGGCAGAGGTGAACATTTATGACACACACACACACACACACACACACACACATTTGCATTTACCCTTCTGCCCCCCATCAGCTTAATTTGTGAGCTTTAGAGTAGCTGGCACAGGTGGCTTTTGTTACCTTCACACAAAGCTAGGCTACCTGTTTCCCACTGTTTACAGTGTTTATGCTAAGCTACTGGCTGTAGCTTTATATTAACTGTACAGACAAGAGGGTGGTATCAATCTTCTTCTTTGTAATAAAGCAAATAAGTGTATTTCCCAAAATGTTGAACTATTGCTTTAAAAGTCAAAATGTGCAAATCAGCTTATATTTATCTTGGATCCCTTAAACAATAGACAAACAGACATGTTTATAGCTATTAGACCATTAGCACACACAAACACACACAGGAGTGTGTTGCTTTTTGCTCTGGAGTGTACCCGTCTGCCTTGTTGTGTTACTGTTGTCTTCTGTCTCTCTCTCTCGCCGCAGGGGAGCTGTCAGGGCAGGTGTTGTCATTCGCTGCTAACACTATTTACATGGCGATCTCCTGTAGCAACATTCAGGTGAAAAGTGAGCCCTCTGAAAACTGTACTACCGGTAAGATTCATTTTTCATTTTGATACAATTTGTAAGCTGTGATATAACGTGGAGGTAGTTACTCTGTGACCTTGTTTTTGGATTTGCTTCCATCTTACTAGAGTAAGGTGGGTGGAGATTTGGGATAAGCCGTCAACAGCTATAATGGTTCCTAAAGCAAAAAGCCCTAAGTGTTTCACACAGAGATACACATAAGAACATAAGAAGTAGTCAAATTCACTATTAAGTCGCAGAAAAAAAAAGTAGAGTTTTTATTCTAGACAGTCAACATGTTTCGGACTCATGATTAGAGGAACTGCAGCTCAAGACACTTCTGTTCTGGCTTCACAATTTAGTCATTGTGGTTGGTAAACCAAACCACTGTCCCTCCTTGTTTCTTTATTCTGTGTTTCTCTTCCTCTTATATGCTTCCTCTGTGCCCTTATCTCCTTTAAAGATGGGGTACAATCTCTGGGCCCCCTTCCTGCCACGCCTGGGTTCCCTCGGGGGTCTCGTTCATTACCAGCCGGCCTCTTCCAGAGAGAGAAAAGCTCCCACAGAGCCAGTGATATCTACTTTATTCTGCTGGTCTGGGCCATTGTACTGGTTCAGGTCTGGCTCAACCTCTGGATCCTACAACTGCTGCCTATCCCCGTGGCTGGTAACACACACATGCACACTCCCTTTCACATGCTTCTTCTCAGATGGTGCTGAACTCAGACTGATGTTGCATTGATGCTTTAGTGTGGGTGCTGAAGAAGCTGGTGGTCCACTTTGGCCTGAAGGGCTTCGCGGAGCGGACTCTCACCTCGTGGTGGGTGGTGCTGGAGAAGCTTGGACGTGAGCGAGAAGAGGCCCTGCTGCCGGGACCAATCAAAGGCTTGGCTCAGTTCCTGCTGCGTATCGACACTAAGGTAACGTCTCTGACCGATCTCCGGGTGCCGCGGGTGCCGGCGCTGTCCTTATGTTTGATTTCACACATCCTCATCCAGGAACACACACATCTTCTTTTACACCGTCAATATGGTATATCCATCACTGTCCACATTAAAGGCCATCAAGGGCTGTCTGTTGAAGGTCAGGTCTGCTGGATATCTGCAGTTCAAAGATTAGAGGATAAAATATTCTGTAAGTATTGAAATAATTCAGCAGAAATTAAATTCTCTGCAGTATATAACAACTCTGAAGTTCTGCATGTAGAGGTATTGAATTGTTTAATAAGAAGGGATTCTTCACATTGTTTGAAGTGTGCAATTAGGACATTTCCTTGACTAACAAGTGTAAGATCATGTTGGGTCATTGTGTGAAATTCTTTCTTTATCATTTGTCCTGATAGGTGCCTTTTCTGATCCTCAGGACTACATGAGTACAGAAGGATATTTTTGTAAATGTAATCTCCTTCAAAAACAAACACATATACAATCATGTATTAATTCATATTTTGGACACAGCTGAGCTCAGGTTAAAAAACAAAACAAAAAAAAAACTTTTTTTTGCACCATAATTAAGAAAAAAATTATTTTTCAGATACCATATTAGTCTTAAATGTAGTCAAAACAAACGTTAAAGCTGCACAAATTATATTAAAGATGTATAGAATTACCGAAATGATCCCACAGTTCAGCTTTGTGGAGCTTTATAGCTTCTTTCAGAGCATTGTTTCTGTTTTTGGCCCGCAACTTTACTCTTGATACACTCTCACTGCTTGCACTGCGTCGTTTCAAGAGGCAGCAGGCGGCTGATTCTAGCAAAAACGCTTCAATAAACTGAAAGAACACTACGTGTGCAGCAGCAAATGGCAGACACACAACACAAAGGGAACACAAACAGGACTTCAAAAAGATTCACTGAAAACAACACAAAACTGTGGCGCACCTCATAAGCAGTGATAGGTCAAATGAATTGCATTTCTTGGTTGCAAGGTTTCATGCAATGACACTAATGGCCTCATTGCTGACACCTTTTACACTAAAAGATGTGTGTGAGGTGAGTGTTTATAATCACATCCCACTGTATAACCAGTCCACAGACTGGACACTGTAGTCACATTCTGCCTGCCACGCTTCACTTCCTCATCCCACACTGCCATTGCCCGAAGACGATGGGTTCTTGTCGCACGGGTACATGTGATGATTGCTGCACAGATCTTTCCAAAAATAATCTTCCCAATGTCTCTTTGTCTCCTCCCCAAGCTCTGGCATTGGCTTAACAAGCAGGTAATGACTTGGAGTAGCAGAGTGCTGAGAGAAAGAGAGACTGACAGAAATAGTGTGTATGAGCGAAAGCGAGAGATGAAGATATAACCTGTATATATGTGGGTGTGTTTGTAAAGGCGTGAGCACACCTTGTAGTAGCTTGGACTGGCACTTTATCCATCCACTGTCATCACCCTCTCATCCTGTCTTATAAGTTTGTTCCTGCTTTCCTGCTTCCTGCTTTTATTTTGACAGGAAGCTACGTTCGGGGAGGCGGGACTCTTTGGCCCCTTAGCCCTGTCCGTATCTTCCCCTGCTGTGGTCTGATTGGCAGGTTTTGGCTTGTATGAGCTGCATGGAGAGATGGCTGATGTAGACAGAGCAGAGCTAAGTGGGAGGAGAGGGCAGTGTTGGTGGATAAGCCTGATGTTAACTATGGTTTAAATAATGATGTAAGAGAAACGCTGCCCATCATCTCCCAGAGAGAACCCTTGGAGAGATGTGGTTACGCTTCAGGAGCTTTTATGGGTGGGAATGGGACTATGGATGGACAAAACAATGGAAACACCCAACACTTTGTCAATATGGCCCTAAAGAACAACTTGTGGTGCTATCGTATGAGGCCTGAACTGCATGTATTAGCATGTTAGACGTTTCCTCATAAATCTCTAGTTTTTAGAGACAAGGGATTTGCTTAAAGAACAAAGTAATATTCTACCTTTTTATTATTATTATTATTATTATTATTATTATTATTATTATTTACAAATCTTATGAAAAGACCAAAACCAACAGTAAATAAATCTAGTCTGTGTGCCACAGAGCTCCATTGTTACTCAAAAACTATTAAAAACACATTATAGAGCAACACGAATGCATTGGGTGCATGTACCTGGGCACTGTAGTGTATTTTGAGTTGATCCCATATTCACCATGATGCTTTTATGAATACTCACTAAACTACTGCACTGAATCTGTGGCTAAAAATAGTCCCCAATAAATACATTATTTACCCCTGTTTGAGTAACATTTGACAAAAACTACAGTGCCCAGCTGTTTGAAGTCATAAACTACATTTGTGAGCTGTTTTTAAAGATTTAGGTCTTCAGTAGGTACAAAGGTTGGGGCTGAGTGCAACAGACAGAGTTTGGAAGTTGGAAATGATTGAGAGATGGACTAACATATTGTTGGTCTTGTTATGAGATTTGTTGACAATAGGAGAGTGTAGAAACCTGCCAGCATTATTGGTCTTGAACCCTGGCATGGTTACAGATGCACCACAGTGTTTTAACAGCCAGAGGTCTGTTGACCGTGTCCACTGGGTTCCTTAGTTAAAATCTCACTCAGGCGTTCAGATTTCTGAAAATAATTGGTTGTAATATTAATTATGTTCTTCATTCATGATTTTTCCCCCTTGCTGCATTTAAAATGCAGTGTTTGTAAATACTGCACTGAATGTGTGGCCTAAACTTCATTAGTGGTCTTGTGTTGTATTATAGTACTCTGCACTACAGTAACTTGCCTGATTCTGATGTTATTTCAAAATGATAGTCTTTGCTGATGTTGGTGTTTCCATTTTTTTGTTAATCAGTTTTTTGCTGTATTGGATTTAATCAGTTAGCTTGCCAAGTATCATTTTTCTGTAAGGTAAGGCTATATTTCTCTGACAAGAAAAGAGTCCAACAGATAACAGCTAGAATATTAAACCATTTATTCTAGATTTAAGGACTATAGCACATTGTGTAGCTGAAAGGCAGTAAGAAGACCTTTACAGCAATATAACTTAACTGTCATAATAATAATGACAACCATGATCTCATGGCCTTATGGGAGAAAGAAGGTGTCCACTAACAGAGCCTCTTCCAGTAACTTGCCATTGACTCCAGTTACTTGATATTAACACATGGCTTTTGTGACATTAACACACACATACAAACGGAGACTAAAACTGTCATAAGTTGGCTGTTAATGCAGTTTTGGAGCATTGAGAAACCTGAGTTAAGAGTTTCGCCACCTTTCAACAGAATGAACTTTGCCTGAGAGACTGATGGACACTTTTAGAATAAAAGACACAGACTGAAGAGTCATGCATTCAAAAGCACACAGCCTGAGTTTTTCACTTGCATGTGTCCATGTTAAAGTGTAAGGATGTGCGCATGCATGTGTAAAGATATCTTGGCTGTTCGTTCACTCCGACTACCTTACTGTTCTCAGGGCCCACGGGGGCAGCTTTTAGATCCAAAACGGCTTCTTCACATGGGAAGGACACAGGGACACAGGTTTCTCCATGTGTCTGATCACTGTATGTTGACAACCTCTTCACAGTTGTACTGACTCTTATCTCCTCCCTCTGTTTTTTTCCCCCATCTGTGTCCTCCTCCTCCTCCTCCTCCTCCCCTCTATACATACGTAGATGATTGTGTGGCTGGAGCGATCTCTGGATAAAATCATCAGCATCTTCATCATCTTCCTCCTGGTCACAGGGACCCTGCTCATGGCTCTGCTGCTCACCGCTATGGTACTTTTTTTTTGTTCCTTGAAATGACTTCACAGTTCATGGGTACTGAGACATCGTCTTGGATAACAGAGTAACTGTTATCTTTCCAGGTTCATCACGAAAGTGTTCACATCATCAACGTAACCAGTAACCTCATCAACGAGACTGTGTCTAACCATCCAGAATGGGCCAAGTATGACAGTTTATTCTCTTTTTATTGTCTATTTCTCTTTCAGACTTTATTTTATTATTTATTATTATTTTTCATCTGTTTAACAACTTTCTCTCTTTTTCTTACGTTGTTGCACTCTAGTTGGCTTCCAGAGGCTCGTGTGGTGCAGAAGGCTCTAAATTCAGCTGCTACTAATGTGTATCAACACGGTAGAGAATACATAACACAAAAGGTAAGAATAATTACCGTCTATATATTTCACATTGATTTCTCCACTGAATTCTTCATTAGTATGTTATGCATTGACTCTTTCCTCTTTTTTGCAGCTACATAAGATGTTAGGAGACAAGGTGAACCACACAGCCGTGATTGAGAAACAGGTGTTGGAGCTTTGGGACAGACTGTACCAGTCCTGGTTTGTAAAGGTAGTGTGAGGACGGTGGAGGTCCAGTCCATTTAATTCCTGATGTTTATGAGAGGTTTATCCCCTTGAAATGTCATACTCTCAAACTATTTAATGCATTTTTTCCAGAACATGACCCACCCAGGACGCCACCGTGGTCAGAAGTTGGTTCAGAGACAGAATAGCTGGCTAGGTGACATCCTGGATTGGAAGGACATCGCCTCCTTCCTGCAGGAAAATATTGAGACTCTGCTGTCTGTAAGTATGAGTGTGTTTAACACTCTCCTCTGTATGAGTATACATATGTTTTGTTTTACATGCATGACCTGCAATATCACAAAAAGTTTGGCTCATGCCCGAGGGTGCGACATCATTTGTTTGTCTTGATATTTCTGAGAATGTGTGAATAGATCTTGATGAAAGGTGCTGGAATGAGTGCTGCATGTCGGCCTACAGTGGTCGTTTTAACAACCAAAGGTCATAAATCGTTGACATATTTACAACTGTGTGTCTCAAAGGGGTGTACAGTTTTCCTGTGGATGACATGTTTATTGTTGCCTTGTTGTTTTGTAGATCCTGGAGTCTCTGTGGGTGGTAATGAGTAGAAATGTTGGCCTCCTCTTCTCCACTACGACCACAGCCCTCACGGTCTTATTCCACAGCGGCACGGCTCTGCTCAACTTTGTCCTGAGTCTGGTAATAAACACTGTAAACTATCTATTGAGTGTATGGTTGGTGTTTATGGTTGGTGATGGACCTTGTATGATAGCCATTACATGCATTTTTATTCATCTGCTTAAAAAAAAGAGAATGTGTTCTTGGTCTAGATAGTTCAGATTATAATTTTATTTATCATCAGTTTTCACTTGGAGATCTGGAAGTTACAAACAAAACATATGCCGATTAGTTTTAATGGAATCAGCAAACTTGCTCATCATACATGTTTATACGCAGGTGATTTTTCTGACCACGCTCTTCTACCTTCTGAGCTCCAGTGGTGAATACTACAAACCTGTCAAATGGGTCATCAGCCTAACTCCCCTCTCTCAGCCTGGACCCTCCTCAAATATCATTGGCCAGTCTGTAGAAGAGGCCATCAGGTAGTCACACACACAAACACTCAACTCAAGGGTGCAGTGACATTTAATCTTAACATCTCATGATTATTTTTGACCTTGTGTGTGTGTTTGTGTGTTTTAAAGAGGAGTGTTCGATGCCTCTCTGAAAATGGCTGGCTTCTACGGCCTCTATACTTGGCTCACTCACACCATCTTTGGCATCAACATTGTCTTCATTCCTTCTGGTGAGTCAGTGTGTTCGCAGCAGATCGGGCTGTCACTATACCTGCACCTGCCAAGCCACAGTCAGTGTTTTCTCACTCTTTGTATCCTTCTTTCCTGGACCGAAGCCCTGGCTGCCATCCTGGGTGCAGTGCCGTTCCTGGGGACCTACTGGGCAGCGGTGCCGGCGGTGTGCGACCTGTGGTTGGTGCAGGGCGAAGGCGTCAAGGCCGTGCTGCTGCTGATCTTCCATTTGCTTCCAACATATTTTGTAGATACAGCTATCTACTCTGACATATCGGGGTATGTGTGCGTGACACCGTTGTTACCAGCTTGTGTGTTTGCATTGACACATTTGACCAACGAATGTCAACAAACCAACCGCCTGGTTGGTATCCGAATATGGTATTGTCTATGTAAGTACAAACAGTGTGTCCATTTGCCTCAGTCAGTTTCATAAACTGTCAGCTGTTGGAGATGGAAAATAACACCCAACAGCGGGCCGATAATGCTCCATCTCAGCTGTTATTGGCATCTCGGCCATGTGTGGAAGTCTGTTTCCCCTCTGAGTAGTGTTTCCTGTAGCACTGCTCTGCATGGTTAGTACTTCATTTCATAATTTAGTGTCACAAAAAGAATTAGTTGGGATCAGCTTAAGGTGAGAGGAAACGGACTACAGGAAAAACATATTTAGTAAAATTGCTTTCCTTGTTACAGTCCAGTAAATTCCAATGACATATCATTTACCTTATTAGGTATTTTCAAAAGCAAACTTTGCATTTATGGTTTGGCTCCATCCTCATGTATGTGTGTGAAAGTCAATTAAATGGATGCTGTTAAAATCCACTTTCCACACAGATGTATTAGTTGCATTTATATTTTTTATATCAAAGATAATGTTTATTGCAGTTATGTTATGCAGATGCATTCAGGGACATACTTCAAATCTCTCTGCGATGCTGCTTTGTCATTCTAAAATCCAATAATTCACAGCTGCTATAAAGGCATGTGTTAATGGTCTACATCACTGGGGATCACAAGGTGTTCTTGATTTTGAGGGGTGTAAGAAAACATTTTTTATATTTAAAAAAACATCTGACAGGATAAGGGCACTGTGAAGACCTCAATGCAAAATATATTCATAGAGCTTTCACTCTGCTGAACAGCCTTGGCCTGCTGTACAAAAGTACGCAGTTAAATCAACCAAAGAGCTAATAGAACAAAGAGAAGAAAACATTGAATTTGTCAAAAAAAGAAGCATATTAAGTATGTGCGATTGTTTAAAATACATAATACGGAGAGAACGTAGAGAAAATTGCTAAAAATATCAGGAAAACTCATCTCTGATGCAATATTCACAGGATATAATCTGCTCATCCAAAATGCTCATTCTACACAAACTTCCCGCAGTTATTGAGTTCACTATTTGGGTTAATTGCAGTGTTTCAGTTGCTCTCTACTGTTAATGTTATGCATGGTTGGTGTGCTTTGAGTAATGTAAAAAAATACATCACGATTTATATTATGTGTGTGGAAAATATGTAAAAACCTGTACATTTATGTTACATAATTTTGTATTTTGTCAAACGTTTTATTTTCAAGGTATGTCTTTGTGTTGATCTGTTTTCTTTGTGTCTCAGGGGTGGCCATCCGTATCTGACAGGTTTGGCGGTGGCAGGAGGAGCGTACTATCTGGGTCTGGAGGGCGCCATCATCGGGCCCATCCTCCTCTGCATCCTGGTAGTTGCAGCCAACATCTACAGTGCCATGCTGATGAGCCCCAGCTCTGCACTGCCAACACCGGTGCAGTCCAGCTGGCCGCTCCACCCCATCAGGTAAAGATCAAATCTGAAACAGAAAGCTGATTAAAATCCTCAGACTCTTTTTCAACCATACCGTCACTGTCCTCTTGCTTGTTGCTCTCAGGAACTTCGCAGACTCCACCCCCTCTGTCCTGAAGAAGACCAGTGAGTGAGAGAGCAAGAGGGTGTGTTCCTGTGAACATGTCCATCTGGTTTCCTATTGGCTGATATTCCTCAGGGGAAGCGCTCTCCTCCCTCAAGGCTTTTCCCTAAGCTGCCCGGCTCTCCAGGAGTCGGCTGCGCGCCCACCCCTCCCACCCCGACCAAGAAGAGATGGCGACATAAGGGCTGGTCACCCGTGATGCTGTCTGCTTACCACAGCTGTTTCTCTGAGCAAAATGGCACCAGCTGCTCTCACTCAAGACCCTAAAACTACAGATGCGAGCGTTCATCCTGATCCCAAACACGGACCAACGACTGCACATTGGGCTTTACGATTATGAATGGCGGAGACCTTGATGCTAATCACATCATCTCTCAGTACTCAGTGCCTAAATTGACTTTGTAATGTTTAAAAATGCCTAAACCTACTGTATCGTGTAGTTTGTGGTGAATTGTAAGATGATATATTTTATATCTACAAATCCCCCGATTTCCACCCTGCACACCCCGGCCGTAAGCTACGGTATGTGGTCTTGCAGTAATTGTACTCCCTACCTCTCTCCTCATGGAGGCTCAAGTAGAGTTTGTAGTGAAGGCTGGTTTGTGTGAAGATGAACTGAACATAGAAGTTCTCACTGCCTGGCCCAAGAGAAGGAGTTGATGACTGCTTTATAGTTGAATGTGTTATTCACATTTCAGTCATAGTTTGCAACACTAGATATCTGCTTTGACAAAGACTCACACTCCTGCTCACCTGGACCAGGCTTTGTTACCACTGTTTCACTTTTTGTACAGTTGAATCATAGCATAGTCTCTGTTTATTCTTTTTTTATTGGCTGCAAGGTTTAGACTGATGACGTGGATCTGTGGATCAGATTAGATGTCCTGCTTTCAGGGAATTTGGTCTGAATCCGTCATCAGAAGATTACTGAGGGATTCTGTTTTTACATTTTTAATTTATTTTTAACCTTTTGTTTTTCAAACACACTGTGAGTGCACATACATACATGCAAGTAAGCTTTTCATTTCTAACACGCTTGGCTGATCTGTCAGTATTGAAGCACGTTTACACTCAGAATATCTTGATATTGACAAGATGGACTGAGTATTTCTGTGAGAACTTTCAAGACTGTGACTGTCATCCCCATCCCATGATCTCGTCAGTAGTTTTTTGACCAAACCTTAAATCCGTTAGGGATGTCTTTATATTTTTTTGACTCACCTTATAAACCCCTGCACTTACTCACTCCATACTTAAACTACAGTCGGAGCACTTTTCTGAACAGAGTACAAAGTAGTTTACATTGCTTAAAGCTTTAATAAACGAGATGCATTGTGTGTGTAATGTGACACATTGATCAAACATGGCTACTGTGTTAGCTGCCTGAGGGAGGGAGGGCTGTGATGTGTTCTGTGTTGGAACAAGTGTGTGGTTTAGCAACAGTTTTACTGTTTAACTAAATTACTGTAATTTTAATTCGGTACTGTTTTATTACTGGATATGCACTGACACAATAAAAATCATTTAAACTGCAGTGGATTTGTTTGGTGTTTTATTAATTTATAAAATGGAAAATACCTTTTAGTGTTAGTATAAGGTTGTGGTGCCCTACTTGTGTTGCACTGTTCAGGATACAGTGACATTTCACCACAAGCAGAGGTGGAGATGACATTATTGTGACTGACAAGGGAAAATAATTTATGAATAAAGTGGCTGGGGCAGGATACTCTATCAGTCTGATAAATTTCCCCGACTGGACATAAAAACTTAGCTAATAATGCTAGTGAAAACCGCACTTATTGTCCCTACTGTTAAACTTGCTTTGCTTACTTTCTTTCCTAACAATCCCAATGTGAGAGATTTGAACAGGCAAATGTTCAGGGATTATTTGTTTGAAGAGAAATGTGGCCATTGTCACTGTCATAACAAACACCAAACAGGTTGGTCTGGAGGACTGGGTTGTACTGGGAAGCTTCCAGGTGGGATTATGTTAAACTGTGTGAATATAAAATCGGCTGCAAACTGAGAAAAAAAAAAATCTAACTCCGCCTGGATAAATAAAAGTTAACACTTCCGTCTGTGTTTGTGTGTGTTGAGTCAGACGGTGTCATCTGTTCTGTGAAGGCTTTACAGATTGTCAATGTGTCAGCGAGGCTGTGTACAGATGGACTGAATAAATATCAAATCCATTAAAAAAAAAAGTACGGCTGCCGGTAAAACCAGGCACCTTTCAAATGAAGTCCCCAGTAAACTAATCAACAATCACGTTGGCCACAAGATTAAATATTTCTAATGTTCAAATCAAAGTTGTTAAATACGTGTGGAAGTACTTTCAGGCTTTTCTGATATTAGTCATTAAATATTTTTAGTTTTATAATTAAGTTGTTCCCAACTAAAATTTAAAGTACTTTATTCTCAAATGGCAAGTCTTTTTGATCTATATACAGCGTCAGTGCTGAATGTGGGGCACCAGAAAATGTAGGATATCTAATGTTGTACTGCAGAAACTATGCTACAGAACAAAAAAAAACTATGTGGACTGCATGAGACTGCAGTTTGAAATGTTCTGGGAACAGTGCTCTTGCTTTACCCACGACCCAAAGGTAGTTTTAATACAGTAACTATCAAGTTTATAGTTAACGCTAAGAGTAACCAGTGTTACAACTAGATGTGAAAGCTCAAAGTCCAGAAAAACCTTCCTACCTGAGAGCTCATGCCGAATTAAACCACAGTCTGATCACACATACTGATAATCTGCAAAAAAGCAAAGGAGATCTTATTGTTAAAAAAAAAACCATAGAGACTTTATTCAATTCCTAGAAAGAAAAAAGAAACCAACCAGAAAATAATACATCTTATTAACCTCAGTTAAAGCTCCACATGGACGATGCTGCTGCCGGCCGCTGTCTCAGGTTCAGTTTAAAATGAGCTCTGTGGCTTATAAAACCTGCTGGTTAATGTAACAGCCTGTAAAACAAGATAAAACCTCCTTTGAACAGGTCAAAACTAAATTAGTTCAGTCAAAGCAATACTTTCTTCATGACCCATTTCTTTCTTCTCCTTCTTACATATATTGCATCAGTACTATTGTCAATAATACTATACATCATTTGTAGATGTGTATATATATTATTATTAGGTAATACTTACTGGTATTATGAAGTAATAACTGCTGATTATTGTAATAATTTTACTTCTTTCCTTGTGAGAAAACATTCAACATACGACCAGTTCCACTCAGCCAAAGAGGAGTCTAAATTATAGATTTAGCGCAGCAGCTTAATAATAAAATCAAGGCTCATTTTCACAAACAAGGATCAATAAAACAAAATAAAAAACAACCAAATTAGATGGACACAATTCCAAGTTTATAAATTCACTCTGTTCCTCTGAACACACTTCAATATTCCGTCTTTTCGTGGAGCTTCCCTCCGGGCCGCAGTCTGATTCGGCTTTGATCCATTTCTTCAGATCAAAGGCTCCACATAGTTCTTCTGAAGTCTGCAGCACATAAACCAGAGCAGAGTCTTCCTGAGCTCTCGCAGCTCTAAATCTCCTTAACGGCAGAATCACTCACTTCAGCGAGACAGGTGTCTCCTTGAAGAAGACTCTTCTTGGATCTACAGGGCAGATTCATCTTTATTGTGGAGCAGGAAGAATCAGAGGAACTGATTGACTCTTTGACATCTGGGTTCTCCTGCCTGTCTGACCACAGAGTACATTGTGACCAATGCATCTTGTATTGGAGATAAAAATGTTCAACTAGAATGAGAAACCTATAGCAGCATCTCTTTTACTACACAGATGATTTGAGAAAACAAAAGCAGAGAAGCAGAATTTTATGTTAAAGGTGTGTATGCAAAACGCTGCTGTCTTATATGTCTTCCTGATCGCTCTCGGAGGGTCTAATCTTGACAAATGAATAATTCAACACATCAAGTCAAGGAGTTTGAAATAATCCACTCTCCACCAAACATGCAGTGAGTCTGCAGCCCGACTCGATTACCTTCACTGCACTGTCATGTTTATTAAATAGACAGAAGAGTCCCATTTCCCCACAAGACTTATCTTGCTTCTGCCCAGACTCACCTCTTCTAAAGCAATGTGCTTTTCTCTGTGGAGAGATAAGACAGATTCTGATCTTTTAACACCCATGGGTGCTTCATGCAGCAGCGGTCACATTTCAGACACACCATGACCATGTGGTTGCCCAACTCTTCCTCTGTCTGTTAACTGAATTCTGGTTTTTACATGTGGGTCCCTGTGTTGTTTGAATATTGCACCAACACGCCGGTTTCCACTGAGAAACTGCACAAAGTAATGTAGCAACGTGCCAACAGAGGCAGACTGAAGAAGACCACAAGCCAGAAAACATGGATGTAAACAGTGCATGGTTTGAAACATTTAAACAAATGATTCACATGGAAGGAAACGCATGAGACATTTGTCAGACCTCGAGGATACACACAGACGGCTGTTTGGTGAGAAACACCGAACGTAAACCTAACGTTTGTTTACAAGAAAAAAGAAACTGCTGTTGTCAAGAATGAATGTGAAAGTGTGTGCAGACAAAAAGAGGCAGAAATAAACATTTTCCTCATATTGTTCTGTAAACCTTTTTCGCCTTTATTTTCTACATTTGGATCAGCTCAGTGTGGAAGCCTGGACATGTCAGTTTACTTCAAACCCCCACCCCGCAAAATTCAGAACAATCGTTACCCTCCCTCTGTCTCACAATCAAAAAAGGAAAACGTTCACATCTTCACCACACAATCACTCTCTCAGACATTAAATCAGTCGACGGCCTCGTCTCTTGCGACCACGTCCACAACAAAGATGAACCGGTGTCCTACTGTATGTGTAAACCCCTCCTCCACTGGAGGAAGCTGAAATGGTGAAAACCTTTATGAAAATCACCTCTCCTGCTCTGACTCGCAGCCCAGGAGTGATTTTAAAAAAAAAAAACTAAAAAAGAATAAAGAAAGTATGATGGCTGAAATGAGAATGACACACTCATGTAACTGTTCAGCTGTCTGGCTCACTGAGATATGAATAGTGAAACACTGCAGGTGAGCTTGCAAAGTGAGATATGTAGTTACGGATTAAGATATGTCTGCTGCTGCTGCTCTCTTTCTAATCCACAGTTCAACCCTACACTCCCTTCAGCTCTCTACAATTATTGTCCCTGATTAAGTCTCCTAAAACACCTCAGCGACGTCTCTGTGATATTCTAACAACCGGCTTTCCAGGCTTCCTTTCCTACTGTAGATTTGTTCTCAGGAGAGAGCAGAGACTCGCCTCCGTTTAGAAAATAAAAGCAGCTTTTTTTCTCTTTTGTACAGACGCAGGGATACGCTGATCTTCTGTCAGTCTACGCTACGGGCTGTCCAACAGCGAAGGAATCTGAGAGCTGTTTGTTCTAGTAAACAGGGAGCTGATGGACTAGGATTAGTACTGAAGACACGCGCTCGCACCAACGCATCCGTCCACACACTCCACTGCAGGAAAGAAGCCCTTGGAGTGTATTTTTTTTAAGAGGTCATTGAGAAGAAGATATGACAAAATGGATTAAAATATCAGGCTAGTGCAGCCTTTTTCCTATATGTATACATGATGCACGTTTGTGTGTGTGTGACACCATGTAGTGCCTTATGGGAGAGTTCCCTTATGGTTTAACACTACATTAGATTAGGCAGTGAGCATCAGTTACATATGCAGAGTCCTCTGTGTGTATTTGTGTGTGTGTGTGTGTTAGCTCTATGTTAAACATCTTTAAAGACAACAGAGACGGACAGACAGACTAGGGTTACTGCTCTGTGGCACTCTCACAGGACTGTAGAAACAGACAAAACCATGTAAAAACTGGACATAGAAATCTCAAGATATCACAAACATCATATTTCTCTAGCTCTAGATCTCTGCCGAGGGCAGACGTCGAGTCCTCGTGTTCGGTCCTCTCGGTTTTTTTTTTATACGCAGTCCCTTGGAAATTCCTCAGCGAGGAAGCTCCAGTCTGAAGGATGAAATGCTGAGGAGTAACACCAGAGGGAGACATACACTGCTGCAAGACTGTAGGAGGGGCTCTGAGACACGCACGCATGACAGTCTCACACGCACGCACGCACACGCTCACTTACACATGCACCCTTCTTCATAGGAGTTCACCAGAGTTCATTTTCAAAGTCCATTACAAAATTAAATAAAAAAAGAGAAAGAAATCAACAAGGAATTCAGCCCCCTTCTCAAAGCTTACATTCATCTCAGAATATACACACACATTCTCACACACACACACACACACAC
>NW_023339807.1:14356565-14361102 GCF_004916995.1 Morone saxatilis | reverse complement strand
AAATGAGTGCACACACTCTCTCACAAGAGGCAGTCAGTAAACGTTAAGTGATGAGTTGAGGGGTGGACTGCTATGTCCAGGGAAGCTGTGAGTGCAGAACCTCGACTCCACCAGTCTCATATCCACGCCCAGAAGCAAGTCACTCTCTGTGGTTAAAATCTCTTTAAAACAACAAAATGAACGTAAAAACAAACAGCCATCGTCTCCTAGAGGGAGTTTTTCGTCGCGTCTCGCTCTGAGGAGGGTCAAACACACTCCTTCCTCTGATTTGTGGCAGAGGTAGTACCGTCCAATCCGTCCTCCTCTCTTCCCAAATCCCCTCATGGGAAGTCTTTCCTTTCCTGGTGCCCAATTTTAATAAACACCGTCTGTTCCCCTGATTGCTTACTCTGGGCCGCTGTGTGTGTGAGTGTGTGTGTTTGTGAGGAGTGTGGAGCGTGGTCAGAAGACCTCTGGTAGTGTGACGTTGCGGAGTAGCCACTGTTGGGAGCGTGTGTGTGTGCAGTCTCTGACGCTGGGGACCTGGCTGTCCTCCTCGCTGGCCTTGTCCAGACACTGGTTGCTGTTGACGTGGATCAGGGTCAGCTTCTGCACGGCAGGGAAACACACAGAGAGAGTGTGTGTGTGTGAGAGGATGCAAATCGATGTCTTTTATTGGTTCATTTAAATTCACAAGGGCACGTAAATAAATATCTATTCAAATAATATATCTGTAGACAAGGATGCTCGTATTCTCAATTTCAGAATGCTATGTTCTATGTTTATTTTTGGCTTAGTTCAGTGTGAGGCCGGCTGTGGTTGAGTTGGGTAACGTGTCAACGAATAAACCTGAAGACAATAAATAACGCACTAACTGAAATGACAGCTGGTCTTATATATGTGCTGTCATACGTGAATCAGTGATATGCTGAATTTGTTATTTTCAGTTTAAAACAAATCTAGGAATTCATTTGTGTTCCTTTTTATTTAAAGTTAAAGAACATTTGGTGAATAATCTGCATTTCATTTGTGTTTTTCCTTAATCTCTCTTCATTTTCTATTATTGGATGCATTGAGCCGTTTACAGTAAACTGTCTTGGCAACAGGAACAGTGAAACCTTTGGATGAAAAGGGATATGAAATCAAAGTAAAAAAATCAGTTCAGACCAACCATCTTCTTTTGATAAATGAGGGTATTTGTTGGTGAAAACTGAGAAAAGGTTTCTTTTTAAGCTGCTTTATTGTTTGTTTTATTGCTTTTTGTCAACTTCACTGTTTTCATTTCATCCGTCTTGTTTTATTTATTATATTTCAAATAGAAAAAAACACACGATGAACCTCGAAAATATACAACTTTCCAGGCTTTTCTGGTTTAAATGAACTCTCAATTTTCTGTACGTTTCGAGACCTGCGTGAGAACCCTCTGTGTGTTAGCTTGTGTACATTTACTCTAATAATGCATTCATTATTTCCCTGCATATACCGCTAACCCAGAATCAGAATCAGAAATACTTTAATAATCCCCGTGGGGAAATGTAACATGTACATTTTCATTATTTCTTCCACTCACCACAGGGTCGTACTCCCAGAGCTGGTTGCCTTTGAGGTGATGGCACTTGAGCATCATGACGGGTCCATTTAGTTTGGACACGTCTAGACACAGGTCGTCTGTCCTGATCTCCTTATTGGCCGTGTAGGAGAAAACCTGCACGTCACGCAAACAGGTTTCACATTTTAAAACTAATCTCTTTCATCTTTTGCACATTCTTACTTGGGCTTCTTTCTTTCATGATTGCTACGAGGGAGGACCATAATATAACTGTGGCAAACAGTGTTTCATTGTCTTGGTTCTCAGATACCTGGTTGCCTCCCATGCCATGACAGTTGAAAATGCCGACTTTTTCATTCTCCTTGCGGGCCATGTTGTCCAGGCACTGGTTGGTCTCCACGTTACGGATCTGAACAGAATTCACACGCAGAAAGCACATTAAGAAAACACCATCACCCTTTAATTGAAATAAGATTCAGATTTGTTATGTCTGCTTGGATTTCAGCAAGGCAGTGACTCGTAAGATGCATCTGTGTGTGTGTGTGTGTGTGTGTGTGTGAGAATGATCGTACCTCTCCCAGGGAGTAGTAGTGCCTCGGGATCTGGGAGTCAGGGTAGACGTTCTCCAAGTACCAACTGAAGGGTTTACATTGAAGCTTTTGTCTCAGAGCTGAACGAGACGTGATGTCACCGTAGTCCACTTTAGTCACACCTGGACACACACACACACACACATTAACATGAAGGTCAGTGTTAGTACTTTTACACCAAACAACATTCACACAGCCAAGTGTCTGTTGAAAGCGTGTTCAAGCTGCATTATTTAAAGGGTCTCGTTGGTAAAGTAGAACAAGGCCATACATTGATTTCAAGCACCCAAACTCAGAAAACTAGTATCATTGAATTGCAGAGCTCACTTATCTGATGGTCAAGTACCTAAAAAAGCCTAATGTTGAAGTGACACTATTGAATATGAGACCTCTATATGCTAGGTGGAGACTGCTCCTTTGCAGAGGTCAGCAGCTGTAGTCGGCTGAATGCATGACTGAAAAAATAAAAAAACCCCAACAACCCCTACTTTAAAATTTCAAAGCAGCCGGGCAGGGATAATCCACTTCTTCGTTGTCAGTAATGATGTACGAGTTGGCTCAATATGTCCTAAACACTCAGATAGCAGATGTGTTGGTTCACCCACGTTGGAGTACCTGCCTCCTACTCCTCCACTGATGATGAGTGTGAGGAATCTCATGCTCCATTTTTTATAGGATGTGCAGGGTCAGACTAACCATTGAGTGAGCTATAACAGCAGCTCTCCTGACTGGAAGAGCAGGGAACAGGCACTCTAATGTGTTGTACAGCCTGGCTGCAGGTCTCTGAATTGCTGTCTTGTTTTAGTGATTCCAAACCGTCTAGTGTTGTGTTTCCCCAGGTGGAAACACAGACAATCAAAGCTTTGTGGGTAAAAATGTGGATGACTTCTTCCTGTGCCTTTGCTAGATAAATAGCAACGATAGACACATGGCCACGGAAATGGCCATAAGCTGTACAGGTTGTTGTGAGTTGACTTACATGACCCCTGAACCAACCTATTTCCTCGATTGACAACGTTAGAATAACTCCGCCGAGCAACCGCTACCGTTAACGTCTTCTGTGCCAACTGAAAGTAACTTAGAAAAGGACAGACTCATCAGTTTTGACTAAAAAATATCCCTCCCAAACCAAATACGGCTGACGTGTTTGGCATATTTAGAACTGGTTTGACAATAACAGAACGTTCTACTAAACAAAAGTGAGCGAGTTTGTGAGCGAGATCAAAGTTAAGTGCTAAATATATTATAAATAAAAATATTCTCTACTTAGGGAGTTTTGGTTTACTTTTGGTTGTCTCTGCCAGCTTGTGTGAATGTGTGTGTGTGTGTGTGTGTTTGTGTGAGTCAATAGATGCTTAGTAGCGTGAAATTACTCGCCGCCCCCTGTCCCGCACTGTTGGGTCACCACTGCAATATCACACTGTCACCAGGTTAATGGATAGATCACAACTGCCACAGAGATTAACCTCCACGCATGAGCACATACATGCATACTTGCCTGGGCGCACACACGCACACACACAGTGTGTGTGTGTGTGTGTGTGTGTGTGTGGTTGGTTGTTGTGTGTGTGTGTGTGTGTGTGTGTGTTGTGTGTGTGTGGTGATGTAGTGCGTGTGCGCCGCCTCAGGGGCAAGTAATCGCCATGGTTCTCAGTGCTTCGCAGGTTCGACTGGAGGCATCGTTGAAATCTCGTCGTGGCAGTTAGTGATTCCTATCGCATACCCATAACCTGGAGTCCGTGACAGGGTGTTGTGACTATATTTGCACGCTGGTTGACACCCAACAGTGCCACAGGGATCATTAAAAGGGGCTGAGTGGTGGCGGCATTGCTACTTTCCATCGTGACCTACTAACGACATCTAGCAATGACTTCACCAACAAGACAGACAGCTACGACCATTAGACAACATCACAGATCTGCATCATCAAGCTGTCTAGGTACCACCAAATGTGAAAAACCAACAACATCCCTAAGTAGAGAAGCGTGCTGTGAACGGGTACCTCTGCGTGTGAGATAGTGCGTTGGCTCGTGTCAGCAGCTGTTAAACGCGTCTTTCGAATGCTCGCTGCACAATATGTCCGCGACTCACTGTGTGTGTTTAGATACGAAACGCGTTTGCTGTTATTTGTATAAAGCGAGTGTTAGTATGGCCCCGAAACACGTTCTGTCGTTTGTGGTAGTGAATTTTTTGAGGTGCAAGACTGATGGAGTCTTGTCCTTTTGCTAAGTTACTTTCAGTTGGGCACAGAAGAGGACGTTAACTCGCTGCGTAGGGGTGGATTGCTCGGGGGGATTGATGTCTAGACGTGTGTCAAATGCGAGGGATAGGATGATAGGTTTGGGTTGCTAGGTGCATGTCAAGTACAAACTCAGCACAACAACGCTTGTAATGCGATTTTAACAAATGGCGCATGTTC
>NW_023339807.1:14355492-14356540 GCF_004916995.1 Morone saxatilis | reverse complement strand
ACACACACACACACACACCAACTCACCAGGAGAGATAATATAGAAGAAGTTTTTAAATTCATCCATCCAGACTTCTGCCAGGCGCCGGTTGTTTTTGTTGATGATCTGTCCCGTTCCTCCGGGAAACGTGTAGGGCGTTGCCTTTCTGAACACGTGACCGACGTGAGAGCATGTGACAATCTCTAGAGTCCCACCGCACTGCCAAATCTGTGAAGCACAAAGAACACACATATAGAGTATTACTGTGTAGAATAGACATACTGTATGTACAGGCCTAACCTCTGAATGAGCAAAGGCTGACCAGTGAACTCTACTGGGAGATGGATGACGCACATTGGTCCTGCCTGTGTTGTGACAGTCAGAATAAAGTTTGATTGAACGCCAGTCAGAATGACGCCTGACAAAGTATTAGTCAAGTCAACAATTTAGTCAGAGTGAAACGCACAAGTGTGATGTACGCATGTGTGTGTGTTTTCTGACCCGCGGCAGACACTCCTGAATGCCTGCCAGTGCATGGAAGAATACAGTCATGTTCACTCACTCTGAAAGAGATTTCCAGGTTCTCTCCACCCCAGATGTCCATGCCTGCGTCATACGTGCCGATCTCCTGGAAATAATCTCTGTCTATGGAGAACAAGCCGCCTGCCATGGTGGGAGTCCTGGAGAGAGACAGGAGAGCAGCGTAAATGAAGAGCGAGGTGGGTTAGTGCCACTTAATTCACCGATGGCCGGCTTTCTAAAGGTCACACCGTATCTTCAGATCCCATCAGAGTTTTATATTTCACCGCTTTCACCCTCTGTACTTCATGGTTTTCCTGTTTTTTTCATTCTCTGTTTTTCTGCTCACTTCACTGTTGGTTGTGTCAGTGTTTAATGGCCTCAATGCCCCCCCCCCCTATTTCTCCCCCTCGTAGAATGGTTTCCTCCTTTGTAGATCAGGTTTATTTTCTTTACAGCCTGTTTTTGCTTTCATTTAACTTCAACATTCACTTACCAACACACAATACCTTGCATACAAATGGACAAACACAGATGAAACACAACCTGA
>NW_023339807.1:14345339-14355478 GCF_004916995.1 Morone saxatilis | reverse complement strand
GAGCACACAGGGTAATGGTGTGCTTGCAGCACTTGGCTGAGATGAGGAAATAATAAGCAACACAAATACTAGCTTGATAAACAACACACAGATGTTGTTTAACAACACCAATTTATAACTGTACAATTATGGCAATATTAATAATTGATATGTGTCCTTTTCTTTTTACTGTAAAAGTATCAAAGCTCTCTAAACAGCCTACAATTAAATCACAATTTTTTGCAAGACTCAAACACATCACAGTAAAAACAAACAAAAGCTACTAATTTGTGGGAATTTTTGAAATCTACACTGCAGCACAAAACAATTCCTAATTAAAGACATTTATCTAAACAGTGAGCGTCTTATCACTTACAAAGACAACAGTATTTACATCCTAAACCACACTGTGACACTGAAATAAACATAAACACTGCTACAATGAAAAGCAAAAATTATAAATACAGGTCAGTGTTTTCTACCAAGTAAATCAAAAAGTATTTCTGTCATGCATTTTTTGTCCCCAGGTGATGCTGTGGTAAATTCTCTCAGCTTTTTGTCGGCAGGATCTACAGCATATTATTGACACAAGGTCATTTAATATGTTCAGAGGATTATTATAAACCTTCTTTAGACCTTGGATACTTTTTTTTCTGTCCAATAGCTGTAAGGAGATACTTTCCAAGTGACCTCAGACTTTTGCACAGTACTGTAAATTACAAGGTAGACGATCCCATAACAACCAGTTTAGCTGTTGAGGTTTCCTCCTTTACTGTCACTCCACGAGGCTCCTCAGAGTCACAGCAACAGGCCTATAGCTTGCCATGCACAGGCAGATCATTTAACACCAAATGCACAGGTGATGAGTTGAAATCACGTCAGTGTTACTTCTACTCCTGACGTATTCTACTGTATCTACTCACTTCCCGCGAACAAATTCTACTCTATGTGAGCTATATTGGTGCTTGACTGAAACCTAAAATACAAGCTTCATTCTGAAAAATTGTTTATGTGCAATAGCTTTCAGTTCTTCACAATAATGTAGAACTACTTCGTGACAGGACAGGGTTTATGTAAATCATGTCATTAGTGTGAAGTACTTCTTAATTTCCTACCCTGACACTACAACCCATTTTTGTTTTTTAGGCCACTTACAAGACACCCTTAGGAACATTTTGTCACGCAGAGCTGTGCAAAACAACCAAAAACAGGGGCACAGAGTGTTACATAAGATATATTATGTGTGTGACCTTGAATAATGGCGTCAAGCATGCTTAGAAACAAGAGCAGGAAGGAGAGATGATAGACAGGCAGAAATAGGCATGGGCCATGAGAAATGATACAAGGAGCAAAATTACACAGAATCTTACATAAACATATTGACTTTAGCTACAGAGGGAAGTTCAACCTATATTCTTGCAGTATTTCTGCCTTAGTTAGGAACATTTTATGATTATTAACTGTGGTAAATTAAATGGTGATGTGCTATTAGTCTGTGCACATCAATTGTAAACACCTATCAGCAACGCTCAAGTTCATAAGATAGAAGTTATTTCAAACAGCTGACTGACTGCATTAGTGTGTCTGATTCATGTCGTACTTTACTAATGATTCCATTTTGTCCCTGTAGGCAAATTCTCTTTTCACTTCACTCAACAGAGAGGTCAGGGTCAGCTGCAAGACAGCAGCCCCCAGGGCTGGTGGGTATTTAACCACTAGCTGAAACCCGGATCGTATGATTTGCTGTATCACCCACCTGACAGGCAGCGTGCGGTCTCCTTTGCGGCGGTCCATCTCTCTCTGGGGAACAGGGTACCAGCGAAAGTTGAGCTTCCAGTTGAAGCCCCCGTACGTCATGTCAGATCCCGCCATGTACTCGAAGGTGTCATCGCTGATCACGTCGATGATGGGGCATACCACTGTTCTCCTATAGAAAATAGAAACGCAACACATCAACACACAAACGCACACACAAACACACACACATTGATCAGCCTGCTGTTCATAACCTTGGGTGGTCATCAATCACGAAGTGCTCATCTGCAAGGTGTGGCATCTCCAGAACCAAATGCATTTAAACAATGGACCATGCTGTGACTTCCCATCAGCCATCACTCATCACACCTTCTAAATCCCATTTTGTTTTGTGTGTGTGTGTGTTGGCGTGTTTATGTGAGTACCTGCTTGCGGGAAGCAGTTAAGAAAGAATGAGTAATTAAGCATCAAATAAACACAAGGGCAAGCCCCCGCAGGCTCAACAATAGTTTATTGATTTTTTTTTTTTTATGCTTGCCGTTGGAGTGTGTGTCTTTTGTGTATGTGCGCGCCTTACTTGTCTTGTTTGATACGGGCGAGCAGAGGCTCTAGCCACCCCGTTGTGCATTCACAATGAGCATCCAGAAAGGTTATGACCTAGAAACACGGAGAGAACACATTAGACAAACCTGACAGTGCACACACCATATGGAGTGCAGGTCACTGGGTGGTGGGCATCACGTATGTGCATACACACACACACACACACACACACACACACACCTGTCCAGTGGAGAGGGATGCTCCCTTGAGGCGAGCACGAATGAGTCCAGACCGCTGCTCCATCCTCACCACTCTGACAGGGACTTCCAGCCTTCTGACATACTGCTCCAATGGCCGCTTAAGGAAATCTTAAACGTACAAACACATAGAAAAAACTTCAATAAACACACATAAGCCAACACAGACGGACAGACACACACCCATACACACAGAAGTTGGACTACGTGCTACTCATCCAAACTACTGTTTCTGCAGCCACAGAGACCAAAAGGTTAAGTATGTGCTTGTGTTTTTTTTTGCTTGTGTGAATGTGCCTTAGCATGCCTACCGACACCCCTTCTACCTGCAGAGAGCCCCTCCTCCCCCTCCCCAACACACACGCCCTCTGACTTGCACTATCCAACCTGAGGTCCCATAGGGTGAAATGGTGCTGTGTGGTGGCGGCTGGGGGGGGGGGGATTGGGTAATAAACAAAGTGTAATCCCTGCGGCTTGGCGAATTAAAGACCTAATTCTCCCCCAAACAGGGATTAGCAGCATTGCACAGGGTGGAGTGGCACACACATAGAGCCTATATATGCTGACTGGCTGTTGCGCAACAGCACAGACACACTCTCTCACCACACACACGCACACACACACACAAACCCAGCAAAATCATACAGTAGCTCTAAAAAAATAGGCTAAGCCTCAAACAAGCGGCACAAGCACTGAAGGAATTATCTGCAGTGTTTGCGTGTGTGTGTGTATACCTCGCTCGCTGGCATCGTCCACCAGGACAATCTCCTCCAGCAATGTATGTGGAGAGCGGTCGATGACGGAGTGGACGGTTCGCAGCAGTGTGCTCCACGCCTCATTATGAAATACAATCACCACGCTGGTACGAGGAAGATTATCTGGGTATAACTTGTTCTTGCACCTACAAAGAGGAAACAAGACATTCAAATACAATTGTTAAAGATGCTTTTGATATGGAATGCAAAGCAAATTTCAAATCATTCAAACACTGCACAGACAACACACTGTCAAAATCACACGGCACAACAGCAGAAAGTTTGTGAACTGCATCAAAATCTCACACAGACACGGTTTCACAACGTCAACCGCATGTGCGATAAGTGAAGTTGTAGGCTTTTAACACAGGCAAAACTGAACTGACAGAGACAGAGCGAGAGAAGAGAAAAACATTCTAGTAGAGACATCACAATCCAGCTTCTGTCTGATTGTAAGAGACTGTTACAGGCAGACAGAGCTGCAGCTAAAGAAACTCTACACAAGGAGGAGATGAACAAGAGGGAAATGGCTGGGACTTCAACATCAACTAAACTGTATTAGTCAGTCACGGAGTCACTGCATTAATCAGATAATCATTTATGGCCTCGTGAAAAATCATATTGAATTACTTGTTTGAACTACTGAATTCAAACAAAGAAAACTGAGTGAATAATGAGCGAGCAACCAAGCGTATGTCCCTAAATTTAGACGGAAAAAGACAGACACACAGAATTAGCAGGTCAGCATGATGACAGTTGATTAGTGATGCTAATTAGAGTGTGAGTCATTATCATAGCAGTGTACAGCACACACATCAAACTCTCTTATTGAGACACAGAGAAGAGCAGGCATGAGTGGAGATGGATATTAGTGAAGTGAAGACTGTCACAGGCTTATTTATATATTCCCTGAGAAATTATCCTACTGGTGGGTTTGCTTTGTAGCCTGGCATTGCCAGACTAATTCGCAAATGCCAGAGCAAATGAAACATCATTAGCTCTGCAGATTTGTCTGGTTCCCAGGCTATTTGCTTTGTTTAGGTCATTAAGTACAAAGTTTGTGTAATTTAAATTACACCTGAGCACTTTCAAAAGCACAGATAATAGTTTTAAGGTTCATTTTCTGCCTTCCAGGCAGCCATTGATTAAGGTTTATTTGATTTTAGTATAAAAGTGCAGAAACCTCTTTGATGTTGCTAGTCCAACACAGTCAAGTTTATTTTTACCTTCATTATTTTAAAAAAAGCTAAATCTGCATCTGTATTTTATGATACTTAGCACTTTCATAATAAAAAAAAACACCATATCAGAAGACTGTATCTGTATTGCCCATCCTTTTGGGGTTGTAAGAAAGACAATCTTGTGTTCTTACTAAAGAGTAAGGGAGTTTTATTTCAGTGTTACAGTATCCAGACTACAGTAGATGCTGCACAGAATAACACACATCCACACACTACACTGCAAAATGTATGTACAAAAGACATCTCTAAATAACCACAAAGAAAGTAAATGTCCGTTTTGCTAAGGCTTTCCAGAAGTATATCACATTACATCTCATACATGTTTCATAACCATCTCACCAACCCAAATTAATAATTACATTTTCAGAAAAGCGTGCTCCAATCATTGAGAATAATACACATTTTACAGATGGATTGATCTGCACAACAGATGGCAGAAAATATGGACTCATCCAATTCCAAATTCATGTTCTACTCTCCAATTTAAATAAGAGATTAAGCTCACATCCGTTTAATTGGATAGGACAAGCTAGAGTCACAGAAGACAGAAGAAACACTGCCATGACACCTGTATGCCCGACATGAAACTGTCTCACAGTCTGTATCATCTATTGACGACAAAACTGAAACTAGCTTGTGATGTCCGTCCTCTGATAGATAGATAAATTCAACCCTCACAACAGCCAAATGGAATATGATATCTCTTCCTCCAACTTCATAACTCCCTCCCATCCTTGTGATCATCCAGAGCGCTGGAATGCTTCCTCTCTCTCTGCTGCTGATTCTGACAGAAGGAATGTAACAGCAAGAGACGAGGTGAGGTCAAGAACATACTCCATCCTGCAGTTGCCTCTCGAGCATGTTAAATAACACACACACACCACACACACACACCACACCACACACACACACACACACACACACACACACACACACACCACACACCACACACACACACACACACAGTGATTCTCAGTCTGCGGTGTGTATACTCTCTGCAAGCAAGGGAAGTTGATGAGCACACAAGATGATTCACTGTAAAAACAGAAACACCCTTGGATTCTTTCAACTTTTGTGCACATCAGTTCATTATTTCTCTCGCCTCTGTTTCACAAACAGAGCAACTGAGACTTTTCAGTCTCAGACGTGATCTTTAATGAGCAGCTGATGGAAAAACAAGACCTCTGTGCGTTTACCAAACCAACATGTGTTGACACACGAAGGCAGATGCATGTCTATGTGTCACATGACGTGGATTTGAAAAAAAACTGAGGCGTGGTTGTGAGCCCTGTGTATCCAAACAGTCAGGGTGCTGGAGCAACACTTGGCAACAGCAAAGCAGTGTAATGAGTTACAGGCTGCTTCTCCAGCCAGTGGATTGTGGGGATAGTTCGGATGGGCGGGCAGACTGGTTCTGATTAAACAGCATCATTCTTGCGTCATTAAACTCTCTCACACACACACACACATACATCTATGCATTCTCATAAAATGTTGCAGTCAGGATCTAAAAAAAAGAGAAAATGTCAGCTTTTCTGAAAGGTGTGGTCATGGAAAGTGTTTTCATATACTGTAGATCCACCCAACCACATGTGCACACACATACAAATAGGATTTAACACACATGCACACACACTTAACTGTAATGTCAGAATGACCTGTCCCTTTTTTTTTTTTTTTTTTTAACATTCAACACTGCACTGCTGAAAATACGTGAAATAAACCATCAGTGCACCTTTCCGCTTCAAAGTTTCAGCTAAGAAGGCGACCTGCTTGGTATGTGAATTCATTCCACAGAGTTTCCTTATACCTGACACACACACACAAATAAACACATTCGTACATGTGCATATACACACAGACACATTGCCTTGCTTGATATTGACTCTGTCTTATCTCCTAATTGGAAAAGCAGATAGACGGAGAGAAGGCTGAGTGAAAACACACCTAGTAATCAACTCCCGCTCAAAGACTAAAACCCATTTCACGGATCAATGTCCTCTTTCTTTCCTGCCTGTCTAGTGTGCATGTGCCCCTGCCTGTCAGTCTTGTGTCTGTCCTTCAGTCTTTCTGTCTATCTCTCTGAAAACCTTCATTACTGATCTATGCATGCTCCTCTACTGAAGCGCAGAAAAGGGCCGAAGGGGGATGGGAGGCCGAGCTGGTTTCCACCTGCTTGAACTAACCTTGACATATCTTCCAAGCTGCTGATGGGTGCCACTCCTGTCTGGCTGTTCTGAGGCCTCTCTCTCTCTCTTTCTGCCTGTCTGAAGACTGAACATCCTGCAGCCACTGCACTGACAGATCCTTAAGTAACACTAAACTCCTCATTGTAGAAAAGGGACTTGTGAAGTGCTCAACCTAGTATTACTGAAGCAAGACAAAAAAGGGGAAACAAAATCAGTGTCTTCTTTCTGAGCATTATCCTAAAGTTTCTTTGTGTTTGGGCTTGATTTTATTTACATTTTACTAGAGCTGTAAGACACTTCGATTAAGGCGTGGTACACCAGAGTTCAAAGTGCTGTTACCTCCAAGGTCTCATGAAATGGTATCATTACTTCCTTAATGTGATGTATTTCCTGTTGAAACAGCACAATGAGGTATCAATCTTTAGGCTGAGCCAATGGGCTATTGCTCATGGAGAGAAAACCAGTTTGATTTGATAGGACAGGCAGAAAGGCGGGATTGTTGAGAAATGATTTTATTGGTTGGACCTTTTAATCACCCCCTGGAGCTGCATGAGGTCATCACGTGAAGTCACTGGCTAACTGTGTCCCGATTCCAGAATCCCAGAGTAATTCTAAGCAGGTTTTAACAAAGATAAAATAAAGATATTTCAACAGTGATTGTGCATACTAAGGGCACGTTCACATCTGTAGTTTGGTTCATTTGATAGGGACTACAAGAAATAAGTTATACATTGCTGCATTTTATCTTTAGTCTGGTTCATGTTCACACCGGCTCAAAACCAAGATGACAGTTTTGGCCGCTGAGAGAGGCGTCTTGGGCAGCAATGTTCTGGAGGGGGTCACTGTTGAATTGCTATGTCACACTTTTTCAGGGACTTAATGAACTGTCAAAGTACACATAGGGCATGAGCATATCACACTGCAGTTTTAATGGCCTTTGACTGCCTGATTGATCATGCTCACACGCAGAAATGTTACAATGATTATCAAATGATTTACATACAGCACTTATACAGATTGCTTATTATAAGAAAGCTTCCTCCGCAGTCTCAGTCTGGTTGATTAATTCAATTAAAAGCTTTTACAGCAGACCAAATAAAGTTTGTTTTAAGTTTGTTTTAACTGTGGTGAAAGCACAAAAGCTGGTGATTTTTAAATGTTTTGAATGTTGGACTGTGCTGTCCCTACATGCACTGCACAAGGGACATCGAGGAGCTGCTCACAGTTGGAAAACATTCAAATAAATTGTTCAACACCCTTAAAAACCAAAAATCAACTAATAAATCTTTGGGAAACATTCTGCTGTCTATGTGTGTAACTGGGAGTAGTATTTCAAAATTGCAGCTCAACTGACATGCATTGTTACATGTATTGTATAATTTCCTGTTAAGTTTAAGACACAGTGATTGAAGACAGTTTTTAGAACATTTTGTGCACAATCAGTATATGCAGTTGGGACATACTGACTATTTTACAGGAAGTCAGTGCTCATGAATTCTTTCAGATCACCACAACTTGTCTAATTCACTGTTTTAATCTCTTCGTAAAGCATACTTCTATCACATAATGCTAAAACACAAGTATAATTAATGTTGTTGTTGAGGTTATACTCTCTACCCTGACTTATGGATCCATACATCTGTCTCCCTCTATGCCATTATTTATAACTAACCTTTACAGAACAGTGGCTCAGTGTGTGACTGATTGCGCAGGTTTCAGCCTAGACGTCTGGCTTGGGTTTTATAGTTGATCACCAGTGTGGACCATCCCAACAGTGGATGCCACTGACAGCCATTTTGAGGTGAACTTAATGAGTGGAGTAAGAGTAAGTGACAGGACAGATGATTAGCTGCAGGGAGGCTGCTCACCCTTCCAGGCGGACGTCAGGCAGAGACCGATTGAGAGCAATCATCTCAGAGGCCATGAGGTTGAACTGGTTGATCTTAAACATCTCCTTCATCTTCTCCTGGTTCTCCTTAGGGATCACCACAGGCTTCCCCCCTTCACCGGGCCCGTCCCGCGGCCTAGCCAGGGCATCTGTAGTAGATTCGCACACATATAACAGACTCAGAGGATGCTGACGGACACTCTGTGTCTGTGTCTCTGTGATCATATGTACTGTATGTGTTAGGCAACGCCCACTCACCGTCTCTCCCGGGCAATCCTCTCTCCTTTTTGTCGTCACACTTGTTGCACTCGCTGAAGTAGAGCAGAATGAACATGTCCAGCATCACCCACACCAGGGAGGTGGCCAAAACCACCTTACAGTAGGCGAACCTCCTCATCCTAAAAATGTAAAGAGAGGGAGAGAGGTAAGGGTGATGGTGAGTCCTGAGCTGTTACACACAATCACAGGCCAAAGCTCTGCAGAGGATATCGCTCTCCTTTTCTTCCCGTATCTCCCTGCCTTTCACTCCCCTAAGCCTCCACCCTTCCCACAGCTCTACGCCCGAGTATCTTCTCAATGCCTCCATTTGTCCTTCTGCCTGTCTGTCAGTCCGTCGTGTCTGTCTGACTCTCAGCCCTTATCTGTCGGCTGTTTATCAGCGCCTCTCCAAATGGTCACCTTCACACTCAGAGAGCCTCAAAAAGAGCACTGTGCACTGTTGGATTTCTGTCTTACATCACTCCAGTAGAAAAATAGTAAATCTATGAGGGCAGTTGTAAAAGCTTATCGGTTAGTTAGCGTCTGGCACCATTATAAGCCCAGTGAATATTGACATTTGTGTTTTACTGAGGATGTTTGATGGTATCTAAGCAATGCTTTAGCTGCTTTCAAGTTTCAAGTGGAAACAGACATCCACTGTATCAGAAACACCCTGCGGTGTACAAGCCAATCTACCCTTTATACATTTAACATACCAAACCCCTGTGTGCTAGAGTGCACACACACACACACACACACAGCAGAGAGTGAGGAGCTGTGATAGTAATTGCTTTTCTTTGGCAGGCAGGGAGACAGACACAGCCACATTAAAATTCCTCTGCTCCCCTTTCCTTCTCTCCTCCAGCACCATCTCTCCTCTCTTTGGCTGATTCTCTGCCTCAGTGATCCCTCAGGTTGCAGCAGCACAAGCAGAAGGGAGAAAATTAATTTGGCCACGGTGATTTCTCTCATACCCCTGGGAGGGAAAAAGGTGTTTGTGCATAGCTAGCTTAGCTTAGCTCAGTTTAGTTTAGCTTTGCTTAGCAGCCACGAAGGATGGAAAACTGCAGAGCAGCATTTCTAAATTCCACCTGATAGGATTCTGGAAGCACAAAGTGCCGTGCACAGCAGAAAACAAGAGCGGAGATCTGTCTATTCTGCCGAAGTTTGTCTTTTCTCAGACTTATGTGCCTGTGGAGACAAATAGTTTTAGTGACAACTTAGTTTTACCAGTTTAAAACTATGTACCATATGTATGTACGGTACTCTGCAGC
>NW_023339807.1:14333720-14345239 GCF_004916995.1 Morone saxatilis | reverse complement strand
AAATAAGTCACTTCACCAGCTACCTCACGGCATCACACTATACTGATGTGAGTTCAGTAGCAGTTCCACAATTCAGTACCCAAACATTGGTATTCAACGTATGCTAATTAGGCCTTCACTGGCACTGAGATCAGTGGGGAAGATTCTTTGTCACACCTTTCCTGTTTTTTTTTGCAGTGTAAAATTAGTATGCCAAATTAGTTCGTTAAATTGGGAAACTATGGATGGATTTCTTTTCAAACGTTCTCAGGTGTTGGATAACTTTTTTAAACAACAAACCAGCAGACTGCACTGCTTTAAAATGGTGAAAAAATGGTGAGTTTAAATATATTTTTAATAAACAGGTCGATTTGAAAACTCTTGACTTTGTTGCGTTCTGGGTATTCTGGGCTATTTCATGCTCTCTCCCTTTTAAGTTGCATATTTGATCTGCTGCTGATGTGTTCTGACTCTGAAGCTGTTGCAGTCTGGGTACTAACACGCTATTCTAGGACAACTCGGTACAAATGTGCAGTGTTTTTTGGGTAGTCTGTGTGTCAGGTTTGCCTGATGATATAAAATTTGATTGTAACTTACAGTCAAATGCTCACAGTTGATTAGGTTCATAATGTATTTGTCATTGTCATAACAATATCGTCATAATAGTTTAGCTTCCCCATATCTGATGCCTTAGCGCCAACTATGATTTCAATGCAGGGCAGAAATAAACAGAATTATAAGTTCTCTCTGGGCAGCATGGCATAATACTGAATGGGGCCCTACCACAAACAGCCACTTTAATCATGTTAATTGTAATAACTACTCGCAGTGAGAGGTGAGGGCTGCAACAAATACTCAATAACAATAAGTACTAGGTCCAGCACTAAGCCACAGTTTGATAAACAAACCAATTACTGTTCTCAGATGCAAAGCTGACCCCAACTGGAGACTTAAATTTTATAGCTCTTGCCAAGCTTGTCATGCGATTCACAGGAGTTTTGTTATCTTGCAAGATTTTCTCTCAGGTTGAGAAGGTGAAACTGGTGCAAAGAAAGCAGTGGTAGATAAATGCAATGCTCTGATCTCCAGAGAAGAAAATAATTCAATCAAATCAATAACAACTACAGCAACAAGGGGTTTTGACAAGGTTAATGAAACTGCTTCATGTCACATCAGTTTAAACTGGTACTCAATCAACTGCAGATTGAATCAAATTTAAAATGGTCTCTTCAGCCTTTTTAACTTTATCAGCATTTAGCTTTCCTGTACCTCTGGAGCTCCATCAGACAGCCTCATACACACTGACATTTCATTTTAAATGCTCAACTGTCATTTTTTCCCACATAAAGTAGCTCTTGACCTAATTAATAGATACAATCATGTAAAGACTAAATCAATACAATAAAGGCTGGTTGCAGTCCTGAACACCTAATGCACACACAATTATTTGTAGTTTCACTGATACATACATGACTGACTCTTTTCTTTGACTATGTTGAAACACTTTCACATCACAGATGAACAAAGGCATCAAACAAGTAACATATGAGACTTGTGTAGACTGTTATGGGAGAGCTTTTTTTTTTTTTTTACTTTTGCTATAGTATATACAGTAGTGTGTGTGTGTGTGTGTGTGACTGTGTGAGACTGTGTGCAGAAAAGAAAATGACTCACTAGGTTCTGTAGTGTTCATTGTCTTGAGTGTTATCAGTGCAGCATGTTGACACCATTGACTGCAGATGGTCCACACACAGGTGTTACTAGACCACGCTACACAGTATGATACTGTACCTTATCAAAGCCTTTTCTTTTGCCGTTTTAAACATAAACTTTCTTAGATATATAGCCTCTGTATTTTTCTCCAAGCCACAGTTAAGTAAGCAGGTTTTCTCCATTTTTCAGGGTCCCCTCACCACATCACTGAAACTCAAAGACAGTTTGGTTTTACACTACAGTCAGAAAACCAGCATCCAACTTAATAAACATGGTAGATGTTCTATCCCTGTAAAGAAACTGTTTGGAGAGTTCACAGATCCTCCCGGATATCCTCAAAGAATTAATCAAATTGCTTGTCTCACTGTTCAGATTACTCTCAAAATTCTTGAAATTCCAGGAGCCGTGGGGAGTCTTCAGTCTCTCTCCTTTCTGTTTCTCTGACGGGCTGTATCGGCCTCACTTGACCTTCACGCAGTAACATGACAACTTTATATCATGGCAGAAACTTGGATATAGATCCTTTTTTTCTTCTTTCCTGGCGCACAGGCAGAGCTTGGCACATCTGCCAAAGGCATAACAGAGCACTGAGGCGGAGACTGACACCGACATGGAAGCGCTCCTTCACAGAAACACACACATATACTCTTGCTCACAAAGTCGTGTCAAAACGCTGTCAGAGAGATGCCAACTGGTTTACTATTTGATCATAGTGAATGTAAAAGAAGGAGACGGCGGCGCTCCAAGCAGCAGCAAAGAAGACTTATATGCATGTACATTGACTAAACGCACGCACACACACTTTCCCACCACCGTCTTTCAGCCAGGCCTCTCCACTCACTGTATTTCTAATCAGGCATGGCAGAGGACACCTCAGGTCTCCTCTGTGCTCACGGCAACCCGGGGCCCTGCTTCTGTGTGTGTGCTGCATGTGTATGAGTGTGTGTCAGTTTAGTTTATGTTGGGCGCTAGTCTCTTTGAAGTCTCTTTTAAACAGCCTGGCTCCCTATGACATTAAACAGACACACAATTCTCTCTCCCTCCATCTCTGCACTCTCTCCCTAATCCATTAACATATCACGTTCCCTCCATCTTTGTTTTATATCTCCATCCTGGGCATCTCGCTCGCTCTCTCTCTCTCTCAGCCACCCCACCCCCGCTCCCCTGTTCGTCTCTTAGTGATGTCGTCTCCTTTCAAGAGCGGTTGCCATCACTACTTCCCTACAAGAACACAATTTCCCCCTTCACATCCTTCTCTGTGTCTCTCTTCACATCCCCTCCTCTCCTCTTCTCCCCAGGCTTAATCCCCCTATTGCACAACCAGTGTTTCTCACAACCACTTGGAAAAACTCTGGAGCCAGAGGATCCAGAGCTTCAATAGTTTCACAATTTATGACTCAGAGCGAGGATCCTCCCTTCTGGGGATTTTATGTTTATATGTGTAAAAGAAAATCAAGAGGGAAGGAGGGAGATAGTATTTATATGAGCGAGTGCTTATGAAAGAGGAGGACTTGTGTGTTACAAGTCAACACAGAGCTGCTAATTCATATAATAAAACACTAGCACAGTTTATTTGCTTGCTCTTTGTATAGCCTAGTTTCTTCTTCACGGCACCATATGGCTTTTACTCGAACCACTTTCTCCGCCATAAACGAGTGTGTAAAAATGTTATGTTGCCGTTTGAAGCATCTCTAATGAGTAAACCAGAGACGGTGCCATTCAAGTCTGTGAGCTGTCCTTGGGTCATGTGGGCTCGATAAGCTCAACAGTTTCCAAGACAACGCTGATGGGCGCGGTGATTTTCTGAACAGTTGTAATGCCTCTCAACTGGAGCAGAACAAGGCACAGGCTAATATTAGGTAAGTGAAACAGAACAAGGTGGCCTGGAGCCCCGTCTCTATTGCTCTCTATGGAGTAGCCGAGGTACTCAGCCGCTACTGGCAAAAAAGCTGGGGTCACTTCATTTCCAGGTCATAACCTTGGCTGCAGAACACAGACTGGTCCCGTGGTGGAAGGAGAGCGAGACAAAGACTGAGACGGAGAGAGAGAATGAGAGCAAACAGTATCTGTGGATATTTTCATAGGTTGTGTTGTGTACTGTATATCCACTGTGAGTATATTCCTATTTGTATTCCTGCAGAGTTTTTTAGTGGGTCAGTTTAAATCACCTCAGCTAACATCATGAAAGTTAATACACTTTTATGAAATAAAACTTTAACATTTAGTGAAAAAGAGTGAATGTAGCTGTCGTTTAGCTTGTGTCTTATCGTCATGGCTAAACCTTTAGTAAAGGAAACCCTGATTTATGCAAGTTACATTTTACTCATTACTGACACTGGATCAGGGTTGCCCCCTAAACATTGACGATGTCTAGAGGCCCCTTAGTCAAAATGTCATGACATTTTTTTAAGCTGTGTCATTGCGGACAGAGCAACATCTGACAGCAGCATAAGCTTTTACAAACCCAGTCTCGTTTCAAATGACCCAACTACAAAACTATCGGAAACAGAGAAGAAATGCGGTGTGCACGCAGTGAAACTCAATTCTGTTTGCTGCCCCGGAGCTCTCTGGATCTCAGCAGCCATTCCAGGAAGACGCTCCTCAGTATACCAAGATGTTATACCTGATCGTTTTATTTTGTTAACAATGTGGAAATCTGATATTTTCACATCACTTATAATGAACAAAGGCACTGAAACTGGTAAAACATGAGACTCGTGTAGGCTTTCATAGTAGTTAAGTGTGGGGCGGGTGTACAGTGGACTGTACTATGACTGGGCGGAGGTTGTCAATAATATATTTCTCATCATAGTAGATAAGGTTTATAGACATATATTAAGTTGAGTTTATAGTTATGATTTCTACTCAGTTTCATCTGATATATTTCTAAGTAACTGACTACTATATATTAAATTTTTTTATCTTCCTTATCAAAAGTGCATGTGTTTATCTAAAAAAGTAGAACATTGGTTGCTATTGCAGAAAGTACTTATACTTATAAAGTACCTATAGTGGTAATGGCCTTAAAAATCAAGTATTGGTTGGACTTTAATAGGCTCTATTTTGCTACAATGGCTACTACCAGAGAGAGACAGGAAGACGGAAAGTTTAAAAACTCAGTGTAAACAAGGTAAAGAGTAAAACAAAAGAGAACTGCCCATGGCAGCGCAAAAGTCCCCGCTGAAATTGATTACCAATGCAAAGCTTGGCACAAGCACAAAGTGGAATTAAACACTTCAATCTCCAATCACTCGGGCATTTTTGGCCAAAATCAATACTCATTATTGTCACAGGGGGTGTTCCCTTGACGGTTGGAGAGAGCGCTGCTGCTTGGCTATACAGTACCAGCAAACAACAGACACACAGCAGGTATACAGCAAAATGTATAAAAATAAATCAATTACAACATAAGGAAACACACAAACCACAGCAACATGATTCTTGGTCCCTGTGACGCCAGTGTGATGTGATTGCTCTATTAATAAGTCCTAATGGCACAATTCCCCTCCATTGATGTTCACTATCACTCTCCAACAGACACTTTCACCTCACAAACATGCAAAGATACAAGTTGAGGCTTTGATGAGACTAACTGACACGGGCGAAGAAAAAATAAATAAATCACAATACAACTATTTAAACACCATCACAGACTGTGTGTTAATTAGTGATAACACGTTCACACACACACACACACACACATTAAATCACAATACTTACAGTCTGAGCTGCTTGACCTGGCAGGTTTGTGTGTCCGGCCTCTGGTGTATGTCAGCTGTTCTCAGCTCTGTTACTCCTGCTACTACTTATGCCAACCAGGCAGGATTTATGTGGCTCTGGTATCACAGCAGGGTTTTCCTGCCTACAAACCACTTTAACAGTCTGCCTCCAGTTTTTTCTGAACATTAAAATGTGACATTACACTGTGCTTTTACTTTCTAGACAGGAATCTGTCCCAATGCAACTAGACTGTTCTGTGGCAACCGAAATCTAAATCTTGTTACAGTGCCATGAGCAAATAAGAGCAATGTTCCTGAAACTGAATCCATTATCTGTAAAACCATCAATAATGTTATTTTATACAAATATTTGCCCTTTTTGTATTGTATTAAGTATTACTTAACCTTTGAGGAAAGAACAGAGAGAAATAAGACTTTTGTTTTCCTTTTCTTAAAAGACTGAAAATAATGTATTATTTACAAAATTGCCCAATATTTTCTAAAAAACACAAGATATTTAAAAAGTTTTTTTTTTCTACCTTCCAGGCAGCAATTTACTTCAACACAGTATGAAAATCAACTTTCAGAAACTTGAAACTTCATTGAACTCAGGAATCCTTCACAGTAAATATATCATATTTAGTTGTTGGTAAAGTTATGCATGATGACAGTAGAACACAGAGAAAGGCACAATAATCAGATAATCATTGCTAAAAGGATAATGTGGTTTTGACAGCTCCGCGCATTAAAACTGTCTCTGTTCAGTAGCCAAGTATTGTTACACTGTTGTTCATTCGCATCATACTATAATAAACCATGATAGATGAACAATGAGTTTATTTATCAATATGCTACCACCCAAAAACCCACAATGGATTTGATGCACATCCGTCTCAATACAAACATATAAAAGTAAATAGTACTAAGGAATCAGGAAGCATGTTTTGCATTAGTAGTACTTAGGAAATTGAACCCCTAAGCACCTAAGCAAAGTCATCTACTCTGACCAGTGAACGACACAAAACCGTTGTCTCCTCGTTTGGGCCATCTGAACAGTATCCACAGACCAAAGCCCAATACAGTATCTGCTGCATAAACTTTAGAAAACACTCAACCCTATGTCTCCACACACAAACACAAACACTTTAGCAATGTCACTACCTCCTCTAAGAAACAAGTAGAACTCAAGAACATGCCTGATTAGCAAGGTCCAACAACTAGAACAATTGGATCGCGACGCCCTGGCAGCTCACATCTTAATCATCTTAAAAATACAGCTACAGTATACCAAGTCTCTCACCCATGCAATTAACCTTTTGGCACATCTATGTTCTAATACACTTTAAATAGCTACAGAAGGTTACATACAATTAATTACCAAAATAGAATGAAAAACACTTGAGTGGCAGAGGCTATTTAGATTTGACAGAAAAGGCTGCTCTTAAGGGGAGCTGCAGTGAGGATGCTCCTGAAAGAAGTACATCTCAGTGTAATACACGTAAACCACAGCATACAGAATGCAGAGATGGTTTTGAAACGCACTTGAATAGATTTTTAGCTACATCAATAATACCAAAAGCTTCAACGCATAAGAAGAAGGTTGAGATGGACGAGGGAGCTGCAGCAGCAAGCGCTGTTGCCATGAGGATGCCAGCAGAGTAACATTAAGGACAATCAAGTTATGTGACTCTTGAATGATAAACTTCCAGCATCTGTGCTGTTTTTAGTTTCTTCTCTGTATGTATTTAATTGGATATGTTAGTCCTTAGTCTGTGCAAAAATGCACTGTGAAGTTCGGATTAAGCTAATATGAGGCTCAGCCAACCTGCTGCTCCATTTCATACAGCCAATCATTCGTATAGTCATACCTGTCTGAGTGACCAAAGGGGTCTCTGCTGAGATGTGCAGCGTGCTCCACCAGCAGAGGAGGCGGAGCGTCAGAGATCCCACTTCCTCCTTTGCTCGTCACTCAAACATGCTCCTTGGATAAGACAAAAACAGGAACAGACTAAAAATATTGTTTCACTACACATGTAAAAATAGCAGTATGCAGGCTAAGCAGTTACACAAAAATTCCTGTGCAGTCTTGAAACTGACAGTCTAACTCACGAACACAAGGAAACTTTGTCTTCCTTTTATTCGTTCCTCTTTAATATTTCAGTTACAGTATGTGGATTTTTCCAAATGTTTTTTTTTTTTAAGCAAAACCACATAGCAACCACAGGAAGACCTGAGAGAAGCTGTTAACAACCTCAAACATACTTCCTGGCTGTGTACGCACAAATAACACTCATCTCTCACACATAATCACACAGTCAGAATCACAGTGTCACCAGGCCTGTTACCAGTTGTCAGTCATTTTCAAATTGTCAGTCTAGCTCTGTATCGCTTCGCATTTTGTTAGAAATACATCATCCTCCGTCCTCCCGCCTTCCGCACGCACCCAAAGGTCAAACATAACCAAAGACTCTGCCAGCCTCGGAGCTGGATAAAAAGAGGGGGAGGGAGACAGAGGGATGAAGGGGTAGAGGGATATAGGGATGGACAACTGACGGATTCTCAGAACTGCTCATTTCGCTGGATTAATCTGCTATTTTGGAAAAATCCGCAGAGAATAAAGATGAGAGTGAATATGACTCAGTGTGTGTGTATGTGTGTCCTTCAATCTGGTCCTTGGCCTACTTTAAAGCCAAGTCATCATTCTGGTCCACTGGGACTTCAGATTGCCAGCCTGTGTATGTGTGTGTGTATATTAAGAGTTTGCATTACAAGAAGAGCCATACCATAAATCTCTTCCGCCAGCCCACACACTCCTGAGATAGTGAGTGTGAGGAGGCTGTACTGCAGTGCAGGTATGCTTCAGTATGTGAGGGGTCCTGGCCACCAAAGGTGTCTTCTCCTGGGTGAGTCATCATCCCTCATCTCTTCCTCATTCCCTCTGTTTTACACACACTAGTCACAATCTCTCTCTTTCTATCCCTCTATTCTCTCCCTTCATCTTACACGCACCTCCACAAAGTTTTGAGTGGAATGTAATCCATCTGCAAATTGGAAGCAGGACAAGCAAGAGCGTCTATAAATACTCATCAGATTCCCCTGACAATCACAAAATAAACCCACAGAACCACACACAACACTGCAGTGCAAATAGAAACCCATCTCTGGCTCTTTCTGCAGAGCGGACCATTTCCTGTCCTCACTCTTCTTTCTGTCCGTCTCATGCAATAGTCACCGCGTGAGTGTTGTTGAGGAGAAAAAAGCCAACCGAGTGAGGAAACACGAGGAGGAAAAGAGAAAAGAAAATGAAACACACTGAGACAGAGAATGAGAGAGCAAACCTTGTACAACATGGTTTTACAATATGTGAATTTGAAAATAGAGAGATGCTGCATGTCTGTGCATTTTACTGGGCTCTTATGGAGGAGTGCAGTAAAGTTGCGAGGTCTTCCAACATATGCAGCTACCTCAGCTTTTTCTCCAGCTGGGTATTAATTGTCCTTTTATTAAATGTAAACCCTGACCTCAGTCCCTTAAAACCACAAAAAGCAGTGTGTAAAAGCTGCTGCTGCTTTAAAAACACACCTGACTTCAAACACACACAAATATGCCGGCTTTCAACACACAGAAGCACACACCTCGTACATCAATATGTAATGCCTCAGCGGTTAGGCTAACAGATGGACACTTAGATGTGTAATGCAGAGCAAGTGAACGGAGGTGGACTTATCCAGATGCTGTGCCAGTGGAACATGACATTATGTAGGCCAAAACTGCACTCACCCACAGAGCAGAGACAGAAATATGCTCTGTGTGTCCACTGACCCTTCAATCAATCCTAAAACACCCATTCTTTGCAGGAATGGCCCAATATAAGCTCTTGGACAGGTATCAGTGCCAATACTGACTTTATTAAGCAGATAAGGTATTGACCCGACGTGAGCGTTCTGTCACATAGTTTTCTGTTCTGCGTCCATTCATTTGTTGCAGTGAAAACCCTCAAGTCAGGATCTACTAAAAATGTCACTGGCTGGCTGCATTACAAAATCTCATAAACTGTCTAGCAGAATAATATAATTAAACCTCGCACAAAAAATAATGATAGTGTACACTTACAGTTAATACTGCGCAGTGAGGCAGTGTTATTTGGATTAAACGTTTTGGAGAAAAGACCACTGGTACCATGTTCAGCACAGGCACATACCCTGAGTTTAGGTCTTAGAAAAGGTTTTTGGAGAGAAAAAAAAATAATAATCAGAACAAGATCAGTGCCTCCCCAATTCTCTGCTTCTTACGGTCTTCGCCCGCCCTCCTCCTTACTTCTCTCCGTTCCAGCTGTGATCAGCTGAGAACCAACGCAGACAATGCAGCATGGCAGCCAAATGGCTGGGTCCTCATCATTCCACTTTAGTCTTGCCTCTATCTCTGTTCCTACAGAACACTCCCTGTTATTAATACACAAAGTCTGTCTCTTCTCCCACACAGGCTTCTTTCCATTCCAGTCTGGGTCGACGTAATTCCTGTCGTAAATCCAAAAGACCAGTGACAGAGGCAGACAAAAAATGCAGAGGTGAGGAGGAGCTCATGGGTGGACTAATGATGAAATATCTGCTAGTAAGCCCGAGTTCTCTTTCAGCAAAAATAAATCACTTAACACATACCAGCCAGACCTGTATCTCCACAGCACTGTGCCAACCCTAGGTAAAGGTCTGGCTGCATCCATTATCATTCGGCTGTAGGGGGAAAACACTGTGGCTTGTTTGTAGATTTTGTATAAGTTTTGCAGTTGTCCATTTGTAGTTTTATATTTATTTGTTAAGTGGCTGTCCAAGATGCAGCGACGGTGCCCCTGCAAAACTGTGTTGGAGGGAACTTGTTCTTATTCCTTGCAAAAAGGAATAAAAGTGGTGTAGCTTGAACCGTTAGCAACCAGGTTCTGGTAACTTACCAGTTTCAGTGTGTAGGTTGTAAGCTTGGAGGTGTTTATTTTCTGTAGCATAGGGGATTTTGAAAATGGTAACACACAGATATGAGAAGGGGAGCAGAATGCCGTGTGAAATATGGAAACAATCAACCACAGTCTACTTCTGGTGAGTCAGACTATTTAAAGTAGAAGTGGGTGATAAAATGATTAAATCGATTAATACGTTTTAGAACGATGCAAAAAAAAAAAAAAGGCTGAATCAAGATTTAAACCACGAGTCATATAATGCGGGGGTATATAGCTGCTAAGGACTCGTAACTCTTGTAAGTGTCACTCATCTCCACAGAATGTGTAGAATCATTTTCCACTCGATGCTGCTTACTTCCCCTGACTGACGAAGCGCTGTGTTGTGTGTTGCTGAGGCATTCAAAAAGGACCGTCCTCTCAAACTGCTGTTAGACGCTTCTCTGCAGCTGCCTCTGAGAGCCGTAGAGCACTGGAGGGGTGTCCAGCACTCAAAATAAGAATACAAGCTACGTCACACCCGTGCTTACACACACAATCAATCACAGAGAGAGATCAGTGTTGCCAACTTGGCGACTTCATCTCTAGATTAAGTTACTTTTCACACGCTCTTAGCGACTTTATTTCTTAGAAGCAACTAGTGACAAATTGAGAGACTTATTAAGACCATTGAGGAAAGGTGAGAAATATGTTCAAATATATTGCCGTTCATTCCCATGCATCCTGATTCGTGTGATCTCAGTCCACGGCTCTTTTGCCAACAGCACCGGGGTCTCTCCCTCTCCTCTTGCACTGTTTGCATGTAGTCAGTTGCTGTGGCGTTTGCACGTTTGACCTCCTCTCTCATTCTTTCCCTCTGGATCTCTGGATTAGGGTGTTTCTAGCTCACATGTAAATAGTTAATTTGAGCTTGTAAATATTTACACAGTTGGTTTGATCTTCTCAGGGAGGAATATATAGGCAGGGATGTACACACATTCAGATTTAAGTGCAGGAAACAACTAGCAGGTAACTTCTGTGGTATACTAGTCATTTAAGTGATGCCAGTCACTGAAATAAAGCTATTAAGCTATATTTGATATGATTCATGAGATTTCGCAGGGCGACTGGCTCCTTCTGCTCTGCTGTTGGTTTGATGGGAGGGGCTTAGCGGAGTGATACGA
>NW_023339807.1:14329939-14333620 GCF_004916995.1 Morone saxatilis | reverse complement strand
ACTCACAGCATCTGTTTCAGTCTGAGATATGACCCCTGCAGGAAAAGACGTAGTTTCCATGGAGACAGGCCTGCTCCTTGCCCACCCCCCTCTCCGCAGCCGCCATAGGAGGAAGTGGAATATGTCCAATTTCTGCTGACTCGTGGAGAAACAATGGTGTGACACACACTTGCACACAGATGTCTCGCCTCACTCTTGCCTGGAATGGAGTTTCTGTGCCTCTTTAATGTGTTTGTCTGGGAGTGTGTGTTAAAGCAAGGGCGTTTTGAGTGGCCTAGCTAAGCAAAACTTTGTTGATCTCTGTGGGGATATTTGTCCTCTGTTTAGGAGCGGCAGGCAGCCACAGTGAGGTACACTACATGGGGGATTAACTCCAGTTCTGAAGCCTGTGCCGCGGTCAAGAGCCACAGTCAAGGGCAGTACTACCTGCTGTAGCATGCTAGTCACCAGCAGCCAGCCCTAGTAGTAGAGTTTAAACCCCGGGCCTCCTCGCTGTGTGGCAACACTGCTAAACACTGAGCCACTGTGCCGCCATATCCTCAGAGCTGCTACATCAAGAAAGCCCAGAGAGGATTTAAGAAGATTTATGACTCAATTGTCACCGTCTCAAAAAGAGTTTGAACCTGGATGGCAGTTGTTTATTGGTCTTTGCTCTGTGTGCTTTCACAGCGAGACCTTTGCACGGTTAAAAAGAAGGACAGTGTTAAAAGTCATTTGTCTCTGATTAACTGATGGATGAAACAGATATTATTTACCGCATACGCAGTCTGGTTTAGGGAAGAGTGAATAGGGCTTTGAGAGTCCTACAATAAAACGGCTACAGAATGACCACTGAGTACACACACACAAGTACATGTGCGTGTTATGGTAAAAAAACTAATGTAAGATTTTTTTTACTGCACAAATCAAGAGGATAAACATAAATTAAATTGGCTGCCAAATATGCTTGCTATGTTGGTTTGATATAGTTTATGATGGGCTCCCCTTAAGAGCCAGTGTTTTTATAACATACTTATGTCAGTCTCTTATGTCAACAGAGGTGGTGGATGTGAACATGCACCATAAGGAAATACAGATGTGTCTACTGTCGGAGAGTTTGCTGTATATTTTGGTATCCTTCCCTTTTAGAATATCTACTTAATCTGCTGTTTTAGTAAGACACAGATATATACAGCATATGTGGTTATTTTATCTATAGACAGTTTTTCATTAGATATTCCAGAAAATGTGTTGTATCACGATGTAGCCTCTATCTGTATCACAATAACATGACATTTTATAGGGCAGAACAATGACACATACTCCTTTAACTTATAAATAGAATAGCCCACTATGGTGCCATAGTTGTTTAAAAGGTTGGTCGTTTGGTTTAGATGGATTTCAAATCAAAGAGTTAAGGGACTTTTAACTTCCTTCCATAAGTCCTTCCCAGCTTATTGTCAGCGATACGGCTCACTGAATGCTATGTTTAACTAGCAAACACAAAGGGCAACATGGGTGGGATGAAATGAATAAATCAAGTCAGATTCATTCACTCATTTTAATTCAGAAAAAACTGCACTTGCTGTTCTCAATACCAGTGAAAGTAAATTGTGGTAAAGACCAAAACCAAGTTACTATCACCCAAATCCTGCTTGTTATAGAATAGACTTGCAATGAGTGAATTCTTGTAGCTTTTGTTGTCCAGGACTGCTTCTAATCAAACACTGTGAACCTAAACTAATGCAAAGAGGCAATAATCCTGAATGTGACTACACTGTCGAAGGTGTGACTGCACTCTCAAGGTTAGATCATTAAATGTTGCAAACATAACTGCAGGCGTTTGTATCCCAAACAGAGAAGCAGCAGAACAGCTCTGTTCTCTGTGGTCGTCGTGTGACACAGCGAGCTATCTGCCCCGGGCTCACCCTGACCAAGGTACGGCACTCCCCCCTGGGCCCGCATACACACAACCATCCATCTCCAGCTCTTATCTGCTACCAGACTGCTACTCTTAAGTGTCTGTGTACGTGTGTGGGTCTGTGTGTGTGTGTGTGTGTGTGTGTGTGTGTGTCTGAGGGCCCTTTGAGTGGAGTTGTTGTGGCCCGGTCACACTGATAGCCGTATCAACAGTTACTACTGGCTGATGGACTGCAGAACAACAGGCCCATTGTTTTGAGTGTGTGTGTGTGTGTGTGTGTGTGCGCGCTAGGGCCTGTATGCTAAGCCATCAGAAATTGCATTTCTACGATCCACAAATGTCAGCCGCTCTGTGCTCATGTGTCTTGGGAATGTGTGTGTTTGTGTGTGTGTTGGTGTGTGCGCTGTATGTGCTGCAGTGTAATCTGCCAGAGGCTGGGATATGGGTCAGTGTGGCTGCAGCTCTGCGGGGAGAGACAGCAGCAGGATACTGCCTCCGTACTTACTGTAGGGAGACTACCCTGGCAAAAAAAAAAAAGAAAAAAAGTAAAGCAGGGGCCAACCTGCACTTGAGATTTGGCTGTTTTTAATTTGTACATTGTTTGTGCATTTTCACATACCCTGAAAGGCTATTTTACTCATTGTAGCCTTTTTTCTCTGTGTTTAGATAGACATGTTCAACATAACATAGGTGTCTAAAACTGTGTATGGAGCTAGCCTTGTTAGAATATGGTTCACAGAGTAATAGAGATGAAAATCAGTGTGACTATTTAATAAGGCGAGATTGGAGAGCGGATGGCCAGATTAGTCATGCCTGAGGCTCACAGTGGATTTCACCTGCAGTCATTAAACCAAAGTTTATGAACATTTGGAACTCACGATGAAAGATTATTGGAGGTTATCTAGTGTGGTCAGGAGTGTGTGTGTGTGTGTGTGTGTGTGTGTTGGGGCTATTGACCTTCATGACGGAGCTGCTTAAATGAAATATTGATAGTGCTAGCTTGGGTAGAAAATAAATGTGTGTGTGTGTGTGTGTGTGTGTGTTGTGTGTGTGTGTGGAGTTTGATGTGTATATTTAGAACTTTGCTTGGTGATTGATTGTGCATTTTGCAGCAGCCAATAGCCCATTGAATGTCCATTCTTTGAAATATGTTCTCATAGATCAAACCTCTTGAACTGGCCCAGTAGTGTTAAATAGCTAGATTAATGAGGGCCGATAGTGCAAACAGACAGGTAGTTTACATGATGCTGCCGACTGCCGATGACAGCAGTTTATAGAGGACGTCTGTGTTTGTGGGTAAGTGGCTTTTAATGACACCGTTTGAACAGCTGAAAAATGTCATTCTCACTGTGAAAGACCTACAGATTTGCCTTTTGTTGAAGGTTGACGTAGATATTACACACACTTGCAGTGACTCAGCACGCTCTTACCTTGCAAGTTCTATTATATAGGGACTCAAGATGTTTGCCGCACGTGTATCATGTCATCGAACTCTGTGCTGTGAAAATAAAGGATCACTTAGGACCGTTAATGTCACTGCAGCGTGTGCAGCTAAAAACCAGCTTCTGTTGTGCGGAAAATGTGTTAAACCCACATTTCTGCCACTGCAACACAAGAGAAGAAGATTGCATGCTGTAGAATTGGTAGAATTGGTAGGAAGTGTGTCCTGGATTGGGAATGTTGCCGGGAGCATTTGAGCGCACAGCTGGGGGCATGCACGCATTTACTGTAAGCTTGATTATGTTAACACGGCTGCTGGCCAAAGCGGGGCCAAAGCGGGG
>NW_023339807.1:14318685-14329839 GCF_004916995.1 Morone saxatilis | reverse complement strand
GAAGAACAAACAGCCAATATATACAGAAGACATACAAAAGACAACAACTGCACATTCATAAGAACAAGTCGATCGCAATTGACGATCCAAATGTTGTTCGAGCTAACAAAGTGAGTTTATATTCAGTCTTGTATTAAACTGATATTACCGTCTACTTATTACCTCATGATGTCATCTCAATTCAACAATGCATATGCACACATAAGGAAGGAAACTGAGAACAGAAATAGACCATTCATTCCTTGTCAGAGGAGAACCAATGCAGAAAACAAGAGACTGCAGCTAGGAGATGAAATAAACCGCTGCTGAATACTGGGCTAAATCCTGTTTCCTTATCATTAAGCCTGCAGAAACAGCGTGTCCATCCAGCTGAGACACACCGAGTGTGACAGCCTCTGAATCATCTGTAGAAGCCCTATATGCGGTCTAAACATACTGCGCCATAGCTTAGGCTCGCTGCTCTTTCCTTCACAGCTTTGAGCATTTGAGTTCCCAGCAAAGCTGTTAATGAGGACTCCGCGTAGGTACAGGTGACAGACAGCAGAGATTACATTTTTCCCCACTCGGCGTATGCACATAAACACACACAACAACCACTAATGCCCATTAACAATACACAAACATAAACTGAAGACACATGCACGCAACTGAGGTTGACGTGTTGGTGTTGGCCTTTAGTTGGTTCCAGCCTGAGAGAGAGCAGGGAGCTGGCAAGACTCCCTGGTGGCACTGGCTGACCCACTTCTGTGCAACTCTATCCCTAATGTGACCTGCTGGAAAGCCAAAGGACACACACATAAGCAAACACACACACACACACACATCTGAAATTGCCTGCCTACAAAAAAAAAAAAACCCTGGAGGACTGAGGGGAAAAAAAGCTACTAAATGCTACTGATGGCTATCTCTCTCTGTCCTCTCATCATTCTCCGTTTTCTGTTTCTCACACTTTGTCTGAAGATCAACCACTTAAGTAACTCCGCTATCTGATCTAGCTAAACTAGCTATCAACATCCGGTGTGAATTACTGTAAGCTCTACACTGAAACTGGGCTCACAGTTTTGAGTACGACAGTCAATCCAGTAACACTAAAGGCAGGATAACAAGATGGCAACCTCACTTTGAACCAGACTCTTTCTTGCGTGTCATCCTCTGTTTCTCTCTCTCCCCACATTTCCTGCCACTCTCAACTATTTCCTCTCTGATTAAGGCTAAGAAATGTCCCCCAAAACATTTGCAATGAAGTCATGGCACACATATAGTTGGGTCTGTGAGAAGCAAATCTGCTTTTTGCTGCACTAGCATATTGCCAAAACCAATTGATGCAACGTGTGGAGATAAGTCTGTCTGATGTGTGCTGTGATCACACAACATTATTAAAAACAAAACCCACCTCGGAGAAGGAGCTGGCTGGAAAGTAGTCAGTAATCAGATGGCTCACTGACAGCTGGTGTTTGTGCAATGTTTTCTTGTGAGCGGAGGATTTGATTAAAAAGACAACTTTGAAGTAAACAAAGTCAAACTGACACTTCGCTGGCTAGAACAGAGAACGGAAGAGGCGCCGCTTGTGTTCGCTCTAGTCTCTCTACGGCAAACACATATTGATGAATTTATATTTCCAGTTCATCGTTTTTGGTAGCATTTTAGTCTGCAAGTCACCTCTGTTATTATTTTTTTGGATTTATGGATTGATGGTTTGGTCCAGCTTAAAATGAGAGACATTAGAGAAACTAATACCAGAGTTTGATAAATTAGTAAAACAATTAACTGCTTCTCAACGAGGCTATTTAAATTTTGTCAGTCAACTTCACATCATGCCTATCGTAAGTCTAGAGTAGGTTGCACATTATCAGGCGTGCGACAACAGAAAAGACAATGACTCTACAGTAAGTCCAACACAGAGATATTTACTGTGCTTTGCAGCTAAAAATACCAACCAGCCACTCAGACAAGCATATTGCTCTGCTGCTAATGTCAGGTCTCAGTGGCTGTGCAGGCAGAGGCTTGATGTTTCACTGTTTATTTATGTAAGCAATGACAATGTAACCAAGCAGGGCGACCTAAGTTTTGGGGGACATGCAGGCTGGTATGAGTAAGTGTGTGTACATGCATGTGTGTGTTTGCATGTGTGTCTGATCCGGCAATAGTCTGGAAGAAGGAACAATGGCATTCCTGTGCTCTGAGCTCCAGGTGGCTGTGGAAACCCAATCCCAAACCAAGCCTCACTGGCACACAGAGTGCCGGGAACGCCGAATGCTGCTGCCTCCCTCCGGAGACGTGGGCCAGAATAGAGCTATTGTTCCAGACCAGCTCGGGGCAATAAATGCACCACAGCCACCCTCTGTGACAAACACACACTCGCAAATACCAATACACACAAACTGAGTGGATATCGGAGGTTTTCACTTTAGACTTTCACTTTCAGATTTGGAAAAACATCTGCTCATTTCTGACCACGATTAAAAACACAGAAATGGGTGAAACATCTTGGCTGCATTTGTGCACATGCTTTATAATTGGGAGTTTTGTAAAGATTCAACTCATTACATTCCAAAGCAAGCCATTATCATGATTATTACCACCTGTATTACCATCGCACAGTGGAAACACACACAACCTATTACTTACCCGTACCCTATATGAGCTCAAACTACAGTGACATACCTGCACTACACACATTTTCATTTTTACACATATTGAGGGCCCTCATTGATGTCATTCACTGAGACGCGCTCGCCTCTCACTGAATCTGTGTCCCAGAAGATTGGCCAAAATGTTCCAGATTTGCAACATTTCCAAACAAGCCCTCACAAAATGTGGGAGCAGTGGGACACACACACAAAAGCAGGCACATCTGCTGATGCCTGAACACACAGTCGACACACACAGGGCAGGAAACGCATCATGCCGACTGCAACGGCCTTGAAATGAGGAACATGATTCATTTCCTTTCAATGCTGGACAGTCATGCCTTAACACGGGGCTAAGTTCAAATATACAACTATTGGGAAAGCCCTGAATGTGACACACACACAACCCCAAGTCAGGAAAAAAAACACATAATGAGAACTTGCAAGTCACATGCGCTGTAGACATTTCGAGGCAACAACCACTACATTTCATGATATTGACCTACATGAACAAACCACTGGTTCTTTTATGTCGCCTAGTTTCAAGACATGATCAAAGCCATGAGCTCATGTTCAGGCACCATGGGACCAATGTTACAGGTAGTGTAAAGGTACAGCAGCCTCCCTCCGGCAACACGGCATATTCTCCTCCTGCACGCGTACAGGCAACGCCACACACACACACACACACACGGGGTGGGTAAATAATACATGTTCCTTCTTTTTTCTCCCCTGTAACGAACACGACAGATTAATCCAATTGGTTCTCTGTCAATCCTACATCTCCATCACAGCTCTGCTCTGCAACTGCAGACTCTTGCAGGATTGATAGTGAATCCATTTTCTTATCTCTCGAGATAATTACAGCATTGTTAATGCATGCTCACTCATGCACGCTCATTCTCTCTTCCTTCACCCACTCAATAAGTATATCTATCTTTCTCTCCCTTACACACACACACACACACACACACACACACAGGGACACAGGTCAGGCCACACATGCTTCAACCAAGACCTATAAAAGGTCTTTTAGTGACTGAGATTACATGAAATGTAATTAACCTCTGTTCAAAAGAGGAGGAGGACCCACGAAACCAAGGGCCCAACAAGGAAGGAAAGAGGGTTTAATCTTGCCACTGGTTATTTTCTTCCTATATATCAAGCTAAGCTAAATCCTCTGACCTCTATCAGGACACACACACACAACAAGCACCAACCAGGGGTTCGATTCCGTGTGTACAGCTCATCTTTACAGGCTGTGGTGCAACACTGAAGCTCTGAAAGGTTCAGAGATAAATGAGGAAACGTCCAACAGGAAGAGACTCGCACATACAGTACATGTAGTCAGCTACATAACTTTTTTTTATTTTATTTTTTTATATGCGTTTAATGCTGATTGTTAAGGCATGGCTATCTGATAAGTGTCTCCAGCAGTCATTTGAATAGACCGTTAGATAAACTCGCTGCAGTCAAATGCGGCAAGTGTGAGATAATGTTAACCTGGCAGTGGGCCATTCACGACAAACCGGCAGTCAGGAGTAGAAAACGCTAACATAAAGATGGCTAACATAAAAGTGTTTACAAGCAGCATTATGCTCGACAAACACCCTTTCATTTAGCCCCTGTCAGACTGGCCGTGGAGCAGCAAGTGTCGGATTATTAGCGGTGGAGTTAAAGTGACATTTTGTGTGTTTAACGGTGAGTCGCATCCCGGTTGCTTGGCTGCTTCTGTCAACAAGAAGCTCTCTGCCATAGCGCCAGTCTGCTGCTAGATAACGTTACTGCCCAGACACAGACAGTGTGGATGAACACACACACAAAAAAATACAACAACTATAACGTTAAAACGTAGTGGGGGTTTTTTCACATAAATGTCTCGCTTACCTTGAGTGGCGAGGCAGCTCGACCCACTGCTGTGGCGCAACAGACCGCAGGCTAGCTACGAGGCAGAAAACTGACGCCGACACGGTACAAAGTATCACAGCTAAGTTAGCGGGCTAGCTAGCTTAGCGAGCTAACGATGGGAGGAGGGAGGGAGGGAGGGAGGCAGGGAGAGGGGGGGGAGTGTGGTCCTCTCTGTGTCGTCGAGACGAACCAGTAAAAAAATAAAAAATACCCCAAATGATAAGCCCAGGGTTGAGGTGTTTCTTAGGTTGAACAAGGCTACGAGAGAAACGTCCAGTGTCAAAAGGCGCTTTCAGAGGAGACATCCATCTGCAAAGACAGTGGGATTCAGTCGGCAGTGAAGCTATGCGGTGTGTGTGTGTCTGTCTCTCCGGGCGGACGCGCTGCCTCTGCCTAGCCCGGGTCTGTCTGAGGGAGAGAGAGAGGGAGGGAGAGAGAGAGAGAGGGAGAGAGGAGCTCGGCTGCTGATGTGCTGGATCAAACAGTAGCAGCATCACTGCTCATCCCTCCCTTCACTACCTCAACCCGGAAGAAATACTACAACTGATCCCGTCCTTTTTTATCTAGTCCTAAAATGTTCTCCAAAGGCTGCACCGTCCATTAAGATGCATCCGGTGTAGTCTTCTAGTATATTCGCCAGTGATGAATATAGGCAATAAATGCACAACAGTGTCCAATTTATGCATTGTTTGATCTATTGAAATCTAGCCTATTTGGACAGAACAACTAATGCAGCAAAGCTTTGTTTAGGAGTAAGCTGTAAATGCATGATTTACAGATCAACATCATACCAGATAAGTGACAGGGTCAGACATTTAAAGGTCAAACAGCACCAGACTGATAGTAGTTGTATTGTTTGAGGTGTAAATTACACATTATAAATCACTAGAGGGTAAAACCTCGCAGTTGGTCTTATTTGAAGCAAAGAAAGACTCTGAACCCTGCTTCACGTTCACAGTAAAACTGACACTTTCAGTGCTATAACTTTCATTCTTTTATATGAAGAAAAAGAAAGAAAACACAGACATAATATCTATTTTAAATCAAATTGATTTGGTCTAAATGTTGTTAAAGATGAACCACATGGGTAACCGAGTAATGAAACAAACTATTCACTAAATCCTAGCCTACCTCTGTCCAGGTACAATTAAATATTAATGTCATCCACCTGTTTTGCATATAGGCAGTAGTGGGCGACCCGTGTTTGTGTCAGGTTTTCTGAGGGTGTGTCAAATCCAGCTCCACATTCTCCTTAAAATTTGTAAGTCAGTAGGAACCTGGCTCGCTCTTTTCCACATGTCCACATTGCTTACTTTGTCTCTCCAACCAGATGTTTAATATTCTCCAGAGACAGATGTTAATGAATGTGTGCAGCCTGTTTGTTATGTGTTTTGTTGTTCTCTGTGTCTCCGATCCATACAACAACACCTGGAGTTAAAGACGCATGCAGTATTTTGATGTTCCTTAAGATACGTTTTGAGCTCCAAATCTTTCCACCACCCTAACCTTATTTATCCTGCTATTTATGTCAACATCTGTCCCTGCGGTGGTGTCCACAACACTGGATGGTGTGGATCTTCACCACATGTCTCTACTGTAGTGGGTGTAAGACCAAGTTTTGTCACAGCTTGTGAGAGTCTGCCTGTCTTCTCCTGCATTTGTACTCTTTGTGTGACAGGAGAGCTTTGTAATCCGCAATGTCAAGGTCATCCAGCTGCTCCCACATTGTCCTCTGAATCCCATTTCTATTCCCTTCAGTTGTTTCCATCATGATCCACTCAACTGCCAGGATGAACAGGAAGGGTGAAAGTAGACAACCCTCATTGACCCTGCAGTGACATTAGAGCTGGCCCGCATGTATGACTTTGTGATGAGGTCCCATCATACGAGTTAATGTTAATTCCATAGTGGTCCATTAGGCGCCATAGTCCTGTCCGAGCTGTCAAATGCTTTTTCAAAGTCGATTTTGAAGTTAATGTACAGGGACGTGTGTGTGTGTTCAGTAGTGTTCAATGATGATGCGTGTTGCTATGTGGTCCGTACATCCTTCTTGAATCCTGCCTGCCGGATTGTCTACAGCAAGGTTAACCTGGTTGAGAAGACAGTAGGGTGGTCCCTCGGTAGTTGTCACATTTTCTCAGCTCACCTTTTTTTGCCGGTTTCACAATGTGTCCCTCTGCCGTTCTGTGTGTCTTTTCCTCTTCCCAAATTCTCCCAACGAAGCTGTAGAGCATGTCTGTTAATGAGTTTATGTCTAATTTAAGGGCTCCAGGTGGAATATTGTCTGGGCCTGCCAGTTTTTCTGTTGCTTGATTGCTGCCTTTATTTGTGTCACACTTACACACATTTTGTAGAGGTATCCTGGCTTTGGGAATATGTGGCTGTTTTGGCGGTGGTGGCCTGTTTAGGACTTCAAAATGTTTCTATGAATATTTGTATATCACTAGTGGCTAAACGGCCTACTTTACCTTGTTTTAACCGAAGCAAGAAGAACACTTTGACCCGCTGCCGTTTCTCATGCAAAAAACAGGAATTTCAACGCACACGTTCCAAAATGTTAACTATGTTTGTGTCATAAGTGGAAAAAGACTAAATTATAGAGACTAAATGTAATCAAAACATGCCTTCTGATCTTGTTGTAGCTTTTAAGTGCAGGCACACCAAACTGTGTGAAATACAAGCACCTCAATTTTCTCTTGTATGTGTTAAAGGTTTTCAATCATTTTTGAACAAGCCTTGCAAATTAAGGCTTTCTTTAAAAACTTGAGCGCATTGTAATTAATCAGTTTTTGTTGAAAAAACACATTCAAACCAAACAATACTTAAAACCTGTGTAATATTTTTAGTGTCTGCAAAAACACAGGGTAGGAAAAGTGGCTCCTGTATTTGACATTCTAGCCATATTTCTTCTGTTGTCTGTGATCCATCCATTTATCTTCTGAATTTATCAGTCTGTATTAATCAAAGCTGCTGCTGCATGCTGCCGCCGTCTTATCAGATCATTACCACCATGATACCATCATGATGGTGAGGAAGTTTCCGAAGTAACTGAGAAACTCCAACACTGATAAAATAAATTATGTCTGTCCAACAGGAAGATGCACACATGAAGAAGCCTTTCTGTTTAATTTTCTGTAAAATATAACTGTGTGTAGGATTATGTACACATAAACCGCAAAGCACTGCTGGAACTGTTGGGAGGCTCGAACAGGTCAGTATGACAGAGGGCCATAACTTAAGCCTGTTTTTATGGGCCACTACTTGCAAACATACCATCAATCCTATAAGACCTCAGATGCAGCTAAAGGGTTGTCATACATTGCTATATACTGAAGATAAAAATTGGACTGAAAAAGTAGAAAAAATAGAATGGGAAAAGAAAATTGGCTCCTCTTTTCCACCACAACATAGAGGAGGACTGTTTATGGCAAATGGGATACTTCTCAGTTACAAGAAGCTATAAATAAGATGTCAACAGTATTGCTCACTATTACCTGTTCCATCAGGGGAGTGTTTAAATGTCTTGACTGCCGGCATAACCCTTTTTTCGTCACAATTTATTACCAGAATACGAGAAAGCACTTGGGAGTGCTCAGAACGTTGCCAGTGCCAGACAGAGCTAGCTGCCTTACTTAGTGAGTTCATTTTCTTCAGTTGATACCATTTTATTGGCCGCTTCATTCACAGAGATGGTAAATTCTGTTTCTGATTGGCAACACGTTCCCGGGTGTAATTCTGCGAGAGATTCAAGGTGGCTATTATATAATAGTGTCAGTCCACTCTTTCAGAGTTACGCATGCAAACTGGTTTGTGTCAGCATCAGTGCCAAACTCCTGTTGCATATAATGAAGTCAGTGAGGTGATGTGTCTCATTTTTATGACTCAACATTCTACCTACACAGACGGAAAACACTCTGCCCGGACTTGATGAGATGTGAATCTCAATACAGCTACACTTCTAGGTCAGGTCATGCAGAATGTATTCTGTAAGTGAGATTCAGCACAGTGAATGATTAAATATGTGATACACACAGCCTATTTGCATTCTCCTCTGACAAGCTCGCCATCTTGTATTAGTCATTATACTTTTGCAAAAGAATCTCACAACCTTGGGGTTTTTTTTTTGTCGTCGTCTATAATTATAATCTTTCATTTGGAAGAAAAAACCTACTGTCAGCTGCTTTTGGGATGCACCAAATCCATGTTAAAGCTGTGAAGGCTTTAATTTTATTAAAAGCAATTCAATTTCAGTTATTCTTTAGAAATAAAAAATGTCCTCACATACTTTGCACAGTTTGTGTATAGGATAAGATGCAGGCTTGGAATTTAAAAGTTTAACTTTTAAGCACACACCAGGAATAAAGTAAGGCTCGGCCATCCTGGCCACAGCACCACTGCACACCATTGAGCAAGGCACTGGAAACACTGTAAAGCTTAACCAATTAAGACAAGGCTTGCTCAGCTATCTTTCTATTCATCACTTTGTTGAAATATACAGTTTGCATATGCTTCAAATATTGCAAATGTTTTGGCTATATATTTATATATATATTTATAGTTATATAGTGACTATTTTAATACAGAACACAACAACTGAAAAGCTGAAAGCACATTTTTCTGTAAATTTTCTCATATTCACTGCACAGATATATGCAAGTAATCTTTCCATATGTATAAATGTCCTCGCACCATGTTGGATCTGCCTACACACAGATGCATACATGTACACACGTGAGAGCTATCCATCCCCATTACAAACATTGACACATATCCAGCACCAGTCAATGGCCTGCTGACACAGATCAATAAGGTGTGCTTCAGGCTGTGGCTTATGTTAGGCTTGCATACCACCCAGAATCAGTAGAGCAGAAAACTCTGCCAACATGCTTACATAATCTGATTTTAAATGACAACCCTAGCAGCATATTTGCATGCATGCATGCATGTGTGTGCGTGTGTCAACTAGAAAATCAGCTTTACAGTGAAAATGCTTTTTCTATGGATCTTTGTAGCAACAGGACAGTTTCAAGAGGACTGCTGACAGCTTAGAAGAACATAAAACAGCTCCTCTTGTTGTTGTTGTGACTGTGTGGCATCCAGGTGTGTTTAGACTGTAAGCTTGAGTACAGCTGGTGCAAAATGTTTGACTTTGATGTCACTGGTTCCAGCATGCTGCTCCAACCTGCTGTCTGCCTGATACCTTAGATGATGTGTTCATAAGGAAAAGAGGTGTGTGGGTCCAATGCCCCACAGTTACAGCTCATAGTTTAACTTCACCCATAAAACATTCATATCTGTTTGCAATTGAGCTTGAGCACAGTCTCTAGATATACTTTATTCATGTAGCTGGCAGCAGCAGTGTGCCAGTGCTGAAAAATGAATGAGACATTTGGAAAGACCTTCCTCTGAATCAGCATTTCCCTTGCGAGTGTGGCCCTCTAGTCTCCCTAAGACGGTACAAGGACAGAAAAGTAGCTGTGAGGCTTCTCTGTGTGTGTGTGTGTCTGAAATACACCCACACACATATAGTATTACACCAGCATCCCTCAGTTCATCAAGGTCTCCACAGCAGCTCAGAGGGCACTGTGTTGAATTTGGATGCAGTGGATCTTTGTTGGGTAGAGACGTCTGGATTCTGACAGGTCCTTCCCTGGTGGGCCAGCGTAGACTGATGGATATGCTAGAGGCACTTTCCCCTCAAAGGTGTTTGTGCGAAACACTGTGACTGAACGACAAGAGAATAACCATGTACCTCCTAAGGCATAGCATCCTGCTCTAATCAACCAGCAGATTACCAGAGGCCGCCTCAGCCTGCAGAGTTATGCTGACAGGAGAGCTTATGTAATTTTTATTTAAAAGTTTTTCTCACTTCCACTCTTTGGCGGGTCAGGTCAAAGGAAGTGTCTTTGGTTGCTGTTATAGCTATATTAAAATTTGTTCATACTTATATATAGGGGAAAAAGTGTGCAGTGCTTCCTTACGTGCAAGGTGTTGCAAGATAACTGTGAAGGGTTGCAAAATGATTCATGGCACAGGAAAGAAGAAAATGAATATTTTCCTGCTCAATTTTAATTCCTTTTTTTGACACTTCTCTTAAGGCCTCCAACATTTACAAATTCAGATGAAACAATCTAAGATGTTAAGAGAAGAAGAACACTGCTTAAAACTGCTTCCAACTTATGGAAATATTCAACCTGTAAAGAAAGGTAACCATCAGACGCTGCTTTATTTTAGTGATTATCTACTGAAAAGGTTGGAACAATTGGTCATATGGTCACATTAACTCTAATTAACTGAGAACATTACAGCAATACAAACAAACTTATACTGCTTGTATTTGGCTTTTTAGTGTACATTTTGTAGCGTGAGAGCAGATATCAGTGCAAGACCTATAATCTGGGGATAACAGGCCTTTTTCATTGTACTCTGAATGGACAGTACATATTTACCATTTACCTGCTGAATCAAAATGCAAGTCAGCTGACTAGGTGAGTGAATAGTTTGAACCTACCTGCACTGCACGCTCATCATTTGTCAAAGACAATCATCTCTGCAATATTATCTCCAAGTTGCCCTGCACATGTAGACAGTCAATATTGTATTGTGCACTGTGTGC
>NW_023339807.1:14314289-14318653 GCF_004916995.1 Morone saxatilis | reverse complement strand
TGCAGCTTTACTTCTTTTTTATTTTTTATTAGTTATTCTTCTACTGAGATTAACAACAAAGTAAATATAGTGCAGATTATGTATCTTTTATTTGACAGAAATCTTTGCAGGGATCAAACATTTATCGTACAAGTGGAACTACAAGTTCTTTCAGTTGTATTTCTCAGAGTGTATAGTTTTTCTGTACATGGCTGTGGTTAGTAACACGCACTTGGTTACAAGTTATTCCATTGAGATATTGTTGTATGTTGGAATATGTATAAAGCTCAAAGCATGGCTAGAACTGGGTGAAAGCCCTTGTAGGTCAGTACAACAGAGGGCCATAACTTTAGCCTGTTTTTATGGGTCACTATCAAAAATACCATCAATAAGGCCTCAGACGAAGGGCTTGTATATTCTGTTATATATTTAGGATCAGATTTGGACTGAAAAAAGGTATTAAAAAGTGGAGTGGAGGAGAAAATTGGCTTCTCGGCTATGTTTTTAAGGCAAAATTATATAGGAGATCAATAAAAGGCTGCAACGCAAAACTGCAATCAGGTCACTAAAAACTCAATGCTGAGTTATCATTTGGGTCCATTGAAGAGCTAAAAGAAAAGCAATTGTCTTCACAGTGAGTGTTCATCCATTATGAGATCCTCCTCTGTCTATATCAGTATGATTGTGTTTGCACAAACTGTCTACAGCTCTCTGCCTGCAGAGCCTCTTTAAAACACATGGCGGCAGCAGCACTCCACTGACAGGAGTCAGCTGAGTCTATTGTAACTCCCTTGTCTTTCCACTTTTTTTAATACATTTTCTTTTTTTCTACTCTATTTGATTTAATTTCCTTGTTCATTGCATTTTACATTGCGTTTTAATGTCTGTCTATACTCCATGTAGCTCTTTGAATTTGCCTAAGCAAATGATTTGACCATGCAGTCAAATTAAATAACACATACTTTACTTAAGTAAAAAACAGTGTAAATAGTCCATTTCAGAGCAATAAATTATGGAGCCAAAGTTTTTTTATGTTCTGCACACATCCAACAATATATATAAAATATATCATAAAAAAGAAAATCACGAAGGTACATGAGAAAGGAGAAAAGGAGAATCTAGGACATAAGACACTAGCTAAAATGATGCAGAAGTTAAAATATACACATTGAACACAATATATAGGCTATATGAAATAGAATAAATATAATTATAATATAAAATAATGTGGTATATGTAGTGATAAAATGAATAAACTGTAACGTAGACAGGTTGTGCAGTACTGTAGTGTGCTTGAGTGAACATGTATAATACAATAATTGCCTTTATAAGGCAGTGTGGTTCGGGTAAAATGAAAATGAAATGAAATAACAGATTAAAAAAATACTTTTTGGGGTCTCTTAGGGGGCAAATTTCAAGTTCATCATTCTTATGTGTTATAATTCAATTCAAACTTTATTTCACACTCACAAGAGGAAAATCCCAGCCTACTCCTAACCCAACAACTCCAACCTCAGGAGATCTAACCAGAAAACACCATGGGTATGTGGGGCCAACAATGCAACATATTTAATAAGTTGATGTTTGTAAAATCGAAGTAACTCGTAACTATAACAGTGAAATAGGCTAAATGTAGGGAAGTAAAAAGTACAACATTTCCCTCTTAAATATAGAAATATGTGAAATGAATACGTTTAGGTAATGTACAACTACCTCCAAATTGAGTACATGTACTTTAGTTACTTTCCACCACTGGCGTGTGTGTGCGTATGCGTGCGTGCGTATGCGTGCGTGCGTGCGTGTGTGTGTTCCGTGTCCGAACGTTGTGGAGTTCTGTCGTTCTATAGCTCTGATCACGCGAACCGAACGTAACGTCACAGTGTGTGTGGATTGTGGGTTGAATCTCATTTTAGTCCCTGAGTGAACTTAACGCAGAACTACTGAAGAAACAGACTCAAAACCCAGCAATTACTACAGACATTTGGATCTACGACTCTACTGACTGATCTTTTCATGGTACAGAGAAGGTATGTCGTTATTTCTATCACAGATCTGTAGAAAACCCAGTAAGCACAGCAACAGTACCTCCATATGGTTTCTGTTCTATATAATGTATATAATGTATATTTGTCTGTGTGAAAGGTGTTTCTTATTGTCCAACGTATGTAAATGGGTCTCAAAATGTTAGAAACACCTGTCAAGAAAATGCAATGGCCATGAATCATCTAAAATTTAATCCAAAAACATTTTAAATTTGAATTTAGTTTACATTGTTTTGGTTACTTTCATGCACAGGTGGAAAGTTACTTGAACTTGAAGCTACTCTTTTGAACCTTAACATACATTTAAACTTGAATGCAGTAATGTAACATATAGTATAGATATACAGTAGATTAGACTGATGCTAAAAACTGACATTGGCAGAGGTGATAAAAGAAGTTAAAGATCATTTTCACATCTGATGCCATAATATCAAATAAGACCTGAATACATTGTATAGGGTTTTTTTTTTTTGTGTGAAGCTCAAAATCTTAACTCTATTCATGTGTATTGAGCTGCATCTATTAGTGGAAATCAATCAAAACAATTAAAAAACTAAAAGTGCACATGCCTTGTGTCAGAGAATGACTGATCCCCCCTTTGCTCTCTCAGCTGGTTTACAGTTATGCCACGAAGAAGCTCTCGATTGCAATCTATTGGATACTACGACAGCTGGTTTACAGTTATGCCACGAAGAAGCTCTCGATTGCAATCTATTGGATACTACGACAGTGAAGGAAAGCCATTTATTCATTATAAGGAGACCAAGTACAGGTAAGCTGGAGTTAGTGTGTCACAGTCATGCTGTATGTGGAATGTATGTGTTTAACACAGTAATCTGTTCTTCAGTATACATCTTCAAAGCTCTCACTCTTTTCTCATTTTCATTACATCGTGGATTCTCAAAAGACACAGGAGTCGTTCCTCCACCAGGAGACAGACCCACAGCAGCGTAAAAAAAAGGAACAACCTCAACAGGAGCAGCAACAGCAGAGGCTCCACTATGTTCAACCTAAAGATTTGTGGCTTTCCTCTCTTCGTACTCCCCCTGTGTTTTGGTAAGTGAGCTCTCCTTCCATGAACGATCATATCTAGTACAAGTCAAGTCAAGTCAAGTCAAGTCAACTTTATTGTCAGATGTGCTATACATGCACGACATACAGCACAAATGAAATTTCAGTCCTCTCGGACCCACGGTGCTTTAAAACCAGGCAATAAAAAAAATAGAAAAAATAGAAGGAAAGTAGTAAAATAAAAGATTAAACATGCAACTATCACACCAAGACATAAATAAAATCAACAATCAGAATAAGAATAAAGCACGTGAGTATTTACAGGGGTGAGTATTTACAGGACCTCTAGCTTTGTGAGTTTTGTTTGAGTGTCTGTCTTTTTTGATAAAACATCGGCTGACCCTTGTTTCTCCCCCACCAATCAGGACTTGCAATACTTTACTCTAAGCAGCAACATTCTGGGATTCAAGACCCTCATGATTCACCGATTCTCAAACATCCTGAATCATGGTTATGACATCAAATGAAGCAGCTTCTTTTTTTTAATAGATAACTCACGCCTATAAACACAAACACACCCACACGCGTCTGATGCTCAACAGCAACATTAAATGAATCTGTTCTCATCTTACAGGACTCGATTTTAGCGATATGAAGACATCGTAAAGCGCTGAGAAAAGCTGCTACGGACGAACTGCTCAGTTTCAAGAAGAAGATCGACTACCTGCTCCCGAATGTGACAGCTTGGCCCAAAAACTTTGCTCTAGGAGAATGCAAGGTGGGACATGCTGAATCACCATAATTCCTCATCTGCTCAGCTTGCAATTAACACATGTGCTTTTCCAGGTCTGAGGTTGCTTTCTTACTCTCTTTGTTTTTTTGTGTGCAGGGCCAGTGTTTTATTCCAGCGGTCTCTAAAACCTACCCGTCACAAAAAAGTCAGGACTGACGTTTTTTTGGGCATACCTCTCTGGGCGATCATCTGTAAGCCCAAGGACTGCTGATTCAGGTAGGAGACTACACACAAAAAACAGTATGGACCTATGTGGTTATGGGCTTATAATCTGATTATAGTGGAATTTTGCTACATACAACATATGCATCGTAAACTCTCTTTTTCACTCTCGTTTCATCAGGGACATTCACCCCTTATGCTAGGTGCTGTTGGGCTTTTGGAAGGCGTGAATCGTGGACATTTAATCGATCGCCCTGTCCCACCCCGTCAGACATCAGCCATGTGACAGCTAGGTCACTATTTCAAGAACTTGTCCCCCAAATGGGCAGCAATTTCCAGCGCCCCAAAAGAGTTTTCATCTATAAGTCATAAAAATC
>NW_023339807.1:14293566-14314189 GCF_004916995.1 Morone saxatilis | reverse complement strand
GGGTTTACTCCGGGTGCTCCGGTTTCCTCCTACACTTTAAAGACATGCAGGTTAGGTTAATTGGCTGCTCTGTATATAGTATTATATGAATGTAATATTACTTTAATATATGTATATATTTAAACAATAAAAAATCTATATAGTATATTTACTTGTTTGTGCTTGTTTTATCACATATTTGCTCTGATTTCATGAAAGTTTCCTTTTCACCCACGCCCTGTAATCTTTGATTCAAGGGTAATAAGTAATCAAACCACAAGTACATACTGTAATGTGTTTATGATATGATGAGATTCATGAATAGGGTGATGTTTTATGAAGAAAACCACCTCACTGAGTCCATATGGTCCAACTTTTTCTAAAAGAGTTCATACGTAACTCTTTTAGAAAAAGTTTGTTTTTGGAAAAGAAGCTGCGCCATCTGAGGTACCAAACCAACAGTTGCAGCATTTGTGTTTGAGTACAAAAATGCTGCAAACAAGTACTGGTAAAGCACAATAAAACATGCGACTGCTCGGCTGAACACAAAGTGTCTCTTAAAATCTCAAAAGCGAAGGCATTCATTTGGCTGCTTGGGGAAAATGAGGGGGAGATTTAAGAACGTTGCAAGACTGATCTCCATCTCCTTCTGCTCTTTTAAAGAAACAAAAACAAAGAAATGTATCATTTTATTGTGTCACAATGCACATTAAAAAGAAAACATCTTTACACATTTATGCATCAATGATCCAGTAATAAAACGGGTGCAAACTGCATAATGAGAGTACTTATATACTATATGTTGAAGCTAATACTTTTGTACTACTTTAGTACAAAGTTGAATAAAGGACTTTTACTTTATTTCTATACTGTGTTATTAGTACTTGTACTTCCACCACTGGTAGCATCTGAACAACACAAAATAAAGGTACAAATAAAATAACTACATATATATATATATATTAAAGGTTTTACTACATACACTAAAAAAGTATGTGTGTTTTTTTTATTTTTTTACGGATACACATTTTTAATATTTAAATTTTAATACATTTTGTACATTTTGTAACCGGAAGTAAAACAATTCCATATCCGGGTGACGCGATGTTTACGATCCTGATGGTGGACGGCTGATGCTAAGTATCGAGGAAGAGAAAGCTGCATTTACAGCACATATTACGACCACTTCACTCACTAATGGCCTCTCAGATCCCCATTACCGTTCGGGCTCCGCCTGCAGCCGCCAGCTCCGCCGCTCTCCGGGGGAAGAAACGTCCCGGTAGTCCGGCGGTTTGTGCCGCTCCGCCGGCTACCGGGAGCAGCAACAGCGGCAAGAAGAAGAAAGGACAGCCGACAGCGACACAGACAACACCGGCACAGGTAACCGACTCATCTATTAGTCTCTACATTTATCTGTTACACTGTCTTTATTGTACGGGGTGTTCGTAGTCGGTGAACAGTAATGTTATTGGTTGCTCTGTTGCTGCTAGGCTAATACAGCTGTAATGTAACTTAGTGTAGTTACTAAACGTTATTTACAGTAAAATAGACACATAGAGGTTTTGTTCAGTTGTGCTAGAGTCTGTCTTTATATGTACTGTCAATGGTCTGTCCATAGCCGACACTAACTAGACGGATTAAACGTGCAAGGGAAGAAAAAATAGGGCTTCAAATATTATTATTATACTGAATAATCTGCACAAAATGCGGTAGGGCTGCACAATTAATCCAAGTATTATAGAAATATAATATAATATAATATTTTTTTCGGTAAAATGTGTGACAAGACAGCATTATAATGTAGTGCTGTAGTGCTACAGAGATGCCCTGGCAGATGGATCTTGTTCTGCAGATTTTTCCTGTTTGGTACAGACCCCCAAAAATTTCACATCATCATGATTTTAATACTTTTTTCAGTGAAAATTAGATTTTGTTAATGCAAAAATGATCCTTACCACTAATCACAAATCATACCGCAATCTCCTGATCTTCAAAATACTCGCAATATGATGTTTTTACAATACTGTGCAGTTATACAACCAATGCAAATCCCCAAAAGATTCTGTGTACTCATAATCATATGACAAAGAAAGCAGTGAGAGATTGTTTAACATTGTTGCCTTAAAGCTGACTAAAATGTCTAATCAATATCAAAATAGTTTGCAGAACTCATTTTCTGTCAATCAGCTGTTCAATTAGTCGACTAACTGTTTCAGGACTTAAGGTAGCCAAAAAGCCAAATAATCAGAACATCACAAACACACAGTGTACAAAACTGCATTATATACAGATATCTGATGTGTTCAGTGTTCTTCATTCACACAGATTCCCCATTGAACTCTTGTTAAATTGACAACAAGATGTGACAATAATGACTGATCAGAGCTTTACCTGTGCTGAAATGTATATTTATATACATAAATATATGTATTTTTTTCCAGTTTTGACCAAAACATATGAGCATCATGTGTCATAACAGCTACAAAACATTGAGGTTAATGTCACACTGTGTTTAACCAACTGCACACTTTGTTTACATTCAAAACACATGTAAAACAAGCTCAAATGTTATTACTGTTTGCTGAAGAGGTGTTGGCTTTCATGTTTCATCAGATAACAGGAGTGGAGGCGGTGGCTGAGGTGAAAGCGGTGGGAACAGCTGACAGCGCTGCGACTGCCACCACAGAGTCCACAGCAAAGCCTCCACCATTCAAAGACCCCACATTTATGGTGAGTGTCTGTGTCCATCTGGGGTTAAGTTTATCTGCTTCTGTTGCTTTTCCCTCAATTTTTGCCCTCTTTTTTTAATTCGCCCTTTCTTCATCTTGACAGCATTCGGGGATTGGTGGAGCAGCAGCAGGTAAAAAGAACAGGACCTGGAAGAATCTCAAACAGATTCTGGCTTTGGAGCGGACTTTACCCTGGAAGCTCAATGACCCCAACTGTAGGTGTTTGTATAATTCAAATTCTACCATATTTATGCATGTATTTTATTTTGTGCAACAGATATTACATTAAGTTTATTTTTATGTTTGCCATTTTAAAGCAAAAGTACATATTACTCTTTCTTAAAGTGACTTTATTCCACCGAAAACAAGAAACTAATACGTTCAATTTGTCTTAGTTAAAAATGCATTTAAGTTAATGTGCTAATTTTTTAGGCAAAAATCAGAAAACCTCACCTTAAATCTTTCCTCTTCTTTACTGTATGTCAAAGTTGTATATATATTACATTAAATATAAGACTGCAGTGATAAGTCAGTGTCACTTTTACAAGAAATGCTCTTAATGGTACAGTTTTAATCAGCAGTTTCTGTGTTCACAGACTACAACATTGATGCCCTTCCCTCCTTGAAGCCAACCAAGAAATACTCTGACATTTCTGGACTCCCTGTAAGTAATCGCTTTGCTAAAATCCTCATTGTACAATAAACAAAATGACTTCTAACTCTTCTATAACGCACCCTCTCTTGTCTGTCCGCAGGCAAACTACACGGACCCTCAGACAAAGCTACGCTTCACATCCTCTGAGGAGTTCTCCTACATCCGCCTCCTCCCCACTGATGTTGTTACTGGCTACCTTGCCCTTCGAAAGGCAACTTGCATCGTACCCTGACAGCAAGGCTTGAAACCTGAAACAGGTTCAAACCAGAACTGAACTCAGTGTAGGAATGCGTTGGGTCTGCCAGGAGACGCAGAGCACAGGCTGCTCACAGAGAGGCAACACATTTGTGAACGCCAGTGAAGAGACAACAGCTGGAGCTGTTGGCCGGGCTCTGCTAAACATTTGCTTTGCTGTCTTTAAGAAGACAATCTGAGTCAACTAGTCTCAGATTTTTTACTATGTACAACTTATATCAAAGAGTCTTCATTCAAAAGTCAGCAATAAGATATTCTTTTGCTTATTTGTTCAAATACATTTCTCAGTATCCTTGATGACATTTTTCCATTAAGTGTGCCTATAAACTCTGGGGAATGTTTGGCAACTTGACATGGATGTGCTCCTGCTAAATCCTCTGGGGAACATACAGTTGTTTGTCAACTGTTCAATACAGGCATTGCTGCTAGGATGCCCCCTTGTGGTCTTACATCTGTTTCCAATGGTGTAAATAAGAGAAGTTGTGGATAAAATGTTAGTGCTGTTGAAGTGAGTTTGTCCATTTCAGTCAGTTTCTTTTAATAAGGAGCCCATTAAAGCTAACTTTAACTTGGTATTAAACTCTCATTTTCTGTTCTTTCTCATATGTTGTTTTATATAAACATACAGTTTCTCAGTTGAAAGTGAAGTCAGAAACAAAATTGCTGGCTGAATATGTAATTACACTTGTTGGACATTGACATTAAAAACCCCTTTTGACAACAAGTACAACAAATATCCTCACCTGCTACTGTACTTAGCTGTTTTCGGATCTTCTGTTATATGCAGTAGCCTTTATATGTAAGCTGTGCAAATGTAACACCAAGCAGACTTTCACATGTGTCAGAATTTGATCCACATGGTTTTAATTCCACAGCTGCCTTTGATATATGATTTACTCTCTGATTGGTAGAGGGAGGATGTCTCATTAATCACACATGACGGGCATCCAGGATCAGTTCCATGGTATATTTTATGCTATTTTTTTCACAAACTTGATAAATGAGGACCAGCGTATTTCTCATGTGAATGATTCCCATTATGCAGAAACTAAGAATACTGCCACCAGAACAGTCAATGAGGATCACGAGCTTGTGAAAATTACAAAAGCTCTAATGAGTAATAATCAAACCTGCAACCTCCGCAAGTCCTTACCTGTCGAGATGGGAAGATACACGTGCCATTCTTCAGCTTCTGCATGTCTTTCTTGATGTGCTGTAAACACACACTGCCCAGTATTCTCTGTTAGCAATAGGTCAGCTGTGTGTGTTACCCTTTAAGGATACTGAAGTGGTCTTATTAGCAACAAATCTGGAAGAATCTGAATACGGCAACAATAAATTGATCCTACAGAATAAGTACTAATTACTCCCTGTGCTGCTTTAGACTTGTATACTGTACAGGGTATTTCTATGTGCCATGAGATCCCATTTCCCAAAAGCTATGAAAACCCTTAAATGAATGACACTGTTGCACTGGGTGGCAGAAATACATAAGTATTAGTATTTTCAGCAAATGACCAGTCTTCCTCTGAGTGTTAACTTCTCCCAACCCTGGACTTTAGGGAAGCTGATGGAGGCAGTATAGTATATCTATGAGAGTCAGACTAGCATTTCCATTCCTGCTGTGGCATCAAAACCTCAACATAGTGATTAATGAACGGTGCCAAGGCTTTCTGCTACCCAAGCACACGACCCACCAGAGTGTGTCTGTGTGTGTACAAGTGTGTGTGTGTGTGCTTTCACGTTTTGTGGCATCTTTGCCACCTTTGTCTACTAAAGAAAACCTACAGTGAATCAGTTTAGTTTTGTGTTTAAACGGCTGTGTAAGGCTGTATAAGGATTTAACATTATTAATAAAAGTCCTCAACAGTGTAGTGATATAAACCTGTTTTATACATGCTTTATTTGAGTGTCTATATGTATTTATTTATTACCTATTTCTGAGTCTACCTACTCTAAACACATTATGTAGCCAACACATCCTGTAGGTTGACCTGTCTTTGCAGTCACACTTTGTCACCACCTGGGTGTGCCAGAGCTCTGCTCATTCTCCATACAACCTTGCTGAGTGTGTTTGGCGTCTCAGTCCCACAATGAGCTAAGTCAGTCAAGTTGAATGAATGTGTCCATCTCCGAGCAACCTCTGGAATTTATCCACTTGTCCTGATGAAGGAGAACTGAACACTGCCTTCCATACATCAGCAGGCGATTAATAAATACTAGTGAAAGGATGTATTAAATTAAGTGAACAGGCTAAATAACAATATCATTAAAAGAAGTGACACCTTTTAAGAGATAAATATTATAGCTACTGCTGTTAAGGTTTAGCTGACAAACACAACTTCATAAAAGTGTCATATACATACTATAATAAAAACAAGAGCACACTGATTTAAACAGGCTGATTATTAATTTTAGCATGAGCACGGAAATTGATGTAAGCAATTTAGGACTACAGTTCAATCATATAATAACCTTCATTAAGAACTTGATTGTGATTAAGGAATTGAATGTGATGTGCATAAAACAGCTCATCTTTCTTTGATGTAAAGTGTGTGTGTTGTCAGAGAACGCACACACCAATTGAGCTAAAATCAACAAGTCACTCCTGTGGAGTTTGTTTTCCAATGTATACTTTGCTGAACTTCTGCAAACAAGACACTGGGGAGATTCACTCTGTGAACTAATGTCATCTTGGTGCTCATTTAGGTCCTGTCTGCCTGCGGGTTTTTGTCACTGTCACATTTTAGTGATGATGGAGATGGCATCTGTGCTGCATAATGGCTACAGACATAATTATATAGTTTCTTTCACTTCCCAGGACATGCAGTTTTTCCAGGACTGCTTTTCACTGGTGTCATCGGACCTACTGACTATATACATACAGCAACAAACGCGTCATCATTTGATACATTTTGCTTGTCCAGAGGTATTTGGTGGACAAATGAGCACATTTGATTTTGCTGAAGCTATTGGTAAATGACCAGATCAGATCCATGAGTTCGTTGTCCAACATGTCTTAGTGTGCCATCATCACTGTCGCTGTCACGACTGTATGGACATAAGCACAATCCTTTAAAAACAAGTTGAGGAAAGCTGTTGATCGAAGCCATATTGCATTACTCATGTCTGACTTAATAAAATATATGAGAAAAATTCATGAGAACTATCCTCAAATGTCAAGTCAGAGAAATGGACTGCACCAGCGGCTCTGGTGAACTGATCGATAGACCAGCTCCAGTGCCTGCTGAGCCAGCAGGGGAACTTTCATATTTATGTTTTTGACCTATTGGAACAGCAGAAGTAGCATAGTGAACTTCTTTACTCCCTGTTAACAAAGACACAACAGTCTAAGTTTGTTAGATGTTACTGCACCATATATGATCAGAGTCTGAGGCACAGTGTTTATGGGAGACTTCAGTTCTGCAGCAAACCATACGTTTCTGAAGAGCCGCTGTGAAGCTCAGTGTGGTCGGCTATGGCCGTCGCCATTTTGGAAGTCCTGACTTTAATCAAAAATTGGGCCAAGTTGGGTAGAGCTGAGGCTGAATGAAGCCTGGTTACTGAAGACAGCCGCCTGTGACGACACCCACCTGTCACTCAAAGCCGCCATGCCCTTAATTATGCATAACTTTAAGCCTTAATATGCCATAAAAAGCAGGGTCACAAATAGACAAAGGTCCCCTTTACTAGCCTGGTGTGACTTATATAAAAACTGACCCCCCATAAAGTTGCCATGGACAGGGAAATTAGCTATAGAGACCAGCACCAGTTTTTGTAGCAGCTGTAAACATGTTTATTTATGCTGTAAAGTTGGGCATTTTAATATGGGGTCTTATGGAGATTGATCACTTCTGTAACCAGCCTCAAGTCAAGCCACAGAGGTTGCAGCTTGCTTTAGACACACATAGAATGATCAGATTTTGTATGTGGGATTTTCCCAATGGCTGCATGCAAAGAAGGACCAAGTTCACAGAAGCTGATATCCAGGCAAAGACATCTAGGAGAACAAAAGCAGAGAAAAAAGCTCCTTGTGTCACACAAGTCACATTCACTATTTGAAGCAAATGGCAGTGTGCAGGTAGATGTGAAAAAAGGGCAGAGCTCCAAATGCTCTCAAATTCTCCACAGTCCTCACATAACCTCTGTGTTAGATATGGGAGAAGTGCAGCTGAAATCTAAATAAAATTCTGAACAACTGCCTAGAGACCCCAGACAGACTCTTCCCACACTGCCACTCCATGTTTTTAACCACAGTGGAGCAACTGGTATTCAGCACACGCCAGGAAACGTGTGACCGGTAGACTATACCTGTAAATGCAATATTTTGTTTGCTCTGCTTTGGATGGAGTTTTAGAGAAAAAGATGGTCTAACAGAGGGAACATTTTCTTAATCTAAACGAGTTTAGGGAATTGTGTTTTAACTACTGATGGCTGATGGTGATGGCTTTATTATATACTCAATATAATACTATACTCAAGGTATTATAATTTGGTTATCATTTATACATTGTATTTTGTATAGTAAGTTAGGTAGTGTATTTTGTACTCATTTATATCCTATATTTTATGTATTTAATTTTGTTTTTGTGTATTTTATGTTCAGATCTGTTTATTTTACTTGGCTTTAAACTTGAAGTTGACAATTTACTCAAAATGTATAGCATTCAGTGGATAACCATTCTTTCACAATTGTTTTTTTTTTTGGATTATTGCTTGAAGAAAGAATTTCCTTATTCCATTAAATTAATAGTTTATCATTTTAGAAAATGTGCTTATTTCTTGTCATCACCGTGAAATTGCCAGGTAACCAGCAGAAACTCCAGAAAGTTACTGAATGAAACAGCCTGGTACATAACCACCACCAACTTTTTTACTTGGACTTTTTGTATTGATTAAACAAAGATGTAATGTGTTAATAAGTGAGCTTTATAGGTGTTGGTCAGTGGGTTTTGGTTGCCTTTGGACAGAGTCAGGTTAGCTGTTTCCCTCTGTTTCAGTCTTGGTAAGTTAAACTGAGCTGCTGACTCTAGCTTCATATCTACCGTACAGATAAGAAAGTGGTATCAATCTTCTGATCTAACTCTTGGCAGGAAAGTCAATAAGTGTATTTCCCAAAATGTCAAACTATTGCTTTCCCCCTTCCTTGTGCTGTATTATGAGGTCAAGCACCAGTGATTCTTAGGAAGCTATTTCGCCTTAAACTTCCCTCCTCATTTTTCCTTCAACATCCTTACAATGTCTTCATGTATGTGTAGCTGTCTTTGTTCTTGTGCTTTTGTCTTCTTGGGAAGCCTTTGCCCTTCACCACCTTCACGGTTGTACTTTGTCACTGCTTGTGCGCTTCGTCCCTGTCTTATAGGGACAAACCACATGAAAACTGATGTTTAACCATAACTGATCGTGCCACGGCTACCCACATAGTGACACAGTTTCATGGTTCATTTAGCAGAGAAAAGACGCAGATCGCCGCTTCAAGGAGTCTCATATTTGTTTTGTTTTTTCTCTCCCGGTTTGAATGCAGCCCAAGTGAATGTGATGAGTTACCAGTTGTTATTGGGCTGTAGAGGTCAAACAGTAAAGTGTCATCAGATAGCTAATCAACTCATTCAGATATCATTACACTGGGCTAAATCCCTGTTAATCCCACTGAAGATTCCATCAATGTTCCCCCACAGGTCAACTTGTTCCTCTGTGTGTGTATGTGCACTCACATGTAGGCATAAGGGACAGAGAGAAAGGTAATTCTTCATGTTGATAGACAATGATTGTCCTTCACTGGGCCACGTTCACCGTCTCCTTTCCGTCCTCTTGATTCTCTGTTTTCCTGTTCGCTCCTATCTCACCTCCTCACCTTTCCTGTCCTCTCTTTCCTCACCTAGATTCCTCTTCTCTCTCTGTTGGCCGGAGGATTAGCACTCTGCTTTGGTCTTTGATTGATAAGACTTCTGTCAGTCCATCTGTCTCTTCCCTTGTGTGTTTGTGTCATCTCTCGCCTTCTCCCTTTGCACAGCACTCACACACATGCTCTGTTTCTGTAGAGAGCAGAAGTGGAGATACTGCTTCAGGCCTGTTTGTACGTGTAGACATCGCCTGCTGTGACTGTTGCCTGTAGAAAATAACAGACTCTGGCTATTACATTATCTGTTGACTTCCAGCTAAGCTTGTTTGAGGTCCAGGGGTTTTTGGCACGTTCATATTGTATTTTTGAAACCACATGAAGCCACATGTAGTCTTACCATACTCCACCACTCACAGAGTGGTTTACAACCCATTTAAGAATGGTGTCACATTTCCTTTTTCTCCATTCCTCAACCCCATAGAGGAATTATTTCTGGATAGTTATGGTCATCAGCCACATGATCAGATTGCCTTCTTGGATGTAGTGAATGCTGGATGTCTGGATGTAGCTGGCCAAAAGCGGAAGATGGCCAGGAATGGATCAGGTATGGAGAGACTCAGGTTTATTGCAGGAGAGGATACAAAGTGTGATGTGGATGAGAATGTGTGCCCAACACAGAAGACAGTGTTGACTAGCACTGTTGCATTTCTATATCTATAGCTATCCTATACAAGTAGGTAGAGTGAATATAAATAGTCTTTTATTGCATTATTGGAATTACTCTATGTTAGTGTTCTGTCATTGTTGGGAGATCTGACAGTGTCAGATTACAGATTAACTGTTCTTAAAGGGAACAAACAGAAAAAGTAAACTCGGTATACAGAGAAATGTGTGTTACCAGTTGTAAAAAAAAATAGCAGCTACATCTCCAGTAGCAAGGCAACATTAAACTGCTGAGTTTCTGAATGTCTATCTGTTTTTACTTGCCTCTCTCTGTTGCACAGATTAGCTCCATCCATCGCGTGCTGCCAGACCTACATTCAGGTGAATGAAGTGTCATTGGACGGAGAGAGAGGTAATAGGAGGGATGTGACCCTGCAACCCTCTCCACAACAGATGGAACCAATCTCACCAATCCAAGACAGACCATCTATTCATACCTACCTACCGTGGTGTGTTTGTGTGTGTGTGTATAATGATAGCGCCCATCCATTCACACTGCGGCTGGTGATGCAACTCAATGCTTTACTGTGCTTAAGGGTGTGTGTGTGCAAGTGTGTGTCTTTGAACCTGTGTCTCAGACCTGATATTTTATCACCAGCTCAGCTCCAAAAGCCAATTTACTGTCTGAGGGCTGTTGTGTGAATTTCAACTGCTGGCTGGAAAAATAATCTTGGATGACTTTGAATGAACTTGTAAATGTTCTGTTTCCACAGGGAGCATATAATGCTGATTTTGAGGCCATTATTTTTACGTGAATCCATACATTAAAACATAAACAGGAGTATCACAACAGATATATTTTTCATATTGCAAAAATAAAAGCATTTTTGCAAAATGACAATAAAAAGCACTTGCCGTGAAATCCTCTACCCTGTAGCTGTAGAGGAAGTTTATATTGATATTGAGGGGCTTTATGGGCTAGTGTCTCCAATAACTACTCCCCCTTCTCTCTCACATGCATTTATTGCATGTCTCCTAGCCATATTCATACATTGGATACACCGCAGAGAGAGTAAAGAGGTAATTGCATTGACTTTTGAAGTAAAACAACAGTTACAGGCTTAGTGTGAGTGTGTGTGTGTGTGTGTGGGTGTGTGTGTGTGTGTATATGTGTGCGTGTGTGTGTCTGAAAACCTTTCATCCATCCATATCACTGTGCATAAGAGCTTTGGTCTATTCTGCCTTGTGCTCTGCTTGCCCTTGGAGAACAATACAGCATCTATTGACTCCAGTAGATGTAAGCTGGTCTCCCATTCACTATCATTTACCTTTTAAATATGTGTGTGTCTTTGTGCATACTTTGTGTTTGTGTACGCTTGTGTAAGAGAAAGAGTGAGTGAAGGAGTATGTATATAGAGAAAGAGAACGACCCTGAGCTTACACACACACACACACACACACACATTCAGATGCACAGTTAGTGTTTTGGGAGAGTGTGATGGTAAATGAAGTGTGAAATGAAGAGTCAGAGATGTTAGAACATTCCTTCCCCAGGGAGCCTCCACAGCGGACTGACAGAGACCAGGCCAAGATAGATCAGGAAGGCCAAAGCTTCAATCTCAGTGCATCACGCCCCCGAGAGGGTAGAGTGTGACGTTTCTAAACCTTAACACTTGTATGTTGACTGTATAAACTATGTGGATGAGTATAACAGCACTAATAACACTTGACTGAACAAATTATGGGGCCAGAAGCGTAATCTGTAGGGGCTTGGTCTGGGAACAGGATCATGGTGGGTTCAGTCTTCAAGTCAAAGGCACTGGAGCCTTAACTGCTACCGGGGTGCTGCTACAGAAATATTTCTGCTGCTTTGTCAAATTTTTAAAAACCCGTTTTAAAAAAGGAATGACTAAAATTACTTGAGAATTTCTTTTGCAGTGGGTGACTCACATCAAAAGTAAAGTAATTAGCTACTTTCAACCACAGCCTGTAAATTGACATTGAGTCTCTGTGATGTCACCAAGGTTTCTGAAGAGCCGTTGGGAAGCTCTGCGTGGTCGGTTCTGGGTCCCGCCATCTTGGAAGTCCTGACTCTGCGGCTCCCGGCTAGGCAAAAATGATATAAAGAAGAAGATATAAAGCGTGGGTGGGGCTGCATGAAGCTTAATTCTGGCCTGACCCACCTATCACTAAAAGTGGCCATGCTATAACTGTAAGGTTTGATATAATTTAAATGAGCTATTTCTACTGTAAAGTTGGGTATTTTAGTATAGGACCTTAGGGAGATTGACTCACTACTGTAGCCAGTCTCAAGTGGCCATTCATGGAACTGCAGTTTTTGTTACTTCCATATTGGCTTAATTTACCAGCCACGGAGGTTGCTGCTTACCTTCAGCACTCGGCACATGCTTGTTGAGGATGGTTTCTATGAGGGAGTCTGCACTAATACAGACCTTGGCCATATGAGTGACTACCCATACTTCAACATTAAAAATAAGCAGTATTACCCTTTAATGACCATGGTTAACATTATTATCCCAGACTTGACTGCTGTAGCAGGCCATCTAATTCTATTGGAGATAGCCTCAGCCTTTCTCTCCTCCACCGGAGTCCATTACAATCGGGTCTTATCTCCTCTAATATGCTCTGCTGTTAATGAACAATCAGTCCCGTTAATGTCCTGCTAATTAATGGCCCATCAGCCTCTTCAGAGTGGTAATTAAGTGCCAGTTGAGGCGTCTAATTGGCATGGTTTCTGATTGGATCGAGTCACGCTCGACCCTCTGGGACACAGGAAGTGAATTATAGCGTTGTCATCGTTGTGGAGAGGACTTTTACAAAGACTGCTGACTTGCTTGTTTAAAAAATAGAATCATCTTGTTAACCTGAGTAAAAGTGAACTGAACGACAGTTTCACTTGAGTGACTCTGACAGAGGACAAACTGTCATGTCTGAATTAAAGAAACAATCAATTTTTATTTTTTATTTTTTTCTTCTATGCTTCCTAAATAACTGGTTGAGAGCCGTCACAAAGGTGTTTTGAGAAACATAAAATCACATCAGCCACTTTGGGTTAGTGTGTGTCCACATCAGCTGGGAAAAACAAATTAAACTCTGTGGGACAAAACCATTTAAATTTCTAACTACAACAGGAAATGTAGAAAAGGTATTACTAACTGTACCACCACCCCACACCACATAAAGAAGCATAACAATAGTTTCATATCTGACATGTTTAATATCAGAAATGTATTATGTTATTTTTTTAGGCCCCTAGGGGGCAGAACAACAAGCTGTAAACACAACACTGACATATTATCAGAGAGAACCAAAAGCCATGGGCTGTAAAACCAAAACAATCGACCAAAAGACGCTAAAATACTCAGTGGAGCTGAGGGGAACTAAAGAGTCTAGTCAAAATTATCTGTGTGACCCCTTTCACATTACATGTCTTCATTTCATTCATTGTTAAAATATAAATATTGATTATAGCAGCTTAAAGAAAAGTTAAAATAAAAAATTATTAAATGTAAACACCACAATTCAGAATGGCATCGCTTAACGAAGGACGGGAGAGAAGTAGCTTGTGGCCAGCAACCAAACAAGCTTCACACATGGCTGATGGTGAGCTCCTTCACTAATTAGTTATACAGAGAAAAAAACACAATAGAAAAGATTTCAAGGCAAACACGAGTTCAAAACCAGCTAGAATTACAAGTTGGATTCACATATGGCTGAGTGCTGGCTGCGAGCTGCTCAGTTAATTAGTTTTACTGTTAAAAAGACCAGAAATAGCCAAAGGTTTAGGGCAAAGTTTAAGGCAAAGAGCAGATTCAATATAATACAAGCTAACAGTGTGAGGTGACAGTTTTCACTCACATATGGCTGACTGGTTGCTTCAAGCTGTTGGATAATGAGTGAGAGAAAGGTAAAGAGAAGGGGAGGCGAGGGAGGGGTAATGAAGAAAAGGAGGTTGAGAGTAAAGGGGAAGGAGAAGGAGGGGGGAGAGAAAGAAAGAGATGGGAGGAAGGGAAGGGGGAGACGGGTATAAAGTGTTTTTTATAATGAGGGGACAGAACAGACAAACACCTGAGTAGAAAGAGAGAGAAGGTTGGAGGCAAATAAAGACTCCATTTGGCAGCTACTGTACAGCCAGCCAGACACACACACACACACACACACAGTATACTGGTTGCTTGGAGCAGCTTGGGATAATAAGAAACACAATAAGGTGGTTTTTATAATGAGAAACAACAGCTGAACCACCGATGGCAGGGAGAAGAGTGAAGAGGGTTGCAGGCAATGGACAGCTCCACTTACTGTACAAAACAAGGTTCTGCACGGAAATAGAAAGTTGTTCTATGACACCTATACTTACTGAAAAAAATAGTATGGAAGTCGAGATTTTAATGCGTCCCTGACTAAAAGCCTGTATGATGGGTATTATGACTGAATGAATTTCAGAAATTAGGCTAAGAAATGTTAGTTATTTTAATAAGGCAACAAAATGTAAAAAAAAGTACAGAGTTTGCTATTTTCCTAAAAGATTTGTATTCCTGGCTTTATACAAGGCTTTAAAAAAGCTTTTAGAAGATAGGCAAAGGCAAATCAGCAAGTGTGATGCAGCAACTTGAAATTGGCAGTGCACATACACTGAGAATGGACTTCTTGTGTCCAGTAGGAAAACTTTAGAAATGAACAAAATTAACATATTCATAGTTTATGTATTTCTTATTGAGGTTGAAGGAGGGTTTTAATGTGTAAATTATGCTTTTTTTAGCTGAAAAAACACATCATACACACATTATGGTTCCAAGCTGACTATTTGTATATGCTGCATTAGATGTCTGGAGGGGATCTTTAACAGTGAGAGTTGAGACATAAAACATGATGAGAAAGAGATGCCGAGCAACAAAGGTCCCTCAGCTGGAATCAAACTGGGGATGTTGCAGTTGTGTAGCAACAAGGCCACCAGGATTTTTGTTATTTCGCTTTTTTTTTTTTCATTATTGATTTCTAGAGATATAGGTGTGTGTTTGTTGGAGATTAATGGGTGTTCAATAGTTGGAAATGTTACAAGAAATGTGGCCATTTCAGTTATATTAGATTTTATTTTATAAAGGTAAACACTGCATGCTAAGAAATGTCAGCCTTGAGCCAACAGACCTTTTACAAAGCAGAGATTCTGACTTACAGCCGGCAAAGCACTAATGTATCTATTCAAGTATTCCAGTAGAAGCCTTGACACACCTGACCAACGGTTGGCCATCGACCAATGTCGGGTCGTCTGTGAGCATCTGTAGCTCTAGTTTTTGTGGTGCATTTGACACTGTTGGAACTCGTTGGCCCTTGCGGCTTTTCATGCCGACTGAGCGGCGGCGGCGGCGGCGGAGGCCATTGGTGAGATAAATCACTCTGATTGGCTATTCAGCCTAAGCAAATCAGTGCATGAGAAGACAAAGTGAGCAAAGCAGCAAACGACTTTTTTAAGAGGATACGCACGAAAGGATAGTCTCATTTTCTGATCTGATCATTGAAACACACAGATGTTTTAACAACAACATTTTCATCCAGCTGTTTTTACTGTCTGTAGTCCTTGGTCTTTCTGCGTTCTTTTTTAAATGGAGAGTTTCACCTCTCGTGGAGGTCTTATCTCCTAGTTGGCCGTTTGCTGTAGTGGGTGCGATGTGTTCTAGTGTCACTTTTTGGCCAAGACACAGGTGAAGTGAGGCAACGCAACAGTCGGGTTTTGTCGCTGCTTGTTCTTTGACCCTGAAACTGAAGCAACTTAACGGAATTCAGACATCATCCATTTTATTAGTCACACTTGTGCTTTTTCTTACACGTCAAAATGTCTTCTTGCGAAAAAGGCTCCTGCAACAGATTCCTAGAATAGTTTGTAATGAATGTAAGTAATTTTTCTTAAATGTACAAAGTAATTGTGATGTTGACATTGCAACAGGGGCACACAGCCCAGATATATTACTTTTCTAAATAGTGAAATGAAGACAGACACAATGTAAATGTGTGAGTGGTGGAGACAGAATGATGTAGATATCATGAGACAAGGAGAAAGACATTCAAACAAGGTGCATGAATGCACGAGTTAAGAGGCTTGTTTTTCTTTTTATGTCCATGTATCTGAGCCTATATACTGAATACTGAGTTGTGTTCGTGTGTGTGTGTGTGATCAGAGAGCTCTACAGCCTTCTCCTTTTTTTTCTCCTGGATAAGCACTTTGTTGTCCTTGGGAGACTGCTGGTGCTTGGCTTCTCGCGCACAGTCGCCAGGCGCTGTTCCACTGAGCCGTGCACGTGAGGTGACCTTCCTTTGCCTCTGGCTCAATCACGCCTCTGTGCACCACACACACACACACACAAACTCACACACATACCTTTGGGGCCTCGGGATAACACACTCTGTCCCCTGCGATGTTTCAAACTGACACAGATCCTGTGTTGTTCACTTTAATGGACCAATAGAAACACAAACTACCACATTTACACACATGAACACATACAAAACCACCGCACATTATCCTACCTCCTCCACACACACACACACACGCACCAAGTAACATATAGCTTCCATTACTGTCTCCAGGGGCAGTGGCTGGTGCTGGTCACACAAGTGTCCAAATAAAGACTAACAAATCCGCACACTTATACAGCTAGCCAAACATCTGAACAAATTTCTGCCAATCTGTACAGTCATACTCTTTAATCAGGTCAGAGGTCAAAAATGTGGAACAGTTACATAATGTTACATATTTCTAAATGTATATTCTTAGTAGTTAACAATCTGTGGGTTGTTTACGTACTATACTGTATACTGCTGTAAACACCGTGACTGGAAATAAAACAATCAATTGTGTTAAATTGATAAAATCAACTGATGCCTAAAAAAAAACACTCGAATATACAAGTGTTACAAAGTGTTTTGCTTTACTTGATATAAATATAACTTTTCACCCACCTTATGATCCATTCTCATGCCTCTTTAACAAGCCTTTTTCTGGGCACAATTGCCAGTGCGTCAGTTTGCATACGTGACATTATCACTCAGACAGTTTTGGGTATTTTCAGTGTTTAGATAGATAGAAGATACAAAAATACAGAACACTAAAATATTTGTATAGAATATATTAAACAATTTCTATCAAGTCCATCATATACAAATTAGAAATTACTATTTTGTATTTCAAATGCATATTTTAAATACATTTATCAGAAATACTGCCCATCACTGCCAGTACTACCAGCACACCTCCTTCACAACGTTTTAATGGCAGCAGTGATAAAAGTGTTGCAGGGTGTGACAGTTGTTCTTTTAGCCCAGATGTTGACCTCGCTGTAGAGCCTCAGAGCTCCTGTGAACATGGGCAGAAAATCACCCCGGGTGTTACCATGGTTATCAGGTCTGTACTGACAGATGCTCATTAGAACAAACAAGCACACACACAGACGCCGATAACTTGATAGCGTCTCCTCACTCAAACAGTTCAGACTACTTTAGTGTTAGAAGGCATTCAGAGGAGAAGGAACATCACAGCACGCATTTTGATTTTAAGACCCGGATTCATTAAGGATCTGTACGTCCTGCAAAACATGGAAAATAATAAAATGAGAACACTGTGATGTATTTTAACTCTCACAGTGTGCACAGAATATGCCTAAACTGTTTTGATGTGTTTGATGTTTGCTTTGGCTCATCTGAGAATGTTTTATGTTACTCATCATTACCGTAACTTTACAACTAATAATCAGGCTGGGAGGTGGGGAAAACCACCTCTTTGACTCTCACACCCACACCTCACAACTACGGCTCCCAAAAGAATGCTTATAATCTGACACGTTTGCTGCATCGTTAATTCAGTCTTTCATACTTCTGATTCACATCTCCTGTTGAAAATGTTAGTTGTGATTTAATTGCGATTTGAATACGCCCCTGAGATATATTTGTGTAATTCATATTCTTTTTTTTTTGAGTGATATATTTTGTTAATATTGGTGCTGCAATGTCCCAGTTTCTCCATGGAGATTAAAAAAGTTTAATCTTCTCTTTGTCTTCTTTTCTCTTCTCTTCTTTAACTGGCGTTGTATCTTTTCTTCTTCTCTTCTGTATTAACATACATGGTTGGGTCAGATTATTTAGAAATGTAGTCAGTTACTGAATACAAATTTCGTGCCAATGTTTTGTTATTATTAACAAGAATTACCAAAAATTAAAAAACAAAAACAAATATTAGTTAGGTCACTATTAAGAAAACTGACATAATTAATATTCATTATCTTAAAATGACCATATTTTAAAGACACTATTAAAAATGTAATTAAGTAATCCATAACAATGTCACCACTTCCCCATTATTTCTGATTATAGTTACTTACTTTTATACTTATTTTTCATAATGCTGATTACATGTAATCCATTACTACCCAAACATGGAAGACACACTACAAGCAGTGTGTATAAAAGAGAGAGTTTGCACAATTTTTCCTAAACACACCTTTAGTGAATCAGCACCAGTCTGTGTTTCTTTGTTCCAACATGAGAGTACAAACTGTATGTGAATACACAGCACCTTCACTGTACGGTGGCAACAGTGAGCATAGAGGAAGATATATTTATTCATAGATTCACTTCATCAATGTTTAATGTGATAGTGATTTTTGGCCATCATGCTACGACTGAATGTGACAAGAAATATTCTTCAGACATTTGATCCGGTCTGTGCATCTTCACAATACACCTGAGTTTCATTATTCTGCATTTAAAAGCTACCAGCGGGTCATAAATGTACAGCACATTAGCATACAGTAGTAGTTATGAGCAGACAGACAGGTGTTAATGATCCTCTAAGGACTCAGATATTTATTCATGGATTCACTCCAGCCTAATTCTGTTCCTATATCTAAATGCACTGTGATGGCCCACCCAATTTTCAATCTGTTTTGATGTACCTTTACTGGATCTCAGGCACAGTACGCAGACAGAAAGTGTCATATTAAATCTTCATCATCGTTTTCCAATGGAGGCTTCTGCCTTTATCGTACAGATGTATTTATGTGCAGAGAAAAAACATGAAAACATGGTTTTTGTTGAGACTGAGATGCTGACAGATTCAGTTCATCATTGATCTATTGAATATAATAATGTTCAATTTTATATAATGTATTCTTTACAAAATTAAATCTGTGTGTGTTTACAAACCATGTTATACTATTATATTATTTAATTTTTATGAGTTATTTAACTCAGGGAATAATTATCATTGGGACTTGATATTAAAAGCAACTGATCAAACTTCCTGTGCCAATAGATTAAAAAAAGAAACAACTGATGGATGAGAGCAAAGGAAAAAGAGACACTTTCTTGTGTTTTTGTTTTTAGATGTTTCTGAATTTCAATGCTTCTTTAATCAGTCAAGTTCACTGAAAACATATTCTAATTTAAAGCAGAGCCTTAAGGGAAAGATTTTAGATTGAGCTTTTGTCTTCTTCAGGAATCCTTTCAAAATAATGTTTTTATTTTTTCCTGTTTTAATTAGAGGTTAATGCACTTTTAGTATACAGCGGATTCAGAGTAGACAGACTGTTTTAAATGATCCTCTGTGGATTCCACAGATGTAATTATCATTTTCATTTAATTAATTCATTTAATTCTTCTATTAAATGTATGAAACCCAAAATTTTAAAATATAACATTAATATATGTTTAATTTACAGTTCGAAACCAATTTATTGTTGTTTGACTTACATTATAGTGATCTAAAAAATCCATTAAAGAAAGAGCAACAGAGATTTAACACTTTTCAGTTTTTTTAATAGTGGGCTGCGTACCTTCATTGTACAGTAGGCATAGTAAGCAGACGGGTGTAAATAATCCTCTGTGGCCTCCAATTTTTATTCATAGATTCAGTTTACTCTAATTTTGCCGGCTCATTGTTGTGTCTGTTGCAGGCTCCTCCCTGGCGGCGGTGTGGCTCATGCATATTAATGAGTAGAATCTACATAATTAGATGCAGTGTTATCATAATAATAAAGGGCTACAGTATATAGTATCTCTTATAGGATCCTAGACCTCAGATCAGATCTTTGAGCTTTGACCTAGAAACGAATGACGATGATGGCACTGCCAAGATCCCTCTCTGGATCTGCAGCCATGGGCAATGAGAGGCGCAGACGCACAAAACTTTATTGTCTCTATGTTGTCTTTAAGCTGAGCTACTCTGTACAAACATGAAAATACATATATGTAAAGCATTACAGAAGAACTGTTGCAAGCAGTGTAGTTTTATGGGACAGATTTGAACACAATTCAAAAGAGTTTGTGCTACTGTTAAAGTTTTTTTATTTTCAGAAATTGTTACATGTTTGTTTTTAAAGTGTCTGGAAATAGTTGACACTTATTATTAATTATTACTATTGTATTGTGGATTTCTTTCCTCTTCCTCCTTGTTCTTTTCTTCTCTGTGGTCTTTCTTTCTTTCTTTCTTTC
>NW_023339807.1:14264613-14293541 GCF_004916995.1 Morone saxatilis | reverse complement strand
ACCACCTCAGCCACCCGCCACATCCCCACCCTTTTTTCAAGAGGCCCTTTTTCCTGTGGGTGCCATACAGGATGTGGCCTACCACTCCGCTGCCCCCACGTCGCCTGTGGGGGCAAGCTTGCGGGAGCTGGCCTCGACAAGGCAGTGAGGAGGTCTTGGACGCGAGCTCCTGGTACTTCATAGGCACGGAGTACCAGCAACAGTGTGTCTCGCTCCGTGCCTCTCTGGTTGAGCAGAAAATAAGGCAGGGCGGCAGTCGAGGGAGGAGAGAGGTCGACGCTGCGTTGCTACAGCGGCAGCTGCAGCACAGCTTCGACCAGCTGACCCAAGAGCTTCTTGGGCTCACGCTGGTCGACACTTATACCCTGCCCACGGACTACACAGGTAAGTCTGTCTGAGGTGTCTGTCGTTTAACAGCTGTCTGAGGTGTTTGTCATTTAATGTCTGTGTCTGTGTCCTCTGTGTGTGTGTGGTGTGTGGTGTGCCCACAGGAGAACTCATTGGGGTGGAGTACCTGTTCTCCCAAGACGGGCGCTGTGCTGCAGCAGGACCTGGACGATCCTGACGCTCCAGGAGCAACTGATGAGGAGGAAGCTGGGTGGGGCAGTGATGAAGGGTTTTGAGGAGGAGGACGAGGAGGAGGAGCCAGAGGAGATTCGTCTCCTCGAACACCACAGCGCTCTCCTTCAGTCCTCAAAACCTGACCTGCCCCCCCCCCGCGTGGACCAAATGGAGGTGCAGCAGGCTGAGGCTGAGGAGGAGGAGGAGGACATTCTCGGCCAGACGGTACGAGGCGGCTACCAGCACGTCGTGAGCCCTGGCCCAGGCCCTTTGTGAACTGCGCCCACCGCCGCTACGTCACTCCCCAGGCAAGCCAGAGAGAATCCACCGCTCCTCTGGCTTGAAGTATGTTCTGATTGGGACAAAGCGGCGGTCAAATTCCCCCCCCGTTCACCAGGACCTGGCTCGTCCAGGGCCGATTCCGACCACCCAGTGGCACGCTCACACGCCCAGAGGGTGGATAGTGTGAAGGCCCGGGCACCTGGTGGGTGCCACCACAGGTGGAGTTCAGATGTGAGGACACCCTACCCGTTGGGTGCCCTCCTGAAGAGTGCCCGGCCCACCCAGTCGTGCTGCTCCTCGTGGAGTGTTAGCCTACAGCCACGTGGTAGCAGCTGAAACACACAGCAGTGTCAGACCGTTAGTGTACTGAACCGAAGATAACACACACACACACACACACACACACACACACACAGCATCCAGGGGTGGTTGAGCTGCCCGGGCTGCCTTCTGAGCTGCCACCAGGGCTGCCTTCTCTGCATCCCGGGCCTGCACATATTTTTTGAAGTCCACCAACCTGGACACTTTGGCTGTTGGTACCGCCTGCCTCACAAACTGTACATAGCTAAAAAGAGAACAGAAGTGCAATGGGTAAAAAAGTCACACACACACACACACAGAAACAGAGACACAGACACACAGACACAGACACAGACACAAACACACACACACAGACACAGACACACACACACACACAGACAGACACACAGTGATGATAATTATCTAACCCACAGGGGGTTTGCCAGCTTTGAATCTGGATGTGCTTTCAGAGTTCCATATTTACTGCAACACTTGAGACCACTGACGCACATACGTATACGGAGACCATAGATGCAAAGATGCGCACACACACACACACACACACACACACACACACACACAATTTCAGACGTACACTAAATCCCAATGAGACACACATACGCACATAAACACACACACTCATGAGCTCAGTCAAATTATATGCACACGCATGTACAGAGACACACGTACACATACCCAATATACAACACATGCACGTGCAAATAATCCCCTTTACCCCCCACCCCTCTGTCTGTCTCTCTCACACACACACACAAACAGACCCACACACACATGCTCGCTGGCTGTGTCCTGTGGTCTGTGTGTGCTGATAAGGGTTTAATCCTGATTGGAGCCTCAGTAAAAGGCTTTGTTATGAACACTAAATAGACTGGCCCTCGGCGAGCACACTGGGACACTGCTGATAACATATATGCATGTGCACGGACACACGCAGAACGGATGCATACATACACACACACACACGTTTACAAACATATCCATACCCTACACACATAGAAACTCAGGCTGTGTGCATTATATACCTGTGGAAACTTACTGTTTTACCACATACGTGAATGTCCTTTGCAGAAACACACACGCACACTCCATAAAATCACCCCATAAAATTGTGAGCATGCATGTGTGTCTGTATGTAAATGTGTGTACGTGGAGTTTATCAGTGGCTTGATAAAGCTCTGGAGAGCGGTAAGTGTTGGCAGACCCCAGACTGAATACGCTGTAAATAGACTACTAATAGAGAGAGAGATTAGAGGACTGGAGGAGAGGACAGTAGAGGAGAGATATGAAAGAGAAGAGGAAGAAGGAGATGAGAGAGGAATAGTAATGTCAGCAGAGCCACATTTAAACTCCGCATTTAGCCAAACATGGGAGGAACCCCCAGCATGTCACACCTGTAGCAGCAAAGTTAAACTTACTGGAGCTCTTACATTTAGAAGTGTGAAGGTTACACACCATTTATACATCGTTTTGTCACTGCACCTATTCGCTGCCCTACTCAAAGGTCCACAGCAGGAAGCTGGCAAACTTACAGTAGCAGCGGATCATACTTTTGTTCATGGCCTTTTCTCCCTAAATCTACATCCAACAGCTTTTTCCTCTGCCTTCATAATAGTGAAGTGATTAAAAGTCTAAGATTAACCCAAATGAAAACACTTTACCTAGAAAATATTTGCTTTAAACATACACATCTGTCATTTCCCTATCCCTCTCTCTTTGTATCTACCGTACTTTCATTCTATCTTCTCAAATGACCCAAAAAATTGTATGCACAGTAATAGAAAGAGAAACAAATCTAGGGGTGTCCTGGTACCTCACCACGTGGAGCTGGCGCCCCATGTACCAAGGCTGAGTATTTGCTGCAGCGGCCATGTGTACGGCTCAGACACACTTAATGTCTCTCTTCAGCTGTCTCTATCAATTAAAGCCAATAAAAGCCCCCCAATATTTTTTAAAAAGAGAGAGTAACCAATCGTTGAAAACACTTAATTGAAAATATATTTTTATCTTCCTCACAAAATACTATTTTCTTATTAAAAGTGACTTATGTACCACCATAAGGGAGAGCAAAGCATCATGATTTCTAGCTGAATGTATCATTAATAGGCGACTTGACAAAACATTTCTATTACCGTCAATTAACTTGCTGAACATTAAGCATTTCTTTCTACTATTCTCACATGACCTTCTCACATGGATGTCAAACACAGGGCAATTTCAACAGCAAATGACAAATGTTTACTGTGTCTGAAGAGTGTTGCCTAGAAGGTATTGATGCTAGTATTGATACTCAAAACAAGGCATGGTATTGGATGTATCGATACTTAAAAGTATCAATCCATGCACCCTGAGCCCTCACTCTCTTCTCATGTCTCCTGTTTGTCTCTATTGTCAACAAACAAATAAAAGGTGAAAATAATAAATTGATCCCACCCTTGCTGCTCCTCATCCCTCCATTTATCTTTCCTTCTTTCCCTCCCTCTTTCCATCCTCCTCTAATTTCAGACTTATGTTTTAACAAAAAGTGTCCTTTGCATCATCTCTGAGGAGCACTAACCTGTAATCTTTGATAACAGACGCCCAGCTTTTCCTCCCCTGCACCATTTCTCTTCCCTCAATTGACTGTCGGCTCAGTTAATCAGCAGGTCCAGTCCCTTCCTGAGGTCACCATGGATGTGGGACATCTGCTCTTGACCTTTCATCAATGACCTTTCTCCTGCCCAGGGGTCGTTAGATGTATCCCAGTATCATTACGTCCGTCCCAAGAGGTCAAACCTGAGGTCAAGGCTGCTCCTCGAGGTCAGAGGTGAAAGGTCGCGGCTCTGTCATCAATAACAAACAGGGTGTAAGGTCCATTGTTGTCTACAAGTAGTGACAGGGAGAGAGGGAGGGGTCTGGGCTCACAGGGGCACATCAGTGGGATCAGGAGTGTAGCTCGGCCTTTGTTTGTTTGTGTGTGACAGTTTTTGAAACGCAGAATACATTATGCACTACAGCTGCACGATGTGTTGCCCTTTTGGTTCTTGAATCCATTCGCTTAAGATGAATGTTCACCTTGTGGTGTTCAGTCAGATGTGGTAGCTTTTTTAGGCATACAGGCTTTGCTGATTCAGTCCACAGGTTTTTTGTATTTGAACAAACAAACACACACACACGCACCATCTTCACTGTCTGGACCACTTGCTTTCTCTGCCTCATGTCCTCAATGAATAATTTTGTCTCCTTTTCTTTTTTGGCATCCCATCCAACAAACACAAATCATTTCAAAAAACCTTGCTCAAAGTGAATACATCTGAGAACTCTGGATTTGCCTTTTAATGTGGACGGGGGGACACAGAGCTTTTCAAAAATGCTGATGTATGAGTGCTGTTTGATCTCAGGTGTCTGATTGTCATGTGATCCATGACACATCCAAACTGGCTCTGCGGTACAGTCTGCTCTTCATGTTCGCTCTGTAAATAACAAACAAAAACTGCAGAAAGCTGCTTACATTCAAAATGGCATACGGTTGCAAGCTCAAGAGGCGTGGACATACCCCAAAAGAGTGTTTTTGGAGTTTCATTGTAGATGACAAACTGATGCAGATGGAAAACTTTGGGGTGGCGTTTTCAAATTGTGGACATGGCCTCTATCACCTCCCTGCTTGTCACAATCCCTGCTTTGTTTGTTTCTCTTTTTTTACTCATTCAACTTTTTCCTCTGTTTCATTCTCACCTTTATTTCCTCATCCCTTTCTACCGCCTCTGATTCTGAACCCCCCTCTTTCTTCCCATCTCACCCCCTCCCTCTGTGTAACCTTGCGGGGTAAAGCTCCATTGACATCTGCTTCATAAGTATTCAGGACTCAGCGCCTTTGACATTAATCAGCCTACAGTACATTATCTCCCCACTCCTCTCTGGTGCCCCCCTCCCCCCTTTTTTGCCTCCTGCTCCTCCTCTCATCCCTATCGCCCCTCTTTCACCTCTCTTCTCTCCCCTCCACTGCCTCTCTTTACCCCCCTAACCCTCCTCTCTGCTGTCCTCTCGTCCCCTTCTTCCTCCCCTCCTATCATGCCTCTCAGCTTTCCATCCGCTGTTTTCTTATCGTGGTGATAACCAGAAGAGAAAAGGGCATTACTAAGTATGTATGTTGCCTACCTGAACGTCTGGCTATCGAGATACATTGTCTATCTGTTTGCCTGCCAGTGTTAAGAGTAAGACAGCAACTTTAATATAGCAGTCACTATACAGCAAGGTCAACTCAGCGAGTAAGATTAGAAAAGATTTTAAAAAAGAAGCCGTGTTTGAACAAACATAGGGCAAATATTTAACTTAATCTTTGCTTTGGTTTGGACTGGACTTTTAGTTTTAATCTCCAGTTGCCAGACGTATATCCACATGATAGACTCTAGTAGATGAGGGACCTGTTCAGAGTGTATCCTGCATCTTCCTCCATGCTGGGATAGGATCCAGACCCCTATGCTCCTGAGCAGGATAAGTGGGTACGGAGAATGGATGGATCTATACTACATCTTTGCTGCACTCATGCAAGAGAAATGTATGACAGAACACCCTGCAATTTTTCTACAAAAGAGAGAAAACTTCTGTGGTTGTTGAATTTTGCCAGATTTGGTAAAACTGAAGCTGTGCTAAGCTCAGTAGTTCTCTTTGTAAACTTTTTTCAAAAGGCAATTTCCTTCATAGACAGCAATTTTCCTCCTCACACACAACCAACCAACCGAGCCTCACTGCATGGGCGATCACACCGGAACCAGTGATGGTGGGGGTTTGGTACACAACATACAATCAGGGGACTAATAGATCAGTGAGTCTGAAGCCCAATCAGATACTAAAACACTTACAGAGTGGTTTATAATACTATGAGAACGGTGTTTATAATAAAATTTATAAAAAAATTGATCACATCAGCAATAATTGTATCTTCCTCGATGTCTGAAGGTAAACAGTAGAATTTTCACATTGAAATTTACTTGCAAGGTAATCTACCATAAAAGTGTGCTTGATTGGGTTTGACTGGCCATTGCAGTGCATTGACAGATTACACCATATTGTGTTGTTGCAAAAGTTGAACCAGGTTAAACTTTTTTTCCTGGACAATTCTGCTTTATAGTCCTTAGTTGTGCCAACACACTGAAATGTATGGGAGGGATATGTAGTGTTACACTGGTCTGAATGTAGTCTTATGTCAATGTAGATAACCACACGATTAACTTTCTATCTTTGTATCTTTGTTTGTCCTTTCTGAAAATGTTCTGTCATTCTTAAGATTTTAGAGATGCACAAAATTAACTTTTCAATAATTTTTTCTACAGTAAAATGATTGGCATTATAACTTCCGCTTTACATCAATTCCAGAAGGCCATTGGTGTACATATTCTCCCAATGCGTATTTGGGATCAGAGTTCAATTTAGTTTAACTTTGGTTGCAAAATCTGGCAGAGTACATGCTGCTACAGATAGCGTGGCTGTTAGAGAGAGTGCAACCATCGGAAATAATGGCCTTGACCTGACTAGGGTTGAACTTGCGCCTTGAGCTCTGTTTTGTCTATCTACATCAGCATGTATCTTAACTAAAGCACTTATTTCTCTTAGAAAGGGAGACTTTAACGGCAGCAACTTAGAAAGGAAAGGAGGAAATAGCTGTCCATCCAAACTTCCATTTTCTAGAGGCATTTAACCACTACAGAAACTTTGAATGCTATTCGACTTAACATTAAAGTGGATATTGTGCCAATAATGGCTTTTGACCCCCTCTGGCAAGCAGAAAATGGCTAATGCCAACCTATGCACTTCACAGTTTGTACTGTAATTCTGTAGTTTGCTTTAGACTGAAGGGAGATCATCCTGATAACAACTATAGTGTGTACATGTCATCATAGAGAGACTATCCCAGAAGGAGTAGATTATGGGAGTAGATGAGGACAAGGCGAGGTGTATAGCTGTCACACAGCACTCAGATTAGCTTGGAGGTGTGATGTGTGCCTCCACTGCTAGCTAACAAGGGATTATAAAGCTTCACATAATCCTGGATGGGCGGGCTGGCTCAGGACTCTCACTGTTACCGCATTAGCATTAAGCATTAATAGTGCCCTAGCATTAGTGTTAGCAGCTAATAGTGTCCCAGAATACATTAACAGCTAATAATGCGATGCTGTAAGATTAGCATTAGTTATAATAATGCCATAGCATGCATTATGAGTGTGTGTGTCTGTGTGTGCGAGTGTTAGAGGACAGGATGCGTATGTGTGTGTGTGAGTGCAGTGAACAGGAGCCTGTGACTGTTCTTTGTGTGTGTAGGTGGTGTGTAGGTACTTGTGTGTCGGTGCCAGTGGTGTGTACAGGATCAGGCAGCAGATGATAGAAAATGCACAGAGAGACAATAGAAGGTTACTGAAGACACTGAAGGAGAGACGATGGAGGCCACACCAGGTGAGGGGTTTAACAGAGTGTGTAGCAGCATGCATTAGTTACGGCACGCACTGATGCAGCAATCACACACACACACACACACACACACACACACACACAAGGTCATCTCACAAAGGATATGTCATTTTCTTATATTCCAAAGGAAGGTCAATTAAAAAATAGAATAGAATTGAATCTACAAACTTGCACACACAGTGGACAGTGGTCTCAAACTAAACAACAATCGTATTCCAAAACAACGTGTGATTGTTCTGTGATCTGCCACAGCAATAGTCTGGATGCTTGAAACAAACTAGTTCATACAACTCAGTGAATGGCCACGCCTGGAGGCAAAATTTGTTATTGCTGTTCAAATGGCCACATTCGAAGAGTCTTAGGGAGGGGCGAGGCATGATAATTGTTCAATTGGGGTAACAATGCACACTTTCAGACTATTCTTTCGAAAGGCATTTATGGTGTTGCAGTCGTTTTTACGCACACAAAAAATGACATAAATAAAAAAGGTGATCCTCATATAACTAACTTTTGTCGCTAGATAGATAGATAGATGGATAGATAAATGGATAGAGTTGGAAAGAAAATAATAAGAATACATGCTGAAAGAACAAAACAGACAAAGAGTGGAGATGCAGACAAAAATGCAGAAAAGGGGGAAAAGACAAACATTTTACAGAAAGAGGTATAATCATGCAGCTATTCAGTGGAGTCATTATTGGGCTTCAGGCTGCTCGGTTCTTTACAGAATAACAGCAGGGGTTCAGAGGAGCTTCTAAACCACCCACAGATACACAACGAGAAAGGTCCTGCCAGCTACAGAACTATCTTTAGCTACAATGTTTTAAGTGGCATACCACTCAATCTCAGATTTTCTTCCTATGACCCAGGCAAGCAGAATGAGGATTTATGAACTTGCAGATTAAACTGTATATTCCTGAGGAGGTGTTGAGCTGCTAAGGAGGTGGGTTTGATGCTGCCGTCTTATATTCTTAAATGATTAAAGAAAAAACAGGCAGAAAGGGAGAGAGACAAAGAGAGAGACGGAGACAGACACATTTTTTTGGTATATGTTAATTGATAATAAATATGTTAATCACTGCTGTTTATGTTGCCATAGATAACCGTGTTAGATGACACAGGATAGCCGAGACAAAGGGCAGCGGTGTGGCTCATGGTCACCTCCCAAGGTGCTTGAAATCACAGTGCTATTAGAAGTGCATGTAAGTATATGTATGTGTGTAAGCGTGTGTATGAAAAATCCAGCGTAATTGCCCTGTCTATCCATATCCGCCCACAGCACCATGTGGGACCCCGGCTAAAGTGGCTGCCACTGCTTTAGAAATAGCCGTCTAAATGGCTGGAGGGAGTAGTAAAATACCCCATTGTCTCCATGGTCACATAGCTCTGCCTTAAGGGACCCATTTACTCAGTCACTCCAACAAATAGAGGGCACCGAAATTCTTTCTTTGTGCACATTTGTTGGATTTTCAGAGAAATGCATTGTGGAGAGTTGTATTTGAAGTTTTTAAAGCGATGTGATTAGAGTTCCTGCTTTGCACAGTAGACCTTTCCTATAATCCTCAGAAATCCCAAATGCCTGGTCTGCTGAACAGGACGTGTACAATTTGATCGCATCTGCCTTGTTAAAGGGAAATCTTGACATTTTCAGTCTAAGTTGGTTGCTTTCACAGGGCACACCGAAGGGAAAAAGTTTCCACATTTGATGCTCATTTATCCCCTGTTGCTATGCTAGTGTTTGTTAGTACAGTAGAAATATGCCTATACATCCATCAGTAGGATGTGCAATGAAACATTTTAATTCCTTAACACATGATAAAAATACACCAACTCCGATTGGCACAGTTGCCTTGCAACATTTTTAGAAACCTTTACCCAGGATTAAGTAAAGCAAGAGTCAAATTTCAACAGAAATGATAAAAATGAGACTCTTTATTGTAAGAAATCTGAAAGGAAATAATAAATTTTTCTTTTGGACACATGCTTCTTAAGTGTAAATTAATAATTCCACCGTACCACTCTCATGTCTGTGCGTTAAAGGCTGAGCTGGAGCCAGGGGGCAATTAGTCTAGCTTAGCAAAAAGATAAGAAACAGGGGGAAACAAATAGCCAAATATAAGAAAAAAAATCTACTGACTCCTCTGAAGCTCCAAAGCTAACACATTGTATTACACAAACAAAAATGTGACAAACTGTGACTTCACTGAGTCTTGTTGTCAAAATAAGGTTGCATGGCAACCAAAGGAGATGAGGCACAGAAGTACAGGGTGAATAAACTGCTGTTCATCGAGAAGTTGCTATATTCCTGGGGAGCCTGGATAGCTCACTGGGTAGAGCTAGTGCCCCACCAAAGGGTGAGTCCTTGCTGCATGGGTTCGAATCTGACCTGTTGCACCCCCTTCCATGTCTATCTTCAGTTGTCCTATCAAATAAAAGCATAAAGTCCCGCAAAAAATAAAAATAAATTTGCTATATGCCACGTTTTATTTTCATGTTAAAGTGTTAATTTGTGAACTTAAGAGGTGATGATTTTAAAACATAGAACCAGGCTAGCTGTTTGTCTCTACTTCACAGTTGTATGCTAAGCTAGGCTAATGGCCTCCTGGCTTTAGCTCCATACTTAACCGACAGATATGAGAGTGGTATCAATCCTTTCCTCTTCCCCTTCCTTCTTTCTTTCTTTCCACCCATTGCTCTGAAGACATAATGAAGCAGTTTCATAACCCCCCTTCCCCCCCTTCACTCTTCCACATATGCACTATTTGCTTATATGCAAATATTGGACACATTCTGTTTGCGTTTGTGTGTCTTTGTCTGTAATGTGGATCATTATGCATTTTGCTGAACGTCAACGCACACTCACCCTCTATCAGGAGTAATTAATCAAATCCTGTCATCTATCTGTAATCATTTACATCTCTGCTGCTTACTATATGTCTGTCTGGCAGTCTGAATGTGTGTGTGTGTGTGAGTCACCTACACCATCTGGAGTATAAGAGAGTGTGCAAGAGCATGTTGCAACGCAGAGGGGGTCCTCCGAAAACACACAGACACATTCTAACATCCCCCTCAAGCTGCAATGCATATTTCTCACACACACACACACGCGCACACACACACACACACACACAAGCACGCACATACACAGATTTATATGTTCATTACTAACCGTAATCACAGCCTACATCTCGCACCTGTGTTCTCGTCTCTGTTACATGCTTGGAGGTGTGTGTCCATGTATTTGTGTCTGTGTTTACATGACGAGTGCTGCTGACAAAGGAATCCCTCATTTCAGGTGGCAGGAACCACAAATACTTTCACTTTGCACTTTTTTGTAACACACAACAAATATTTTAAAGAAAAAGAAAGATTTTCTTTAATTTTTGCTTTGGACTTTATTTGATAGTTGAGAGACAGACATGAAACAGTGGGGAGAGAGCAAGGAAGATGACATGCAACAAATATATATAGTACGTAGTAACATAGCACATGCTTTAGACCACTAGACCACAGACACATCCCTGCAAAATCCATTTTTATGCAATTGTATTATAGTAATAATTTGATTTGGTTTTCCTATGCTGTAGGAATACATCTAATCTTTTTCTTGATTCATGATTTTTCTTAGTACAAATGACTAAATTGTCAAGATTATTATTGCTACATTGCCGTCAACCCACCGTATTTTATAACCTTTTTAATATCTTGTAAGTACATACAGTAGAGCGCTGATGCATGTCTCTTGCTTGTGCCACGACTGTGAGTGGATTTGTAACTTTGTATGAGATGTGCAACATGTTCTGCTACAATACCTAGACCACAAAATATATATTTCGTCAGTGCCATCCAAGAGGACCTAAATAAGTATTTTCAACAAGTCCTCCGAATGAAATGAGAAAATATGTTGTTTGACCTTCAGAATGACACATAAACCATATTTCTGATCTGATGCCCTTAACGACAGGGTCATACCTGCCTTCCACAGCTGTCACATATCATTGTTGCAAAATAAATCTGTTATATGACGTGACGATGCTATGGTTAAGGTTTGGTTAGATCTAGGCACAAAAACAACTTGGGTAGCTCCAGGGAAAGATCATGGTTTGGGTTTAAATAAGTACTATGTTATGGTTAGGGAAAGACCGTGTTCATACTCATACAGCAGTCTCTTGAGTGTTAAACTCTGATGTTGAGCTAACCCATCCATCCATCCCTACCTCCCCGCTACACAGACTTCCTCCTCTGCTCCCGTCATTATTACTACGGCTCCCAGAGGGGTTTGTGAGGTCTTTGGGCAGTTGCTGAAATGACCGATTCTGTCATTCTTTTTGACACATCTAATTTCTGAGGTGTCACTTCTGTGGAAAAGGATTGAAGACAACTAAAACTACATGGTTAGGGTTAAAAAACGACCACATGTATGGTAAGAAAACCTACCATCCATTAAGTACCGTAACTATCCATCCTTTTAGATGTAAAGCACCAAAATAAATCAATCAGAAAATCACATATTTGCCTCAAGGGCTTTATGATCTGTACAACATACAACATCCTCTTCCCCTTACACTCAGTCAAATCGATCAAATCATAGACTCTATTGTTCTGCTTGTCTGGCATTTGGGAGCCCTCTGACAACTGTATCTTCAAAGACAAACATAAAGTTAGGGGCTGTATGGCAGTGTGTACATGAGCATGAAAAAAATTAAGATTCAGAGGAGCTGTACAGACACTGAAAGTTTGCTCAACGGTACTCACAGAGATCTGAGGTCTTGAAAGAGATGCCAGCATGCCTTTAATTTAGTGAAGTCCCAAGGCAAGAGAGGGCTTAGCTTATAGGATGACGCAGTCTGAGGCTGCATACACACTCGAGGACAATAACCTTGATCATGGGAACTCTTCAGAATTCATCACTGCTTGGTATGTGATTTATGTCTGAAAGAACATCTTTCAGGACACACAGAGAAACACAGGAGGATGCTCTACTCACAACCTAAAGGCAGGGCTTCCCTTGTACACTTTTCTCTGAGAAGACACTCAGTAATGTCATTACTATAATCTAGAGACTTGTTCAGGAACAGTTTCAAAAGAAAGAGCTGCAGCTGGGATGTTTCCTTTTTAAAATCAATACAGGAAATAACCTCCCAAGACAAGAGTCGAGTTGTACTGGGAAGTGAAACAGATGCCTCTACTGTACATGTTGTAAAGTGTGAAGATTCTTCAAAAGAATGACTGGTGAGATGACTGTGATGAGAGCCTGACACGTGCAGAAGACCAGTCAATCAGACATCCACATTCAATATGAATACAGTCACAGGGGACATAGAAACACAAAAACTGCATTGATGGAACTATTTAATGAACACACACATATTTATTGAGCCTTGATAGAATTTCACCAGGTGTAGATGAATAAGAAATACAAGTAATAAGTACTAAAACATGCTGAGCTTGACCTTAATTAACTCACAGAATCACATTCACCTCTTTGCTGTGCATTAATGGACTGCAAATGTGTGTGCGAGTGTGTGAGTGTGTGTGTGTGATGGTTCTTTTATCATCTACATAAAAATGAGAGGGCCACTGCATGGTTCCCCCTGAGAAAAACACACACACATGCTTTCAGCCACAGATTGGTTTCAGTTTGTCTGCCAGTGACTGTGTTTTTGTGTGTGTATGCTCATATTTGAATGTGTCTCTATATGTGTGTGCCCTTTTCCACACTATTGTTTACATGTTAATCTCAACAACTCCATTCACCAAATCCCTATAGCTCGGCATGGGGTAAGCATGTGCGTGTGTCTGTGCAACCCTGTGTGTGTGTGTGTGTGTGTGTGTAGTTCAGAGCAGACGGTCTATGGATGTGTTACCATTGTGTTTGACCCCCTGTAGTCTGTCAATTATATCAGTGACCACGCTGAAGGCAATCCACTCATTTACTCATGAAACAGACATTAAAGAAATAATAAACTAGTCAGATGTTCATTTCATTCTTTCAGAAGCTCCAGGAAACATAATCACAAACATTTGACAATGTCTTTTCGTGAAACAACGTTATCGTGATATGGTTTCTATACATGATAGTTCATGTAGTATTAGTAGTGCAGTGGACAGCCTTTGTCTGAATTCATTCACTATGTTTACAGTATAGTTCTCCTCTAAGTTCTGCCATACAGAGTTTTATAATTGGTATGTGATTATTTCAACATATAGGGTTTGGTTTTTATCATATAATGAATGTTGGTTTATTTTAAATGACCAAATAAAAGAATTCTGCAAAATAGTTGTTCTCAAAAAGCAATGTAAAATGTGTTTTGGCTGCAGAAATCTCCAAATCCTGAAGTCCTTAATAGTTAAAGTACCTGCCAGGTTTATTACAAAACATATCTGATGCACATCATCAGTTGTTGCAAAAGCATGCCCTTAAGTATTATACTATAAAAACTACACAAATATTTTTTTAAGAGTTAAACATAAATATGTGTGACAATTTAGTGATAAGTCATTACAAATGACAAGTATGCAAAACACAGTACAGTATGACCTGATGATCGGTTAGTTAAGGAAGCCATCTGTATCTCCCACTAATGGAAAATGAGATGTATTGCTTTTTTGCACCAAGTTGCAGTAGGTAATGTTTATATCTGAGAAAGACAGTTGATTGTTGAGTCTTTGAGTATGTTATAACCTGGGAATGAGACACAACAGTGTTTCTTGGCTCTGATTGGTTGTTTTCACTCAGCCGCAGTGGATTCTTGCAAATAGCATTAGGAGCACAAGGAGAAGCCAGAGGAACCTGCTTTCTTTCCCAGATTATCCGTCTCATGTTCTACTGTTAGGATGTAGTGAAAGTTAAAAAAAGGTTTACAAAAAGTTATTTATATAAAAGTTACGTACTGCAGCTTATGTGTGTTATCTGTTTGTCATACATTGGCAGAAGAACAAAAAGAACAGGTAGATAGATAGATAGATAGATAGATAGATAGATAGATAGATAGATAGATAGATAGATAGATAGATAGATAGATAGATAGATAGATAGATAGGTAATAGGATAAGATATTCCTTTATCTTGTCCCACAATGGGGAAATTCCCAATGTACAGAGCAGTGGATAAGAGAAAAAAACAGGTATTAAAAACAGGTAAGAGTAGGAAATATACTATAATATAATATAGACACTATGTACAAGAGAAAAAACAGTAAGAATCCACAACAGATAACACAAATAGTAGCAGCAGTTGCACATGGGCAATAGATTGCATAGTGAATATGGTATGGAACATGCAAAACACTTTCTCACAACAAATCAAAAGGATTTCCTGCTCGATTGAGCACAAAACATGTATATCAGCGAAAATACATGTAGGACATGTAGAGAAGAAAATAGCAAATTTGAAAAGGTTACCAAATCAAGCCTATTCAGCTAAAGAAATTGGATGAAACTGTAATAAAAATTCATCCACACTTCATGAATCTCTCACAGTGATGGTTATGCTCTTTTCATCCTTTATATATTTTCTGACACAGCCTGCCACAGAGAGCTATCAGATGACTCTTAACTCCCTCACTGGTGGACACTTGGGGGACAGCGTCCAATCACAGTGCATATAGACAGCGTCCAATCACAGTGCATAGGCACTGAATTTCTCTATGATATCAGATATCATATCCTGTGTTATCCTGCCCTTTTATGCAAATCAAGTTCAAATAAAGTTCAGCCAACCTGAATCAGCAGCAATATTCTTATAAAACAATAACTGAATACAGAGGTGAAGGAGACACAGAAACTATGGCCCTCATTCAACTTGATGATATTGGCTACAGGGTGCTTGAAGTTTCGTGCTTGTTTTTCATTTGATTAGAAATCTTGTTACTAAAAGAAACATTAAATAGGACAGCCTCACCGCCCACTATGTCAGTTTAGCCTGTCTGCCCTGAGGCGAGCTAAGACAGTAAACTGGAGACAGAATGTGGTGACATGTTGTAGGATTTATGAGGCGGGCAGACGGGTGCACTGCAGCAAGTAAAAAGAAGGAGACATCAGGGCCAAAGAAAAACAAAGCTATACTTAGATGAGAACTGAAGACACGAAGTGCATGATTGGATGCTTCTGTTCTGTTTCTGTGCTCGCTTGAAACGTCTCCATTTCATATTTAAGCAGCCCTTCTGTCACATTACTAAATCTGATGACCTTGAATATAGCATGTTTAAAAAAAACTTAACTTAAAATAGTGCAACACTGATATAAAAAGGCAAAATAAATAACATCCCAGGCTTTTTCATCCTGTTTTAGACTCAGTACAGATCTGTGCCTGTAGCATACTTCTAAATTCTCATTTCCTTACAGTTTTCTTTCCTCACCAATTCTTTCAGTACTCTGAAACTTTCATAAATGGAACTGAAAAATTAAGTTTGATTATGTCGTTACTAACTGTAACTGGATCAAACACATGAACAAAACATGATAACAATATACTTTCTGTCATCTTAAAGCTCATAGGGTATATGTACTTGCATCCCGGTAGCCCTGGACATCATGATTTTACATCCATTGCCACTATTCAGTGCAGGGAGTAATGTGTCCTTCATTTAGCGAAGTGATTTAGCACGTTTAACTTTGATGCAGGAGATAAAATTTGCATCCCTTCACAGCCCTGCATTTAATGTTTGCCTTTTGTAACCATTGCCATAACCACAATGTGTTTCTAACCTTAACCTTAACATTGTCATGCAGGGATTTATGACATTGGATGTAAAAATATGTTTTCACTGACTTAATCTTGGCTTTTGCAGAATCCAATAACAATGTTCTTGTTTGCTGATAGGGCCAGTAATTAATTAAATGAAAGCATCATATAAGAATCAGTTTTATGGTTCAGTAACATCATTATAAACCAGTCTTTATTTTCTCTGTCTTAAGCTGATATTTAGCTTTCATAATGACTGAGTAGCTCGACATATACAATACAAATACAAGACCTAAATCGTTATATTTCACTGGCCTATTAATTAGCAAGCTCCCAGATCCTAATTGGACCCTCAATTAGGGTTTTAATAAAAGCAGGTGCACTGGAAAGGTCAACCAATTAGTGTTTATAAGACACCGCTAGTATCAGTAAGCTGAATATGTACAGTACTATATTACCTGCGACAGGTGCTTAATTAGTGATTGATATGTAGGCCATTTCTAGTGACATTAAAAACCACAGACATTTCTAAATTTTATAATTTATATTCACTATTGATATTCTCTAATTTAGAACTTACATGAACGTTCACACTCAGAACTATAAATATCAAATAGTCCATAATATTCAATCTGTTGGGGTTATGAGATAAGAGAGTGGCTGAAACATATATTTTCATCTACATTGTCAGTTTATTCGACTCATTGTTGAATAACAGGTAATAACTCCTCCAATACAATAATCCACATAATATTTGTGTTACATTAACAACTGAGCAGCAAAAGGTCCCATAACTGTTGTGAAGTTCTTGTCTGGGGAATGAATGTGATATTCTAAAAACAAAAACAAATTTGAGTTGCCAGATTTTAGTTTTGGTTTCAAAACTATAAAATAAACCAAGTGTAAAAAATGAGAAAGTGATACAGATAAAAGAGAATAGATTTCACAACTGCTGAGAAACGAGAAGAAAATCAGAGAACATTAGCATAGCTGCTCTTTGTCCTCAGTCTGTTTCTTCACCCTCTGTATCTAATGAGTAACCAATGGTCTGCCAGACAGAGATGTGTGTGTGTGTGTGTGTGTTTGTAGTCCTGGTGTTGGCCTGCCTCTCCCTATGGACTATAGTGTGACAGTTAGATGGATGTTGCCCTCAGACACCAGCTGATTACTGCACATGCAGTCAAAACATACAACGACAGAATAGAGGTGAATGACCATGTGTCAAAGACATGTGGTGCAGATTCATTGTTTGTTTTCTGAAATGTAAACAAATAATGTAGAGCTGTCTGCTTTTTAACGTGCCCTGGTCTGACATTAATAAAGGTCTACATATCATTAAGATCTAGAGGACAGTTTTATTTCTAAAAAGCGGGAGACGGGCAACCGGGGAGCTATATTTTTTGGACCATATCAGCACACTATTCCCTCTTCAAATGACTGAGCTTAAAAGCTTCAGGAAATCCTGACTCACCCTCATAACGGAAAACTTTAACCTTTCTGGACTGTTTAAGCAATAAAGAAATGAATATCACTTGAAGAGGGGGACAAAAAGGAAAAAACTTACCTTTCAAAAAATGCCTTAAAGACAGAAACGTCACATGTGAGTTTGATATCTAGACAGCAAATGTTAACAAACGACAAAACATAACGAAAACAAAAAAACATTGACTAAATGAGTAGCTTCAGGGTCAACGATGCACTCTGTCACGTAAGACGATGTTACCTCACATGCATTTCTTCACTGCAAACTGCTTGCAGAAGTTTATTTTGGCTGAAGTATTGAGAAGTTTTGGACTTTGTGAAGTTATTGGGGAGTGTCCTCTGATTGATGTGAACAGTTGGCCAATTAGCTGCAAAAGTCTGTGACTGATCCCAGGGTGGATGTGGAAACAAACATTATCTAAAGCCGACAACCTTTTATGAGGAGAATCCTATTGGTTTGAAAGAAAAAGACATAAGCGGGTACATGGTGAACTGTCCCTTCCTTGTGAGTAAACTTACTGACTCTTTTGAGTGGACAACAGATCGTAATTACCAAGAAGAATTCCTTCCTCTACATATGGTGTCTCCATCTGGGGAATGTGATATGAGACAGCTAGTTATGTAGCTATCCAAATAATTCATCTGCAACCTGACAAACTTTATACAGCAGTTCTTTACCATATACAGTGCGCCTATATACATTAACAGTTTCAGTGTATGTATCCCCTTGTAGACATGTTATTGTCAACATTATCACATAATTTCACAATGTGAATATTTTCTCATTCTGTATACATTTACACAATATTTATTATAACAGTGATGTTGTCCATTGTGTATGTTTATACAGTTTAAACTCTTATTTGCTCTGTGGCAGCATATTTTCTAATATAGAAAATCTGAAACATCACACATATAATTGCCAAATGATATCTTTGCATGCCTGTAAACAATTACCAGTATGGTTGAAATTACAAAACATGAGGCTTCGTTTCATGTTAAGGGTTAAGCTTTTTGATTCTCGTTGCAAAGAAGAGGTTACTTCAGTCAAAGGGATTCTTATCTCTCTTTAACAAGAGAAACCAAAATAATGAATGACTGCATGAAATACTGAAAGCTTCAAAATAACTTGGTTGTTTTGTGTCTTAAAGCAATCAAGTGAAATTCAGCCATCAATAATAATTATTTGTTTAAATTATATTAATCTCAATAATGAGATCATGTTTTATGGATATTACAACATTAAAACATGGCACTTTTATTTTGAGTTTTATTTTTTTTCCAATTTCATCTCCCTGGCTGTGCTATCTGCTGTAGATAAGAACCCTTTTCTTCTTAGAGTCACATGGCAGGAAGCCAGATGCGGCACAGATGACCTTTATAAGTTAAACTTCAATAACTTTAAGCTTTTGGCAATAATTGCAGCTGTGCTTGGTCACTATCGACACATATTTATTTAAAGAAATACAAATATCATGTTATAAAAGGGTGAGCAGCACTATTTATAAACTCTTTACATGAAATAATTGTTACAAAAAAGCTCCTGACACATCTCAAAGAAGTGTAGAGGTCAGGCTCCAAAACACCATCTCATTTCTCATGATGACATTATTAGTAAAGGTCTTGGCTTCCCTGTCTTCTAACTTTGGAGTATAATTAGTCATGATATGTATTTTACCAAGATTGTATAAGTAATATGTCATTTTTTAAAATTGGACTTGCTGTGTGTGAAAATAAAATTCAAGCAAAACTCTGCACTATATCAGATTAATAGCCATGTGCAGCAGAGCAGGCGGCACGGCTTAGAGCCAATTGTCCCTTCTGCTCATACAGACAGGGCCAACAGCCAATTAAAGCCCTTGTTCAGGTTTTGGGCCAATTAGAGCCATTGGTCAGAGCACTGGACAAGTATGAAGTATTGGTCAGTGCTTTTACCCAAAACTGAAGCTTCGAATACAGGATTGATCAGTCTGCTTTGCTTCTTGCTTCTCATGGAACCAGAACATCATAACATCCATTTACTTTATCAATTATCTACATCACATCATACTGTGTGTGTATTGTTCAGTGGCATGAGATTCAATATGCTGACTAATGACCCATTTTACACACGCAACAACTTAACGTTAAGATTACATTAAAACACTAACAGGCATAAAAGAAACTAGGAACCACATGCCACCACATGTACCGAGTGTACAATATCTGTACACGATGGTCACGTCGAGCTGTCCCTGTTGGCTCATCCTGCTCTGTCCTGTTGTGGACAAGCACAGGTCGAGGCTTTTAGCCAAGAGAGGAGAGCCATCAGTCAGCAGCTTGAGCCAATAAGACCCTCTGTTCTGCAGTGGGAGCCAGACAGAGAGGTCAGGCCGGGGTCAGGTGGTCAAGACTGGGGTCAACTGTCAACAGACTCCCGCAGTGACCAGCAGTAATAAATGTCACACACACACACACTCTCTCTAATGACTGGCAATCCTGTCCAACAGTGACCAGTGACTGTGACTGATTCTCTCTGCTGCCCAGACCTTCATTTATCACATGACCTGCACTGATTTGAACGAGCAGCTAGAAAAGCAGTTTGGAAAGAGCTCCAAACATCTTAATAATGCACTCAGCACCAGGGTCTCTGTAAGTGTATAAACCACACAGTATGAAAGCTATGTGTGATGACTTGCATGAACTAAATACATGCTCGCAGAAATCAAAAACAAGATAAAAAATGATGTATGGTGATGTACCGTGAAGACGAGTGGAGGGGGTTTTGTTTGATGCTAATCTTTTTCTCCCTTCTTTCAGGTGGCCTCTCTCAATAACACATCACGGATTCAAGCAGCATAAAAGAGCAATCACAGAACAATTTAACCTCTCCTGCTTCTGTGCTCACACTCTCACTGCGTGTGATGCCACAGTAGAAGTGGCAGTAACTGCCAATTCACAAAGCTCCCACTCGATGAATTCCTCACAAATGATAACTTTCGGGCCCCCTAGCGATAAAGTAATTTCTCCATCTCTCCTGTCGGGGGCTTGGGGGACAGCAGAGGGCTGTGATAATCTCATAAACAGAAGCTGTGTAGATATGGGCCATCTATTATGGCTGGGAACAGTAGCGTAGATAGCAGCATTTATTATCTGAGACAGCAGACAATACATTCTCATTCTGTGATACTACTGCTGACAGACACAGAGTGATCCATCTTCACCGACCGAGTGCAGAGAGAGGAGGGAAGAGAGAGGGAGCGACAGATGGGGGGTGAGGGAGGTACAGAAAGAGTGAGAGGGGAAGGACAGCAAAGAGACTGAGAGAGAAAGAGGGGGACAGAGTTGTTTAGAGAGAGGTGTGAAGAGAGGCAGAGTATATAGAGGAGAATTATTATTGCTCTGCTCTGCATTAGCTCTGCTTTTGTCTGCTGTGGTTACAAACAATCAGACATAACACACACACAAACACACACACACACACACATAGGGGCTTTTCCACTGGTTGATGTAGCTGACAGAGCACCGGTTTGCTGTTGCCTGAAGCTATAGCTAAATAAATAAATAGGTAGATATAGTGGTTTTATTGCCAAGCTGTTATTTTATTGCTAATACTAATATTTTAGTACAAACCAACTGCCCACCCAGCCTCTGTCTGGCAATCATTCACATTGTTTTCCTCAGCCACAGCTGCTGTATTTGAAGTGCTACTCATAAAGCATTACAGAAAATCATATGCACATTATGAGCACATTATTATTATAGTGCAATCAGAGTGTTGTTACAACAAACGCAACGTGAAGTTTAAGGTGTTGAATAGTTTACGAGGAATCTTTTAGAGTAAATGACTACATAATACACGCTGACTGTATGACAAAAACATTTTGTTGCTTTTCAAGCACTTTCACTTCCCTTCACTTTTAATGGGCCCACAACCAGAGTCGGTGGAAGTTGTTGACTTCAGTATAGCAGGAAAAACATAACGCCCAGTACACAGTGTCAGCGTATAGGTAGACACACCATATCTGCTTGTAATTTATCACAGTGGTCCTTATGTGAAGTGCTCACTAGTCACATAGCTAGATTCCAGGGAAGTAAGAAAGAATAAGTGGCAATATTGGTATTCAAATGTACTTAATTCTAATGCAACTACTTTATCTTTTTAAGTGCAGGTGTCTTTGAAAAAAAATGTTAGAAATACTGGGTAATATGCTTATTTGCTTTCATTTTGAGAGTTAGATAAGAAGATTAATATCACTCTCATGTCTTTGCATTAAGTATAAAGCTAGAGCCAGGAGATGATTAGCTTAGCTTAGCATAGAGACAGGAAACAGCTGGCCTGGCTCTGTCTGAAGGTAACAAAATTGTTTAATCTATTCACAAACAAACTATTCTTTGATTAACTATAGTTCACCCATTCACCTTGAACTTCTGTGTCCAGGAAGTCACTGCACCTGGCAAAGAAATAATTACAGCACTTAATTTAAACTACAAACTGTTGTTTTGTGTACTAATAAAACAAAGCAGATGCAACATGTTAATTAGTGAGATTTAAGGATGCTGATAGATGTATTGTTGAACTTTGGACACAATGCTAGTAGCTGTTTCCCTTTACTTCTAGTCTTTATGCTAAGCTAAGCTAATCGCCTCCAGGCACCAGCTGGAAGCAGAAAGTGTATTTCCCAAAATGTCAAACTATTCCTTCAAAAGATTTTAGACCAGGCAGTTTTTTCTCTTAGCCCTGGCACTCATGAACACTGGTAAATAATACACTTTTAATTTAGCTCTGCAGGTTTCTGGCATTCATGCATGGTGATGTTATGGAGGATGGGGATGTCTTGGCAGAAACCCTGCATCTTCAGAGAGAAGGAGCAGAAAGAAAGAAATAAGTAAACAAACAAACAAGCATAAACAGAAAGATAATAATAGAGAAGTTGGCAAATAGATTATAAGAAGTGAGACAGAGTGGGGATGATGGAACGAGTCCAGGTGATATTTTTATTTGTTTCTCACATTCTTCCATTAACTCAGAGGCTTGAGTGCAGAGACACTGGACTGAAAGAGAACAGGTATAAACAAAGAGAAAGCTGTGGCTTATTATCCGTGTGTAATGACAGATGAGAAGAGATGCAATTAGAATGAGCCATATGGATGATCATATGGTCATTTTATAATTAGCACTATTTAAAATAGAACACAGACTTGCATACAACAAGAGAAAGTGATGGTTGATTTACAAATAACTTTTTAAAGAGAGTGATTTGATTCAATTAACAAACAATGCAGAAGAGGGATTTCAATATAAATCTCCTTCCTCTCCAGGACTTGGTCCTAATCACTCATTATCATTCAGAAAGTTCTTCTTAAATTGGTTCATTTGTCATATATCATCTGTAGTCCAACCCACCACCTAACTTCTGCATTTGCATTACAGTGTGACTGACCTCATAGATCAGACACTGCTTCATCTCTTGCATCCACTGAATCACTTTTACTGATTTGAATTTGATTTAAATTTCTTGAGTATACAAACAGGTACCTACCCATGTTGCAGATGAATTCTACATATTCCAATAACAACTAGTGTTAATGATTAAAGGGCCAGTGTGTAACATTTAGGAGAATCTGAATTGGCAGAAATGGAATATAATATTCATAGGTATGTGTTAATTTGTGTATAAACGCCTGAAAATAATAACTGTTATGTTTTCTCACCTTAGAATGAACAGATTTTATTTATAGATGACATTGCATCAGTAGCCCAGAACTGACATACCAAACACTGGCTGTAGATAAGACCATTTATGTTTTCATGCATATTCATTTTGTTTGGTGTAGCGAGGGATTTGCAATCTACAACTACATCACTAGATTTTGCGAGGCGCCCGGGTGGCTCGCCTGCTGGAGCTGGCGCCCAGTGTGCCGGAGCTGGGTCCTTGCTGCAGCGGCCCGGGGTTTGGGTCTGACCTGTGGTCCTTTACTGCGTGTTGTCCCCTCCCTCGCTCTCCCCTTTCCTGTCACTCTTAAGCTGTCACTATCCATTAAAGGCAATAAAAGCCCCAAAATATATATATATAAAAAAGAGTTATAGATTTTGCAATAATACCAATGCTAGCTACAAGTTAATGTCATCATAACATGAAAAAATTGACATAGCTAATATTAGCTAAGTAGCTGTATTTTCATGTTCATGTGCAACTTCAATAAGGTTACTGTTCAGGTTAAAGTAACCCTTCAATGTGCTTGCAGAGGTTAAAAAAGTTTTTGAAACTGTAAAATTTAGTTTTTTTTGAGAGGCACAGCAAACACTTTATCATATAACTGTCGTCTTTTTTTGATTTTGGCATAAAAAAGTGTGGCCAGATGTGGCCAGGGATTGTCGCTGGAAGCTGCTCTTGTTCTGAGTTTTGCTCTGTCATCATGGCATTGTGGTCAAAAGACAGGTGGTGCTTATTTTTCTTCCAGGCAGCTGGCAATTTGGCATCTGCTGCAGAGGTGCTGCTCGTGCACTCTCCCCCCAACACTCAATCTCACATTTAGAGCAGACTAGTTGTAACGAAGGTGTGGCAAATATAATGAGGTAAAAAGTAGATTACTGCCTCAAAAATAAACAGGAGTAAAGAGTACAAGTACAGTTTTAAAAAAGGAACATTAAAAGTACTTGTTCCTAAAAACTACCTAGTAACTAGTAACTCGTTACTACCCACCTCTGCCCAAATGACAAACAAGAAAGCTGTTGCATTGAGGGAAAGATTTTCAGGGAGAAGTAAAGAAAGTAGAAATTAGGAGATGGGGCACTCAAGATGGTGGTAATATCACATACAGTAATACTCACATAATTTATCTCCACTGATCTCCTGAGGGAGCTATACAGAATGGCTTGTATTTTTCATTGCATAAACCGAAACATGATTTACTTTCAACAGTGTTGTTCCTTTGCACAGTGGAGCTCTTGCCTCCTTATGATCCATAAAAGGTCACTGCCACACAAAATGTACAATAGCGGCGACATTTTCACATAACACTCTCCAAACACTGGGGGAAACCCTGGAGACAAACTTCGCTGCCTGAGTGCCAGAATTAGAAACAGTCAAGTCCTCACTCAACACTCACCTTTATAGTTCACCTTCTCAGAGCTTTCTCCACCTCATTTATGTAAATGTGTTTCTTTTTACCTTCACACATTTCCTGTCAAAAATAATTTTCACATCAATCCTGAGGCTCTACACACTTTTTACAAAATATATGTCATGTTTTTGTGTGGTGAAACTTGAATTAAATCTGAATTTAAGTTAAATACGGCAGTACAGAGCCTTGTGGTGCCTCAGAGGGGCTCATGCTCAAGCTATTCTGTCTGTATTGTTTCATAAAACAGAGACAACTTGAAAATTGTCTCAGAAAATGAAATGTGAAAGGCTTAACACTTATTCTAAAAAAAAAAACTATTTTATGAGAATAAAAAAATATGATCATGTAATGGGTTCATTCAAAGGTCATTTAATTTCTCCATAATAGTGTGTGTTGGTAAAGTGTTTGCCCTCTGGAGGCATATAAAGTTGATTTAGCAGTATTGACAAAACATTAGAACATTTGAACAGTAGAGTGTTAGAATAGTAATGTCTCGCCCTGCTGATGAAACATCAGGCGGCTACTGTTGCTACAGCAGCGCCTCAGGGATACATACATACCAGGCTGTGTGTCTCTCTGAGCATGAATCTGTGTCGTGCATGTGCCCTCAGGGATGGCTATGTGTATCTGTGATCATGTCCGTGTGTGTGAACATGTGTGTATGAGTTTGTGTCCGAGAGACAGATTAGACACTATAGTGGTGTGGATGGAATAAAAGAATGAAACTGCTGATAATATTGGGAACACTCAGAGAGAAGGGGGGAGGTGGGAAGGGAGGAAGAGCACTGAGCCTCTGAATCCACTGAGGAACAATGCTGGTTTCTTTTCCCAATTTTCAGTAGAAAAAAAAATATCCGACCCGTGTTTGCAACAGCACTGAGGTCTGTGAATAGTTTATTGTTTTGAGCATTGAGTAGAAGAAGTTCAACAGTATTTTAACAAATTGCAGGGTTTAATGTTTTTCAGTAGTTCTTTGCATTGTTGCATTGTTATTAGTTAAACCTGCAATAACCGATTTTTGGGCCACAAGGGGGCAGTGAAACTGTGAACTTCGAGCACAACACTGACATATTATCTTGTAAGTTGATAGGGCAAACACATTAGGAAACAGTTGCCTATTTTTGCAGTTCCAAAACTTTTTAATGTCAAGGACCCCCACAGTAGATGCACATTAGACCATGGGCCCCCAGTTTGAGAGGATTTTTTCGTAAGGAATTCCCTCTGAGTAATTTTTGTTTTATTTTTAGGTTTAAAGATAAATACGTTTTTATTTCGATCAATAATAAAACATAATCATAAACATAAAGGATCATAAATTACAATCAGTCAACCCTTTTTTCTTCTCTTACTGTTACAACTATTCCTCCTTCTGCTGGGGACCCCCTGCAACTCACTCCAGGACCCCTGTTGGTCCCCATACCTCAGATTGAAAATCATTGGCCTAGTCCTCCTAATTAAATGACAAAATATGTTATTTATCTGTGCCCTCTAGAGCAACATATAGAAACATCATAGATTTATGTGATGTGTAATTATAGTTTGGTTAGGTCTAACCTGGATACGTTTAGAGAAACTCCACGCTTTGGGTTAAAATTACTACTTTGCTAAAGTTTGGGGACCTTCATCGTCACGGCGACAATAACAAACATGGGGTTTGTGTTTTGGAATGATTGTGACTGTTGGTTTGATAACAGGAAATGAACAGGAGTCTCCCGTGTTTAAGTCCGATGTTTTGTTTACTCGTCCATCCATCCCAACCTCCCCCCTACACAGACTTTGTTGGTCTTTAATAACGTCTCCTGACTTCTTCCTTTGTTCCCGTCACAATAACTATGGCTGCCAGAGGGTTTTGTCGCTTGAACATGAACATAATGTCATTTTAGGGGAATTGCTTCTGTCCTCTTATTTACACAACCAGCAGATACATTAGCATTCATTTCTGTTTCTGTTTCTGTCCGCCTGGCGATTTTCCCTCTCCTTTCACCTCTTTATTTGGTCTCCACGGACTCCTGAAGGAAATATCTAGTACACCAGCTAGAGATTTTTCAGCTGCGATGAGAGTGAATCCAAACAGTTGTGAGACAAAACAAAAAAACAATACCAAAGATACTAAAATGCCCAGTAGAGGTGAGGCAAACTGAGTCAGGTGATAATTCTTCCATTACTTTGAGATGTACAAACAGTAAATTTACCCATTGTTATTATAAAAGAATATTGATTATAGCAGCTTTAAGAGCAGGTTGTGTTTATTTCTTGAAAGCTTTTTTCATTCCTGATTAATCTGGAGGTAATGACACATTTGCCCTGATTTTATATGACTTGCTGGCTGCAACACAAGCTCACTGATGCTTTGTGGTCATGTGATCTGTGTCCTAGAACAAAGAACACCTAAAAACATCAACCTGATGCTGCCGTGACTGCCTTTGTACTGTACCTGAATGCGCGCTAAATAAGTAATGTACGTTTCAAAGCTTGCATTTGCAAGAACTGCTGAGACCTTATGTGTAGCTGGTATAATTTGCTTTGATTTATTTAATTATTTGCTTGATCTTGGCATTTAAAAGGTATAGAGACAGTCACAATGGACAGAGAACAAAGGGAATAGGAATTAAATTCTACGTTCCTGTAATGTCTTGTTAAATCTCATATGACCTGTCTCAACCATTTGCCCTCCTAAATCATGGCTGAAGTGTTCACTTTGTTACAAAATTCACAGTATTTCAATTCAACGTTTCTTCTGACTGACTTTATCTACGATAGTTTTGGTCTGTGCTCCAGAATAAACGGCCCAGTCTGTAAAACAAATACAAATGTTACCTGGAACACTTCCATAACCCTCTCTCATCCCTTCTTACATTTTCCCTTCCTTCCTTCCATCCCACCCCTTTCCAAAATATGTCTCTCTTTATCACATGCGACATCACAGGATAGGCCTGTCTGAAGCAGGTAATGATTTTTTGTTCTTATTTCTGTGTTGAGAGGGATCAGAGTAGTGCTGGTTATCAGGCCATTTATTACCCTGCCAGCTCGCCACTCAGCTGTCTGGGTAAATGCAATCTCTCCTGATTCACACAATTACCCCAAGATAGAGAGGGGAAGAGAAATATCCCTCGCAACGGCATTGTGGGTCAGAGAGAGTTTGGGGAAATACACAGATAGAGAGAAAGGCCACTTGCGGGCTTTTCCAACCAGGCTTGTATGTGCACAAGGGGTTGTTTGTTTGGTTAGTGAGAATATATGTGATGCTTATCTCCTACTACAGAAATAAATTCCAGGGGTATTAATCTACATCCTACTTTGCAGACTGTGAAATCTTTTGTTATGGATCCATTATGAACGTTATACAACTGCATTATACTTATTTAACTGGAGCTCATCACTTCCTAAACACCACATAAATCCTATATTCCTTCCAGATTAATTTAACTAATGAAGTGTTACGTTGGTTTTCTAGATCAGGCTGTAAAGACCAATGTGTGTGTGTGTGTGTGTGTGTGTGTGTGCCTTTCACAGTGAGAAATGCAGCGTGTTCTCTGGGTCAAACAATGACAGAAGGTATTACAATTAATACCATGTGGTGGATGAAATAATTCATTTACATGAAAACTGATCAGGCAGGGTTTCTACTGCACAAGAGGGATCTTTCTTCTATATAAATACACAAAATGAAAATAATGACAATAATAATCTACATTACACCATCAAAACTGTTTTTTTTATAATTGTTTATTCCTCTTAATATACTGATGGATATGTACTTGATATAGAAACATAAGTGTGGCCGGTCATTCTACTCCACACACGTACTGAACTAACAATTGATAAAACAATCTTTATACTCGAGTTCCATTTAGCTGGTTTTTATCTTTGATAAAGACCACATGATACAACCAAAAGCTCCAGAACAAGTGCGCAAGTAGACCTTGGAGATTGTGCATTTGTTAATGTTTTTACTGCTGTTAACAAGGTCAATAATTAACAAGAAGTCCAAGTGTTTAGAATAATGCAGTTTTTTATTCTGTATCCTCTCCTCCCCTCTCCTCTCCTC
>NW_023339807.1:14262940-14264513 GCF_004916995.1 Morone saxatilis | reverse complement strand
AATTTTCTCTCCTCTCCTCCCCTCTCCTCTCCTCTCCTCTCCTCTCATCTCCTCTCCTCTCCTCTGTTTTGGGACACTCTATCCTGTGCTAATGTACGCTGCATTCTGTTTCACCAGTACAGCGGGAGTCATCAAAAACTGCAAAGAAACAGGCCACATTTCTCCCCTAGCCCAGCACTTCTGCGTGTGTCTGCAAGTGTGCATGTGTGTGTGTGTATGTGTGTGCATGTGTGTGTGGGTGTGTGTGTGTGCCTGATGAGAAGAGCTGCTCAGCAATATTTAGCGTTACTGCGACAGAACAGCTTTAGGACAGAACAGAACAAGGCTCACCTTCAGAAAAGACGAAATGAGAGGCAAAGAGAGACACAGCGAAAGGGAAAGACACAGAAATATATTTCAACTTTTGGGGCTCCCTGATGAAACATTTTGCGTTTAGTGAGAGAAAAAAATCTCAATGCCAACACTAAAACCACCTGCATTTCACCCGACAGAAAAGGTGAGAAAGGGTGAGAAAGAAACTGTTATGACCTTTGTGGCAGAAACAAACCTGAATTGTCAACAAACAACAACAGGAAGAGTAAAAAAACTCTCACACTAATTTGTGACTTATTTGTATTACATACAAATTAGGACCTTTTTGGTTTCTGCATCACTGAATTTTTTTACTGTGTCACGCTGAAAACACAAAAACACTGCAGTGAAGGAGTCTTTTAAGTCAGTTATATATGACAATTATATATGACAATCAGTGTGTGTGTGTTGGGTGCTCAGGGCCACGGGTGTTGTGTGCTAATGAGTTTAACTCTAAAAGAACTATGTGTTATTCCAGTGAACAGTTTTTGTGTGTGTGTTCATGTGTTCATATTGGGGTATAAGGAAAGCAGCTGCCTGCCTGTCATATGCACCATATACGCACCCACATCCACCTACATACACACAGACCAGCTGGGCAGCGGCTCCGTGTTCGGTGTACGACACATGTGTCGGCCTTCAATGTGGCACCGCATCAATTAAAGCAAACAGGACATCTATCATGGCTAACCTCGGAGCAGCATCTGACACACGCACGCACGCACGCACGCACGCACGCATGCACACACACACACACACACACATTAACACGTTTCTCTCAGAGTATATTGTTACTTAATTGAATATTGAAGTTAATTCAATTTAAGAAGAACAAAATCCCAATTCCCAAAAACATTTTCCCTTAATAAGTAAAAATATGAAAGAAACTTCATGAGGAGCAACAGAGAAGATCTGATCCCTCTTATATGAACCACATCCCAATCAATCTTTAGTTAAAGGTTATATGATTTATTTTCAAGCACTGTGAATTACTGTGAGACCTTGCAGGAAGGTGTTAGGTCGTCAATTCAATGCAACTTTATTCATCTCTGAATTGGCAGTTGTATGCAGCAGCTTTCCACCCCCAAAATTCTTGCAGCATTAAACACACATCTTACACTTTATAGATTAAATACATCAAATCTAGCTATAGGAACTCAGTTTGATGACGACGGACAAAGTAAGAGTGACTTTTTCTTCCAGCCTTAATACTGTATAAGGA
>NW_023339807.1:14242856-14262862 GCF_004916995.1 Morone saxatilis | reverse complement strand
CTATCTATCTATCTATCTATAGCAAAATGTGAAATGTCTCCATCAGAACATTTTAAAGATATCTTGGCTGCATTATTCAAATCAAACATTAACTAAATGATCAGATTAAATAAAACCTGTGCTGAATCTCTATTTGTATTACAATCCTTTGCTCACAAGGCCTGCTGACAAAATAAAAAATCTCCTGTTTGTCCCAAAAATAAAGTGAGGTGCTGTTAGCAAAGTGTGAGGATGACACCAACAAGAGAACACCCAGAGCTTTCCACTTTCGGCTGCAATTCACACTCATGTGTGCTGCAGTGAAATATTGTCCCTTCCATCTTTAGAAATTACTCTCACATCTTCTATTTGATAGAGACACAGTGAGTGACTCGCTGTCACTTTGGCACTTAGTCTTTGCTGGTAGATCTAATTTTGAAAATGGATCAGTGCTTCCCTCTGCCTCTGAAACCGTCAGCAGACGAACATCTACATTCCTGTATGTGAGATGTGTGTTTCTGTGTGTTTCTGTCCATATGTGTCTAATGTTAGGATGTGTGTGCGTGTTTACATGACCTCTAATGATGATGAAATATGTTGTTAAGGTTGTAGGTTATTTTAGTCATCTGACAGTTGTTGTAGAGGTAGTTGTATGTTGTGTGTGTGTGTGTGTGTGCGTGCATGTGTGTGTGTTTAATTGGACCTCCCTGAGCCAGTCTCCAGGTGACGGAACTCATCTGCTCTTCCCCTGATTAAGGACAACAGATGGACTGGTATCACAACACACACACACACACACACACACACACAGGCCACCACTCACTCACCACCTACACACAACACCACACATCACACACACACACACACAGACAGAATACTTCCACAGTCATGAGTCATCATCAAACACATTGAAGACACACATACTGTACAAGTCATGTGGCCTGTAATCAATACCAAACACACACAGAGTGGAAATATATCTGGCCCTTCCAGTAGACGTCCATGCATCAAGCTCAAATGACCCCTCAGTGCCTCAGTCAATACAGTCTTCATCATCACCACCCTCCTCATCGTCCACCACCATGCCTTTCTGACTCTGCACTGTCCTCCTCCATCTGTTTGACTGACAGAGATTATAAGTTCATTTATTTAACCAGCAAAACCTAATGAGATTTAAAAAAAAGTCTCATTCAAGAAAGACGTGGCCAAAAACTAACAATGTGACCAGCATAGAAATCTGCTTTCCTGTTGCAAAATGAGTCATATTTGAAAATAAATAATATATAATTCATGAATATTTTTACTCGCGTTGACTCACAAGAAGACTGAAACACACACTGACATATCACATCTTTGAATAAGATGTCTTTAAAGCACATACCTTTTAATGTAATATCACTGTAAGCACTAATTTTATAGAAAGAAAGAAAGAAAAATGAAAGAAAGAAGAGAAACTAATCTTTCCTTTTTCTATCCTTGATGGATAACATTGACATACTGAATGCATTTCAGCACTCTGTAAGAAAAAGGTGGATCGATAAGTATCAAAAATACATGAAATGCACATATTTGAGTATTTATTTTAAAAACAACTCTATTTATTATAGTATTATTAATATTTATTTGCATTTAGATTGTTTTAAATTCACATTTTGTCTTTATTTTATTCAACATCATCTCCCCACATTGTCTAATTTCCCACAGATTCTGAGTCATTATCCATTATCCTCAAGTATCAACTTAACAACTCAGTGGGACCAAGTCTCTGCAACAACAGACCATATTAGCTCCAATAAACTGCAGTGGCGGGGTAGATAGACAAACTCTGTGAATACTTGATCTTTAAGTGGTTTATCTCTGTAGATCTGAGTCATCCACTGAGCTTCCTCTAACCTTTAACAGATGTTCAGCAACTTTCCAACAGCCCTGAGTCAGTGTGTCCTGCAGTACACCTGCCTCATTAAAACACAGCAGTACTTGTAAGGACACAAACGCAGTAATGTGTATTTTCTCACACTCTGGGACTAATTAAATCATATTTATACGATGGCATCCAGCTGATACAGTGCGTTTCCCTCAGATTATGAACCACAAAAGCTGCATTCACTTTAAGCTTCCAGGCTGTAGTTTATGTCAAACTAGACAACAATGTTTTGACTTTAACAAATTAAATCAACAGAAAGCTTCAGTTAAACTTGTTGTCATGTGCAAACACATCAGAAGCATCTGCTTTTGAATATTAAAGTAAGATTATTAAACTTGGGACGGAAAGGGAGACGGGATCAAAAGAGTGTGAGGCTGAATAAATGAAGTCTACACAGCTGATGACTCATTAACTTCTCAAATGATCTTCTTACATAATATCGACACGGAGCGGAGACAATCCTCGATCTCGCAGTAAAACTTGTCAATGAACCCAGTGTGACCCTGGAGCAGATATTACTCTACTCCCATATTAATCCGGCACTCACTGTAAAACACTCCATTTGGTCTACATCCATTTGCCTTCAGGGCCACATTAATGATAATTACGAGGCTCTCAGCATGCTGGTTAATAACCCCCATATAATCCATGTCATCGAAGTAAAAAAAAAAACAAAGATAGAAAATGCTTAGCAGGTGATAAAAGAAGAGGGAAACCAAAAAGAAGTATACATGGACTCCTAAAACAACCAAAAAAAAACCAAACAAACAAACAACATGCACAATATGGGACAATATTTAAAATGCACAGCTGAATCAAATCGACGAGTGCTTTAAAAAAAACAAACATAACAATTTCCATTCTTATCTCCCCAAAACATGGAGACTCGCTTCACACACACAGAAACTAACACACACACACACACACACACACACAAAATGAAGAGAGAAAGAGAGGAAGGAGGAGAATGAAAGACAGAGAAAGAAAGAGAAAGAGGAGGAGGAGGGGGGGTGATAACAGCTTCAATAAATCATCCGGGCCAGTCGCCGCTCCCCGGGGATGTGGGATGGATTAAATTAAGCACTCCCTCTACCCGTGTGTCTATCCATCCCTCCATCTCCACCTCTCTCTCTCTCTCTCTCTCTCTCCCCGCGCAGTATAAATGCCAACAGCTGATCGCGAGACGGCACACTCACGGGAACACCTCGCGGAAGCTGCAGAAAGAGAGAGACCGAGGGGAAGAGAGTGAGAGAAGAGAGAGTGAGAGAAGAGAGAGAGAGAGAGCGAGAAGACGAGAGAAGAGGGAAGAAGAGAGAGAGAGAGAGAGAGGAGGGGGATGCTGTTGATCCACTCGGCCGCGGGGAGTCTTACTGTGCTTTCTACCGACTTGGAGTGGGGTGTAAGTCCGTCATTAACGGGAACTAGGGACTACTTCTTGCGGCACGGAGAGGGAAGGACAATGCCCCGACATCTTTATCAAAAAGCTTCCAAAAAAAAATGTTCCCCTCCGTTGTTTTATTTTTTCTTCGAATCCCTTCCCTCTCCTTTCCTTCCTTCCACCTTCCTCTTCCCTCTTCTTTAACAGGAGGGCTGGAGAAGCCGTCGCGCGGCGCTGGCAGGGTTGCCTTCCAAAACCCGCCTCTTGTTTTGTTTTTTGTGTTTTTTTGGTTCAACTGCTTCACGAATCCTTCTCTGCCCGCGAGCCACAGAGAACCCCCCGAGGCACCCCCCTCCCCCCCCAGGAGGGAGCTGTCCGGTGCTGAAGTTGCATTTCTCACCTTTTTTTCTTTTTTTTTGTTGTTCCAAGGGGGACTAACGCGGGGAGACAGCCGGGGAGACTGACACAGGAACAAAAAAGAAATCATAAAATAAGCGGTCAACTATTTTACCGGATCAATTCACTGCTCGCGCTTCCCTCCAAAACCCCCTGAAGACAATCTTCCTCCCGGTTTTCCCCCTTCATCTTGTTGGTGTGTGACGGGCGACTCACCGAGCACGCTGGCCAGGCCGTCGGCGATCGGCTGTGTTTGTGGAGTGTGTGTGAGTGTGTGTGTGTCGGGTGTCGCACCACCATGCCAAGGTCTTTCTTGGTGAAAAAGGTGAAATTGGATGATTTCTCCACCGGGGCGGATTTGGAGAACGCCTACCGGCACAGGACAGACCTCAGCCTGCGGCTTCATGACAAAGGTAGGTCAGGCTTCCTACACACGCAGCATTAACAGGTGTCTCAAAAAAACAAGTCGCTCTGACAAGAGGAAGAGAGGGAGGAGGAGGAGGAGGAGGAGGAGGGTGACAGGCAGGGGAGCCTAACGAGGCTGTGTCCAAAATAAGGCGACATCTATGTGACTAAGAGGTGGATTTTACCTGTTGTGTCCTGGAGGGATTCCCTCACTGAGATTGTCCACTGACCCCAGTGGTTGACACTTTGGTGCAGACCTGAAGTGCTAGTTGGTGCAACTCCTGACTGAAGAGACTACTGTTTGGTGTTTGAATGAAGCATTTTATTCCCCATGGCATCACCTGTTCTTAAAATATCCTCTGTAGCCTTTCCATTCCAAACTCCTCCCAGGGTGCTGGGTACCTGTAGGGTGATGTGACTGTACTGGAAGCAGACATGCAGCCTGTAGTCACTGATTACAGCACAACAGCAGAAAGCACAGTGCTATCACGTAGCTGTTACCGTCCTCATGGGTAATAAAAGCTTTCAAAGCCCCACACTAAGCAGTCCTCTGCAAAATAAGTAATTACACTTCACTGCGGAGGACTGTAAGAGCTCAGAGAACAGGATGAGGTAGGATACGGTTAAAACTGTGAAGAACTGCCACTCTCAGTAACCACTACACCCTCCTCAGCGAGCGTTACCACACCACATAATCTAAGGCTTTATTTACAGGGAGTGTAGAAGCTTAAACGGACTTGATTTTAAGCGTTTTGGGTTGGTTGTAGGAGTTGAGTTGCCACTGGAGCAGAAAGGTCACTTGAGAAATCAACTAAATCCAGCACGTCCCATGTTTAATCGATTTTGGCTCATAGTCAGCGGGGACCTTTCCCCCCCTACGCAGGCTAAGTAAGGTTAAAAAGAGATAAAGACAGGACAGTGCTTATTAATATCTGGTCCACTTCCTCTTGGTTTGGTGGAATTAACAAAAAGAAAGGCTCGGTATAAATGTCGTCCTCATGAGGACCTGCTTCTGCAAGTTCACTGGGATGCTGTTTAAGATGTTGCATGAAAGCTCTTCCTCTTGTATCCTACAGGTTGGCTGTAGATGTTTTACACCGAAATTAATCTGACAAAACATAGTAACACATGATGTCTAATAATAGTTTATATCATTTAATCCTCCACTGCCAAATTTCTCCACCAACCGCCTCCAGGTAGAGCACAAATAAGCAGCGGTTTAGTAATACTTTTATGTAACAATGCTGGGACCAGAAGCCTTTGTGTTTTCCTGACTTGATCGCGTAAACCAATTTGCCCCATTGCAGGCTCCTATCCTATGTTCTGTATGGGGATCTTTATCTGTGCTCCGTCTCCAGGTATATACCGGTCCCCTTTTTGCGGTGTCGGCAGATTTTTGCACAACAAAATAAATGCATTACTCTTTGTGCACCTTCAACAGCTGCAACAAGAAAACTGGATCAACACTGACACTCCTGACTGGAGTCACAGTCGAGCTGTTGAATATAAGTTAATGGGAACAGAAAGTAACATTTCTATCCCGAGGGATTTGAGATGTTGGGCTGTCTTGGTATAACTGTTGAGCATGGATTCAAATGTATTTTTAGATTTACTCTTTAGGGCTAACAAAGCCGGGCTCCACTGCAATTATCCTGTGGACAGTGTGATTCATTTTGCTCTAAAGCCGTGAACTTCCTCGCACCCTGAAACTGCGCGCATCACATTTTACATGGACAACCAGAGATGCCTTTGCCACGGAAATTCAGCCACTGCATCGCTTCCGCCCCAGTGTCATTGACACGACGGTGCACATCAACATGTGTATTCTGTGTGTGGCCTTGCCTGCATTTCTCTACTTGTAAAGCAAAAAGCTGTCAGTGGTGTATTTATAATGTCGAGGTTAACAAGCCCTGCTCGGCCTGACACGCGATCTGCCGCCTCAGCAGCACCGTGTAAGGCTGCCTGTCCTGGCCACCTCTTGTCTCCCTCTCTAACATCTGATGATAACTGCCTAATGCAGCTTCTACATACAGCACAGCACATGCTCTACCCACAACAGTGCTCCATGCTAGGAACAAGGCTCTGCTCTTGGAATAATTTATATCCCACTCGTGTTCTGTGCCTTGTGTGTGATGGGACTGTGTATTCAGACGGGACGCAGTTGCAGATATGTAGTAGCAGTTATCGTATGGAGACAGATACTGTATGTTGCTTCTGAACCTTACTCCAAAATCCTCCGAGAGCCTGGATGAATAATAACAACGTCAATTTATTAAAGGAGAAAAAAGGTGTAGCACCAGATATTTTGACGATGCTTGTGATGAACTGTGATCGCAACAGGTTTCCCTTTAACTAAAACATGCATAAAAAGGTCCAAAAAAGACACGATATCAGTCTTGATATAGTGCAGAATAGCTTTTTATTATTTCCTTGCCTACTTTCCTGTGTATCTGTGGTATGTTGTTATTTGGTTGGCTCAATATAGATGTAACTTCTAACAAGTTAAATTAGGAGTAGGCACTGGGTTTATTTCAGGTGTATATAAGATAGAGAGAAAAAAAGAGAAGGGAGCCTATATTGCTACTATTCAGTATGCAATGTCACGGGTTGTGTTTATGGATACCTGTGTGCAGGGACAGTTAAGTGTGCATTTGAGCTAATAACCCATCAGTTGTGTTTATTCAGACCACCAAGCCAAACCTTCGCTGTCACACACACGAGCAGAAAACAACACGTGTGTAATGACACACTTGTAGATCCACACTCAAAAACCATCAGTGAACCAAATCTAAAAGTATTTTATAATGTATAATGTGTGTGCCTGTATGTATTGATGCTAGTTATTATGTATTTATGTACACTACTGTACGGTACATAATTATGCATTTCTATATTTAGCAAATGATGTAGACACATGAAGACAAGAGGGATTAGTAGCATCCTCCAACCTGCTCATATACATCTATACTGTTTCGGAATGAGTTTTAGTCACTGTGTTTTGCCTAAAAAGCTTGGCGTGCAGGTCTTCAACCCCCCTGATCTGTAAACTCCCCCCACACTGTTGACTGCACTGATTGAGCCTGCACAGCAGCCTCGCTGTCACTGTGCCAGCCACCTGCACTGCACTGGATCTGTCCGTGGTGCTGATGCTCATTTTCACACTCTAAATCAGCTTTCTCAAGTTCAGGGTCAGCCTGTGTGCATTTCTCTTTCACAGAGGAAGTGTTTTAACTGCAACCTTTGAGAACTGAGAGGAATTATATCGCTGAATTGTCTCCGGACTAATACTGCAGGATTTTTTCACACTCTACTACTGGCCACAGGTGTGCAGGAGAGAGACAGATGTTCCGTGTTACAATAAAATACTCTCACATATGTTAGAAGTTGTTAAAAGTAGTTACAGTTGGTGCTGCTTTATTGATGGTGAGAATCGTCCACTTATGCAGGGCAGATGCAGGGAATGGGGCTTGGCCATGGTTGCTGCAGTATTACTCCAGGGCAGATACGTACTGGAGGACTGTCACTGTATTCTCTGGACTTTAGTTAGTGTGGAAGTTTTTATGGGTTCATTTAGAGTGAGAGGAGATGCCTTCTAAAAACAGCGTGGTGCCTTTTATCGACAAAAACAATACTGCATATAACCACAGATGCTCTTGTGGTTTAATGTACTGCAATCACATATAAAATTACAGACCCAGAATCCGATTTTACTGGAACCTTCTGTTTGTTGTCATCCTCGGTTTTCTGCTCTCTCAGTTTAAAGGAAAAATGCATCTGGTTTCTCAACACACCCCGTCTGTCATGTAAGCATTTGTGTCCAACCATAGCACTTAGTGAACAGCTTAATGGTGTTTCTACATACACATACAACAACATGTTAGGAACAAGACTGAATGAACCAGACCTTTGGAATATTTATGTCGACCCATCGTCTCTGTGTTTTGTTTCATAATAAATGCACTCAAGCGGGATGCAGACGCAGGAAAAAAACACACCATACAGCTGTATAATGCAAGCTTTAGATCAGTTTAGGGTGTTAACATCACCAAGCAAGCACTTCTTTAATTCCACCAATTCAGACTGTGTAATGCTGGTCAGTATACTGAATCTCCATCATTACTGTCTCTGTGAAGAAAGATAGGCTCGAGAAAAGAGGACTATCTGATTTCACTCTGCTCTTCCTGTCCAGCTGGCTACAGCAGTCTAATGGCGTTAATCCAAACTTTGTTCCCTGTTGTCTCCCTGTTAGACAGACGTGCAGTAGCGAATGTCCTTTTCCTACTGGTATATGAACCAAGGGTCTCTGCTGTGTTGGGGGATTTTTTTGCGCTTGAGCCCCTCTGTGCCTCTTTAAATCTTAATATCGCACATTTTCTTATAAGTTATGTCATGTCTACATCAGGGACGATCTGTATATCTCTGTTTCCCATGCTAGGCTTCAGTGTAAACCCATTTTATTCCACCTTCCACCAGAGTGTTCTACAACCTAACACTGTTTTCTTTTCCACATCAGCTGGTTACATCAGCGACTACATCAGCCCTGTTGTGTACGATGGTGAGAGTGACAGTGGGATCAAGGTGCCCTCACCCGACCCCCTCTATGATGGTATCCACAGTGACTACGGGGCCCCTGACTCTGAATCCCCTGACAGTCCCGGCTCAGAAATCACTGACGGTTACATCAACGGAGATGCTGCTGTGAGTGAGGGTTACACAGTCGATGCCTTCTTCATCACCGATGGCCGCTCGAGGAGGAAAGCTCTCAGCAGTCCCAGGACCATCCAGAGGCACACCTGCAACGAGTGCGGCAAAACCTACGCCACGTCTTCCAACCTGAGCCGGCACAAACAGACACACCGCTCGCTGGACAGCAAGCTGGCAAAGAAATGTCCCACCTGCGGGAAGGTGTACGTGTCCATGCCCGCCATGGCCATGCACCTGCTCACTCACGACCTCAAGCACAAGTGTGATGTGTGTGGGAAAGCGTTCAGTCGACCCTGGCTTTTACAGGGCCACATGCGCTCTCACACGGGCGAGAAGCCGTTTGGATGCGCGCACTGCGGGAAGGCCTTCGCAGACCGCTCGAACCTGCGCGCTCACATGCAGACCCACTCGGCCTTCAAACACTTCAAGTGCAAACGCTGCAACAAGACCTTCGCGCTCAAGAGTTACCTGAACAAGCACTACGAGTCTGCCTGCTTCAAAGGCCCCTTCTCTCCTCTAGGTCCCCTAGATGCATGACCCCCCTGCATAGATAAAACAACTGACAAAACTGCAGACATAAATTACCATTATCCTTACAGACTGACCTGCAGACACAAACAATCTATTTTTGGTCAGAATATGACCTTGCTTTCCCGCCTTCCCTTTCTCTCACTTGCCCTTCACCTTGCTTTCCCTTGGAGCCTACTCATGATGATGAAGATGACGAAGATAGCACAATTTTTCCTCCTTGAGTTTTGCCCACTTAAGGATTTAACTGATGTACGCATGCACTTCCTCAAGAACTGTTCACCTCCTCTTCCTCTGTCTGTTCTGGATAGAGACAATAATACTAAAATGGCTTCCCTCTGGCATCTAGATACAGTACGGCACCATATATTTTGGGACACTGATGGTGATGAGGACGACGACAAAGACAATAGTAAGCCTATAGCTACTGGGTTCCTTCCTGCACTGAAACACAGTGAAAGAGTTTTTCCTTCTGATTTTGTTTTTTGGGGGAATAATAGTAATAATAATAGTAATAATAATGATAATAATAATAATAATGTTCTGCTGCACCAAGTGACCATATTCTCTCCACTACTGAGGTAAAAAACACTATTTATTTATTTATTTATTTATTTATTTATTTATTTATTAACTTACTTATTTGAGCATTTTTCCTTTTTTATTTGTTATATGTTTATACTTGATTTGATAACAATGAAGTGATACCGTTACGTTATTTGTTGCACTTTAATTTCTGTATATGTATGTAGGATATTTGCCAACCTCTTTCTATCACTACAGGCCAAAGCATATGTCACTTTTTTTAGTACTATTTTTTTCTATTATGTTGTTTATCTTTTTTCTTATTAACGTTTTTGCATGCAAAAAAAAAAAGAAATCTATGCCAACATCATAAAAAGCTTATGATTTTTGCCAAAATCCTATAGATAGAACCTGAGGGCAATATTTTTCTCTTGGAGCCTCCGTAGGACTCTTTAAAAGCAATAATCACCTAATGCATGGTATTTTATGATGAAGTTATGAAGTATTACCTACTACTGTATAGCAGTTTAAAAATCAGGTATGTTTTACTTCACCTATAGTCATAAACAGAAAAATACTAATATTACAGACATCAGGGAACATGCCAACGTAGTGTTAGAGTAACAAAAATAAAACTCCTGTCTTTCCTCTCTTGTTATGCACTGCCTGCCTCTTAGTGAGTAGAACTAATGTAGGATGTAGGCTAGAGAGGCTGGGATCAGCTGCCTGCTGGGTGTGAGGCCTATTGTAGGATAACTATAACCCTGACAGACCTGCTCTAGGCTATCTCTAGAATGAAATAAGCCTGCTAACAATAACCAACAGAGGCCTAGTTTTGGATTAGGCCTCCACATATTTCACTCAGATTGGATCATTGACCATTCATGACCTCAATGGTTTATTAAAGGTTCTGGTATGTTAAAATGGCACTTATATGTGTTAAAAACATCTTTCCTGTGTCATGCCGCCAAATAATGTAACAACAGGCCTTTAACAGACTTTTCAATAACCATAACAGACCAATCGTATCTTTGTTCACAATAAATAAACAATAAGGTTAATAGAACGATCAGATTGGAGAACTTTGCAAGTAAATGTGCACCGACACAAAATGATAGTTAGGATACATGGTATTTAGAAATACTCAGTAGACTTCCAATATGAAACCAAGTCAAAGTTTGGTGCATTGTTGAAGTTGGACCAAGGCCAGCTTTAAATTCAATGCATTATTCAACTACCCTTCCAGTGCACTTCCAAACCATAAAGCGTGCAGTCTCAAACCACAGAAAAAGCATGCACTTTAGCTGGATGGACCGAGTGCTGATTATTCTGCAGTAGGCCCCATTTAACCCTACTGGGCCGACCATAGGCTAACTCTATGAGTGATATACCTACAAGACAGGCTTACTCTAATCAACCCCAACCCGTAGACGGTTTAACCCTTTGATCTAGGTGGCCAATACCAGTGTTGCTGAACCCAGTTCTCTGCAGCTCAGAAACCTTTTCTACAGACTCATGGAGCTTCCTGAGAGACAGACTGAGGACACACAGATCTGCACAAAAAAAACTGAGTGCTTGTTTAAACGCCATATGTATTCATTGTAACCTTGCATAGACACACACGTGCATGGGTGCATGCCCACACATGCGAGCACCCAGTGCCTGCTGATGAGCTGTTGTGGGAGACACAGGGAGTATCTGTGTCTACAGTCAAGCTTTAAACAGTTGAAAAGAAATGGATTTAATGTTCAGATGTGAATCTCTGACAAAGGAAATTTTGATAATTGCAGTGTTCAGATTACTCAGTTAGATGGGATTGACTGATATCAAACACGATTTAAGGTCATAGGAACAAAAGGAGAGTCTGTACTAAAACATGGACCCATTACTTAAATTCATTCACATCTCAGAGATGTGAAAAAGTTATAAGACCAGTATGACATCAAAACGTCCACATTTTGTAACAAAAGCCTTGCAGGAGACCATACAATCTTTAAGTATTTTACAAAGAAGCTTTTCTTTTTGTAAAAATGTATCTCACAAGTCAGTAAGAAAGAGGGAGTTTTGTTGTGAGTGGAGCAATCAGTATGTGAGTCACCAAATTGCAGGTCTTATCTCGCTCCCTGCTGTGTGAACTCGATTTGAGCTGCAATTATTTGAATAGTATTTGACAATTAGTCATAGAGCTCCATCTTGTTAGGGCTTAAATTTGTGTCTTTGTCTTTTTATCTGTGATTTTTAAGTCTTGTTCAAAATATTCACAAGAATCATAAAAAGTTGGTAAAAACATTAAAACACAAGGACCTCACACAAATACGAACTAAAAGCACAAGTATGGCAATGAGACCATATATGCAAAGAAAACAAGGCTCCATGGAAGGCAACCTGCGGCATCTGTAGATATAAAAGGCTCATTCTAAGGTAAAAACATAAACAATTCCTATATTCAGGTGATTATACACTAATGAAAACATAGTTATGCATGTTACATTCTATTTCTGCCAACAGATCCTTCCTAAATGTTACACACTGGACCTGTAATACATCTCAGAGACACCTTTCCCTGACAGAGACATAAATAACAATATGCTAATATTTTAACCACTGACTCTGAAGTATTAGTTCTCATTTCCATCTGAATGAGGAAACAGTAATAACACAATTTCTGCCGTAGCGACTGAGCACAGTGCGACGCTTAGAAAAGTTGCTGAACAAACCACTGAGACTATCTCCGGCCATGATGTCTCCGGTTGCTGTTTTACGCGTTGCAGATTGTATCATTCTGTATTAAAACTCGATGCAAACCTTGCACTGCAGTCTAAAGGTCTTAAGGGTATTTGGCTAACGTTGTTATGTGTTTGTATAGTGGTTTTGAGGCAGAAAGGCTGAGTGTGTGCGTCTGTGTGTCTGTCTCTGGGTGAGCTCCAGGTCTGTTCTCTCTAAGCACTTCCATTCTAGTCATCTCCACTTTAAAGAAAGTAGCACAATGAAACTAGAATTCAGGTAGAGAAGAATTAAAAACCTTGTACTAGCTTGACCTCTCTTCTTTTTTGTATTTCCAAGTTAAAGAATGATGGTAACCTAAATAATCATTTATTGCAAGAGGGTTTGTAAAGAATCCTTTGGATTGAGACATTTTTACTGCTGTATAGCGATATCTGACACACCTTATCTCAGGAGGTTTGGCTCTCTGCTGCAGAGAGAGGATCTCCTGGGGGTTTTTTTGAGCCAGAATTCAGACAATGTAAGCACAATGAACACAAAGCATTTTGTGGCACTTCATAATAAAGAATAATCTTAACCAACCAAGGCAGTTTGTTGTAGTTTTGTGTCTTGTCTTGTTTTAAGATATAATGAAGTATTCAGTCAATCTCCATAAATACACAGCATAGAAATAGGAGCAGTATTGGACTGTAGCTGCACTTAAGTGGTGAGTAATAAAGGTTTTTTCATTCCCTTTTAACTCTTTTGACCCCTTTATTTTCTCCTCAGTTCAAGTAGCGTTTAAAGCAATTCATGCTAATTAAGTATGTTTACCTTGAAGTCAGAACAGCGTTGAGTTCATTTACATAGAAGAACACTCAACTCTCAGCTCTGCAGCACATACTTTGTATTAGATTTGTCAATATTGTATGTTTGAAGAGGGACTGGGCTAACACTGGTGCACAGTGTGCTCATTAGCACTCTTTAGGCTGGAAGCTATCTACCAGTAATGGGGCTGCCTGGATGGCTAAATACATCAGTTTTTTAATTCTATATTTGAACAGTTAACAGAGGTCAAGTAGTTTATCACTTAAAGCCCCTGAAAACTTTGTTTCAGTTTTGAAGGATTGCTCTATAACCATTATGAAACAATGCATATTAAAAAATCTCCTACGGTATTATTTTAATAAAACTGAAAACAGCAACAATCATCCAAAAATTGCTCTAATTGATGCTCAGAGAGTATGAGACATCACCTTTTTCTATAAATCTCTTATTTTCTCTCATATTTAAGACCAGTTTGAAAATCAACTTATTTAATAGGCTATTTGTTACAAGTAGGCCTTATAATATCACTATTGCTGGTTCAACAGCTGTTCAATACAAACACTAAGAAAATAGTTTACTATATAGACACATTGTGCACTGTGAACACACAGTGATGGACAGAGTCAAATATTGGAATTGGAAAAGTTTTTTCTTCATTACTGAAACTTTTTCACCAGACAGAACTTTTAAGGGCTTGCTCTGCAAAACTTGTCAAGTGTGAAGAACTGCAGGAACATAATGCAATACTACTGCTACAGAATGATGGAAATTGAAATACACTAGAAGAAGAGAAATTCAACACTTGCTGAAATGAAATGATTTTTTTTTTTACCTCAATAACAACAATAAAGAACTGAAAACACAAGAGCCCGATGATGTTTCTGTGTACTGGAAGAGGGTCACATTGTTGTTTTCTTCTGGTCTATGGAGGCTATGGAGCCGCAGTCATGTGGGCTTTCAGTGACATTGCAGACATTAGCATGGGAAACTGACCAACTAACCTTCATCTTGCAGTGACTTTGAATCAAAGGTGACCTGGTTAGGCATCATTTCAGATGGCCCTCACATCAGAGTAACAACTTTTCATGTGAATGTCAATTTTGATAGCCTCACTGCAGTTTTATGGCTAGTTGATAAATTTAAGACAACAGCAGACAATGCATTTTTATTAGATAATTATTAGATTATTCTGAAATCAGTTTGTATGATAACCTGTTACATGCAGAGGGTATGTAGCCAATCCTCTAGTGAAGTAACAGTCCAACCTTGCTTTTAGCTCCTAGTGAGCACAGGCAGTCAAAATCTATTGTTGCTATGCCAACACTTGTGGTATCCAAGGCAATAAACTATCTACAGTATCTATAGTAGTAAACTATCTGAACTGCCTCAACAAAGACACAATGCAGCACTCTGCAGCTTTATGAAGTACAGTATATCCCCAGAAAATTGGTTTCATAGCAGTTGCAAAAATACAGAAAAGTGACTGCCCACGTCTATGAATCACCTTCTCCTGCCTTCCTCCTGTCTTCAAACTTCTCCACATCTTTTTGTTTTCTCTCATATTTTTTACCCCTCTCTTCACATCTGGTTTTCTCTCCTCTGCCCTCCTGTCTCCTCTCATCTCCTCTCTTCCCTGTCCTCTCTCCACCTCCATCACCTGCTTGTGTGTTCCTTCCTTACTATCTCCCTTCCTCCCGCATGCTCTCCACCCCTCTTCCTCCAACCACCTCTTCTTTCTCTCTCCTGCCAAGTCAAACCAGGCCATCAGGCCTTTGAGGACCTGAAAGTCATTTAACTCCTGGTAGATAATAAGTCTTAGAATATAGCTCCTCTCAGATAATAAGCTTTATCACTTGATTGCTCTGCATGCTCCCTACTGTCTTTGGATTCATGTCCAGGGACCTACTCAAGCGAATCACACTATTTCCTTTCTGGCAAGTCTCAAATTAACACTGTGTGTGTGTGTGTGTGTGCGTGTGTGCGTGTACTACTCATTACATGGAATGAGGGATTTGCTGAGGCTGCAAAATAAAATAAAATAATCAAAGGTTACTTTCCAATAGTGAACATGTCTGATTGGTGAAAACAGTTCAGCAGTTAAGGTTTAATTGTCCACAACTGTGACATTAACCTCTTTACTTAACCATCATGCTGACTTTAATTTTGATCGGCTTTGATAGTCCTACAGAAACGTCCGTCTCCCCACCTGTCCTCCGTCCTGTCCTGCTTTTTTATTTTCACTTTGACCTCCTCTCTCCTCTGCTCCACCTCTCCTCCCCTCACCACTAAACTCCTATCTTAACTAAACCATACCATGATTAGCATTTTTTACTTAATCATTAGCTAGTATCTGAAATAAATAGGAAAACTTCAAAAGAAAGAACTTAAATACAATAAATAACAAAATTAGGTCTCTGTACTCAGTAAAATAAAGTATAACACAGATTTTAAACCTCTTTTAAGGTGAATTTAAGGTGAAGAATTTAACAAATCTGAGGTCATTTGACTGATTGTCAATGCGATTTAATTTGAGGGAGTTTATTTGAGACTGGTAGAAACCTGGACAGCCAGTATCTTCTTTCAGAGTGACTATCAAATATCCCAGATGATGATCTCCAGACTGCAGGAGAGCTTGTGAGGAGTTAAAAGATCAGTGATGTAACTACTGTAAGCCGGCTGCTGTGAGTAAAATCTTGTTTCGGAGGTTTTGCTGACTAATGCAGGTGTAAAGAGAATTCTAGCGAGATGTAATTGAGACTTAAATGAACACTTATGATCCAATTTTGTAAATCCTCCAGAGAAAGAACTCTGCAACAAGTTCATTTAGGCTAAGCTAGTTGTCCCCAGTGACATCAGCGTTCCACCTCAGGTGTCAGGGGGTCAAGATGTTTAACTACGTCGTGACTAATAATGATGACCTAAGATTTGCTGGTAATCAGCTGTGGGAAATGTTTGAGAAAGCAGAAATTATAATGATCACATCACTCATCCTCTCTCTTTCTTCCCATTCCCTCTACTCTCATTGTGTCCCCCTCTCACGTCACTCCCCCTCCAACCAACCTCAGTAATATTACAGCAGTAATCAGTCCAGCTTCCTCTGGGCTCTGTGATGTCATCTGTCAAAGCAGGCATCATTATGTGCTTTATGAACTAAGTCGTGCCATGCTGCGCTAGGATAGCGCATATCAATTTAGACAATGCTTTAAAACATTAAATAAAAATTTTTTTGGTCCGCTACAGCATTGATATCTGCTCTGTAAATCACTTGTGTTCTCCTTTGAGAAAAAAAAAAAATCAGAAACCAAAAGGGTTTCATGAGGATTGCCCCTAGTTTTACATTTGGTGTCCGTTGACGAAGATGGAGACTTTATTTTGATACAGCCAATTCAATCTTGCATAAAGCAGTAAGATCAATGTCCTGTCAGAGGCAGAGACGGTCACACAGAATGAAGGCTGGACGGCAACCTGCTACACAACACAAGAGCCACAGAAACAACCGAGATTTGCTTTACTGCTAAAATCTCCTTCTTATCTAACTTACGAACAAGTCTTGTGCTGTACCATAGCTTGTTGAATGAACCAGCAAACAAACATTCACCAGGGAATGTGCACTGCTACAGCACAATAAAGAGCATGTAAACGTACCTACTAACTACACTCTGTCTGCCCACGACATTCACGTTACGGCGCAAAATTGTTTATTTTGTCTGTGGTTCCCCCTGCCCAAGCTTTCAGATATGTATTATTATATTAATATGTTTTATTATATTAATATGTTTATATTAACAATCTATTTAAAAAATATGTTGATATTATTTTTTTTTCATATAAGGGATGACCAAATGTGATTTTAAATAATTGATAGGTATGAAATAAGTTTTGATTTCACACAATGTTTTTAGAGTGCTGTACTGGGTTCAGTTTTCTTGCACCAAACAAGCATTTACAGAAGACCAAACTAACTCCATGGAATGTGATACATTGAGTATCATTTAAAATAAAAGAAGTGAAGATCAATGTATCACATGAAAATATGAAAACAAGATGACAAGGTGAAAGCGATGAACCTACAGAACATTATCACCCTCTGCTCCCCTGAGCTTTACAGAGCTTTATAGTGAGTTTCAGCTTATTAACTGTCTGGCCCTAAACTATTTCCACTCTTATACTGTCACTCTTAAACAGCACAGCTGTTCTTCCTCATCTGGTTTAACTAAATTAGAAGACTTCCAATAAACAAACATTATTGCTTATGTTTTGCATTTGTTTTCGAACTTTCAAACTTGGCGTTTTAGAAGTGATATACAAACACATATCATCAGAGCTACTTCCATAATAAAGAAAGGGATGTTGCACCAGCTTGGTATGATCCCATGTGGGTAGATAAACAGTATGTGCATCTACTGTACATATTAGACTAGAATCGCTCTTAATCTTCTGCTAAGCAATCGGTGCAGCCACTCTTCAACTCCCACTCCAGACGAGCATCATGTTGAGAGCGAAGCAGTGTACTGTGGGACAGGGCTGTGAATGTTCTCACCACATCCCAGGCTATTTGTAGAGATGGCAGCTGTCATCAGAAACATCATCAGGCTGAAGACAAGTGCTGTTCACAACTCTGGTAGGTGGAGGTGTGGAGTGAAGAGAGATGATGTTGAGCTAGTAGATAAACACTAAGATTTCTCATTAGTCTTTGTATCCCAAGTGGTTCGCCTTCTCAATTAACAATTTAAACGCATTTGTCTGGTACAGCTTACTCAATACGCAATGGGTAAATATGCATGTACTGCAAGAAATGATATTGATCTATACAATAATAAGATGGCAATTGGAGAGCAATTTATTCCTTGCACTGCTTCTCTTTCTTTTGTTCTTTCACTCTCTTTTTCCCATGCACACAATCGAGAACAGATAACATTTTACTTTTTCCAAGACAGCTAACTGGTAGATTTATTCCGGAAATACTTGTCAGAAAACAACAATATTCACGCGGAAAAATAAACATTTACAGAAAAATATTTGCAGGAGGAAATAGCATGCTGCAAGGAAACCTCCCTTCTTCTCGATAAGACACATTAAAAAGATGTCAAAGCTGTAAGCACTGTGTCACACCTTAAAAATAGCAGCCACATGTAGCTTGTGTGGCAACAGGCCTTTTATAGTAGAGCTGTTAAACTGGTTTCTCCTCAGTCTGATATCAGTGATGGCTGCTAACAAGATGAAAGATGCCCCAACACGATATACAGATGTGTCTGAGAGCATGGGTGCGAATATCCTAACTCCATGTAGTTTGCATATGTGTGTTCATCATTGTTTGTCTAAAGGCAATATTGCTCACCTACAGTGACAATGAGTCACAGTTTCGGTTAGAGGATATAAACGCTTCGGGGCCAGCTGCAGGGCCAGGAAATAAACTCAAAAAAGCAAGACAACGTTGTTTGTCCAACAACGTGAATCAAATGATTTTTGTTATTCACTGAGTGCAAAGTGGTATTTTGGTCACAGTGACAAGATAAAATACACTAAAGGTTCCACCACACACACACACACACACAAAATAACTTGTGTTATTTGTAGCTCCTAATTTGATACTTCTGTGGAGCACTGCAGGCAGCAGATTTGAAGTGTCAGCAACAGCGGTACCTGCACTTACAGTGACAGGAGACGCTGATATGTTTTATTTATTGTTTAGTGGCGGTGTGAAGTTCCCTTCATTCAGTTTGCAGAAACCTACAAAACAAACAATAAACTAATCTATAGAGTCTCTGATGTCCCTAAATTCAAACTACAGTATGTTCAGAGCAGATGAATTACGGTTGATTATGTGCACACTGAGCCACTGAAGACAGATGGCACAGTGAAGCAGCTTTTGTCTCATTCAGCTTGTAAGGCTGCTTCTGTTTGACTAAAATAATTATGATAATATTTTGTTTTCAACAATCTACTGATAAGTAATTTCTGTTAAATTTTTGCTCATGGTTAAATTAATAATATCACCAGTTCCAACGCAACAACACCAAAAATACCATTATACCTGGAACTTCTGCTTCATCAGATTCATCAACACAAAAATCAGAGCTTCTAAAAACCACCAGTTTACATAGTATTTTGCAGTGCAACAACATAAAACTGAGACTTGTTAAGCCAGTGTGTAACCTAATACAGTCAGAGACACTGCGACCATGAAGTTTGATTTGGTAGAAAATTCCCAACTCTTATAGTGAGCTTTCAAAGAATCCAAGCAGCAGTGAGGATTCTGTTGGGAGAACTAATCCCCCTTAACAAACAGATACAGTACATCTTAGTGCAGTCAACAATACCAAAAGCTTAGCACAAGGAGTAGGTTGAGGCGGTCGACGGAGCTGTACCAGCAAACAGTGTTGGCATGCAGCAGAGTGATTGTGAGGACTGTCAGGCAGCCATGTGCACCTGTTTGAATATGATTGGTTGTTACTAGTCTGCTGATCACCAAGTAACTGATGAATGAGCTAATGGTGTGAATGAAGCACCAATCAGCTAATTCCTAAACTAACACAACGCTCCATTAGTAAAGAAACTGCCAATGACAACAACTTAATGTTAACACTAGAGATTTTACTTGAGTCATGGAGGTCATTTTAACACACACACACACAC
>NW_023339807.1:14242541-14242756 GCF_004916995.1 Morone saxatilis | reverse complement strand
GCAAATACTCACTCAGCGAGAGAGACTGAGAGAGAGACACAAAGAGAGAGAGAGAGAGAGAGAGAGAGAGAGAAAGAGATGGGGGAAAGAGAAAGAGAAGGTGGGAGGAGAAAAGAGGGAGAAAAGGAAATAAGACACAGAGAGCGCAAGCACTTAGGGAGTTGAGTAGAAAGTGAGAGACAGAGTGAGTGGGCAAGAAAGAGAGAGAGAGAGAG
>NW_023339807.1:14242285-14242464 GCF_004916995.1 Morone saxatilis | reverse complement strand
GGAGGAGGAGGAGGAGAGAGGATGGAGGGATAGAGGTAGCTCAGGGAGGAGAGAAGGGAGACTTGACCCAGATTGGGAGCCTAACGGCAGCAGCAGCAGCAGCAGCAGCTGAGTGAGCCGGTGAATGTTTAATAGCGCCAACCACTTGCACGCTGACACTCACATACATGCACACACAC
>NW_023339807.1:14240152-14242250 GCF_004916995.1 Morone saxatilis | reverse complement strand
ACACACACACACACATCCATCCACCCACCCACACACACACAGAAACAAACTGACACTGTTGACTGCGACTCTTGTTGCTGGAGTTCAGCTCAGGCCTGTTGATTTACTGTGGTGGTGATGTGATTATCTATGTAACCGGAATAAAAAAAACACAGTCCAACCATCCACCCATGCAGTGGATTTACTGGTGATGTACAGCCAGTACGGCCATACGGCCATGTGAGTCCACTTTCTCTTCTGCATCAGCACTTCACTGACGGTCAATTGTGGAAATCCTCCATCCAGCACTTGCAGCATTACAGTACGCAACTATATGGTGTATCAGCACTACATTAGCTGCCATCGCAAATTCAGTAAAAAAAAACAACACAAACTTACTCCTGTGCACACATAATTGGAGACTCTACTTTATTCTACTGGAAACATTAGATCCTCTGATGTTTGTCAATTCATTAAAATATCTCAAAAGCCTTGACAAAGCTCAGGAGAGCAACACTTTACAACAGAATGAGTCTACAGTTTGTAAAGTTATGTTTCTAGCTCTGCATTTTTGGACCAAATCAATGACCAGGCTACTTCACCCCAACACTTCTGCCTTGAATCTGTCCTGCAGCAGCACTTCAATGGACACTATTGGAGAACTGTTTAATCTCGCATCAATACCGGATTAGTGTTGCAGCAGCACTGCAACCTGTTCTGTCTCTTATGAGTGACTACATTCAACAGGCAACCTACATTTCCCCTCCTTATGTTTAAAAGCATTACCTACAACAATTAGACTAAAATGAACAATTTAATAACTAATTAAACTAGATATTATTGTTCTTATGTAATGTCACATTATTATATTATTATCTGCTGGAGAAAACCTCTAAACATAAGATCCTATGGGTGGGCATTCGTTTTTTGTACAGGTGTACCATCAGAGTATGTAGTGCTACATACATGTAGATATAAGGGAATAGTATGTGTAGTTAGAGGATAAGGGGTTAACAATCCGGGAACTTTATAATAATGTATACTGTAGATATTTGACATATTGTACCTACTGTAATATTACAGGGTACTGTATGGCCTGCTGAATGAGAATCTGGACTTTTGCAGGAAGGTCTTTTAAGCAGCTGGATACCTATTCAAATTAGGGCTTTAGTGCGTACCACCAAACACACACACAACAACTTTTTTCAGACTGTGAATCAGGTTCATTTTATTTTTAATTTTTGCAATCTAAGGCTTGTTTATCATCATAAGCTATATTCTTCATCGGCCGTCATAGTTGTTTTGGATGATGGTAGGGTGCGTTTGCATTTTGATTGTAACTGCAAATAAACCGCTCCAGAGTTTGACTGGAGGCGAGCCAAGATCTCTCTTTCTAGGCGATCTTGGCCGGCTTGTTTTTTCCCTGCATCCAAGTGCGATTGACGTGTTTAAATATGCCAAAAACGAACTTAACCTGGGGGGTGAAATGCTGCAGGTTTTTGAAAACAAGCTAGACTTGGAATCCTGTAAAACTGTAAAACCGAAAGGTACAATCCATACATATACAGAAAAGGTAGCCTCCTGCTATCAACCTCATATGACCTTATGTACTACAGTAAACATTATGTAACTTCATTTGATCAGCATCACCAGAGCAGTAGCAATTTTTTTTTACAGCTAAAAGATTGGGCGTGAAAAAAACAACCTGTTATGACAATTGAATTTGCTCATGAACAGCACTGGTCAGTTTCTAAAAAATATAAAGCTTTGGTTCCAAGGTCATATGCATGTTTCTTAATGTTGGGCCAAGGTCAAGTGAAAGAGGGTGGTGAGAGCAACAGTGCAGCATGAAGAATATGGAAAACAGGAGGAAAGGATTAGTAGGATAATATGTGCCAACTCCCCAGCACACACATCACCCACCTCCCCCCTGTCTCATATACACACAAATGCATACAGTACACTGCATTTTGAATGCAGCAATACTGAATCTCACCGCTTTACACACAGCGAAGCAGAAATGAGTCTGAAGTCGAAGCTGTGCTGTAGTCTCTTCTTTCTTTCCTTCTGCATGTCACCCTGTTTCTTTCTCTCTTTGGCTCTCTCTCTCTCTCTCTCT
>NW_023339807.1:14236221-14240052 GCF_004916995.1 Morone saxatilis | reverse complement strand
GTGTGTTTGTGTGTGTGTGGTGACGCTACGTGCCCTAAACAGGTAGAGTATCTGTGTGTTTGCGAGTGTGCAAGAGAAAACAAAACACAAACAGATGTGTGTTTCCAGTGAGGCAGGACCGTGTGTGTTTGTTCTCCCAGTCAAGGTCACACACACACACACACACACACACTCGATGGACACACTCTAATAGTTACCTGTTTGTATTTAGACACATTTGTTGCATATATGCATGCAGCCTTACACACACACACACACACACACACACACTAACATACTCACCCTCCAGTGCTTGAGTGAAGGATACGCAGCAGGTGTGGGTCAAACCAACAGAGCCACATCACACCTCACAGCATGGCGTACTCCTCCGCCGCTGACCTCAGCTGAAAATAGAACCAGGAAGTAGTTATTTTAGGACCTCATTTCCACCCACAACAGGGGTATACCACAATTAGCACATGTCTGACTGCCTCCTACTGACGCTCGACTACCTGTCTCACTGCTTAAGAAATGAAATGATTTCTCTCTGTAGTATTTATGCTATAAAGCAGGTTTCATTTTGATGTGGGATCACTGAAGCTGCTGCCGAAATGTGGTCCTCGCTTGCGAAGGGAATACCAACTGAATCAAACGTGATGTGTATACATTACATGTCACCGTCATCAACTCTCTGGTATCAGAGACCAGCATTTGCTTAAGTTAAGTTTAAGGGGTCTTTAAAAATAGCATGTGAAACCCTCTGTTCCCCCACCATTTCAGATGAATTGCAGGCTGCGTTGGCCAATTTTCTTTTGAACTTTGCAAAATGGACAATCTGATAAACATCCCAGATGAGAAAGTAATTTGAACTTCTCTCTCAAGCCCTTGTTTCATCACACAACTACTTTCATCACTTTTTTGGTATACAGCGAATGCACCACCATGAATGTACTCAAAGAAAGACTATCCCAAAGGTTATTCACTATTTTCATCTTCGCGTGTGTCATTTGGAACAGCTAGAAACACTTTTACTTTTTTAGATGTGGTCGAACAACATGTCGACAACAAACTTTTTGCATCAAGCAAATCTTGGCATTTACACTGCTAAAGCACTCAGAGGTTGAGGTTAGCAAAGGACTGCTGTTCTGGCAAATATTGAGAAAGTCAACATTGACTTTTTTTATTTACCAAGACCATAATCTTTTCATGAAAGTGCTTTAAGCTGCCTAACATACCAATAAAAAATTAATCATGATTGATAGCAGATATTGTCGGGGAAACTAAAAATAGCTACTAAATCTAACAATATGTTAATGAACAGTTTGCAGATATATTTAATGCAAAGGTTTTCTTATAGCAGATTCTTATAAAATATATCTACTAAAGCAAATAGTTGTATGTAGATGTCATTTTTAGGAAACAGAATAGCGCGATCACTTTAAAATCATAATCTCTTATGCTTTTCTTCCTCTAAATCAAAAAGATGCTTGTATTTAAGTAAGCAGACAATCAAAAAGGATTTCTTGATTACTCCTGAATAGAACTGAGGTGTTAATATTTATTGTTCTAAGAATCTAATACAACCATATGTAGCTACTGATATCAATCAGTTATCTTCACATTGTCCTTTTATCTTCTTGTCTCCAGGTTTTAGATTCTATTTCCTCTCTGTTATATCCTCTCTATCTAACTCATCCTCTCTCTCTATCATACTTTTTTCCTGGATTTACTTCTCTGTCTTTGTCTCTAGCTCTCATTCCCTCTTGTGTTTTATCCAGCATTTCTCTCTTGTTTCTCATCCATTCTTTACCTTTCTCTCAGTGCATGTTTTCTCAGCGCTTGGCAGGGGTTCTGTCTTTTTCTGCAGTCTATGTTTGTGAGTCTGTGCCAGTTTACGGTCTCTGTGTATTCACTCATCTATGTGCTTATGATTTTGTGCATTCATGCATATATCAAAGTGTGATAGCTGTGGTTAAACAAGCAGTGACCTCCCATCCTGCATTTTTGCAGTATATATGATATATTTATGAATATTTTTCCCACATTTGATGATCATTTAGAAATTGTTGTTTCAAGATATTTAAAATTTGTGGTGTTACCACCATTTGTGTTGTTTTTGCAAACTACTTTGTAAAGGGTACAATGGGATAATGTTTCATCTCAGTACCTGCTTGTACTAATCACCTGCACTTTCTTACTTCTTCTAGCTCCTGTGACTCCTGTTAACTGGCAGATTTCAGCCGAAAAAAGTCGTCACTAGTTGACATATTGGGCTTAATGTCACCAGTTAACAGGATCAATCATTAAATCGAAACACTGGTGAATCACGTGACACAAACAGTACATCACTGTGGAGTGACACTGCATTTCAGACAATGCTCCTGCTGTCTCCTCAGTCTAGCTGTTCTGTTTTAAATACAAAGAAAACAAATACTACAAACTGAACAATAAACATGATGTGATGATATGCAGTTGTGGTCCCCTGCGGTTGGCCTGTCAATAGCAGTAGACTAAAACTTAACTTACAATAACTCTGGCACAAGTTCCAATTATAAACTGGTTGTTAATGCCCGGCCCTGCCATTGTTACACACAAACACATACACAAATGCTTATAGGCAAAGCAGATTTAACATCATAAATTCTCACCAGCGGCTTGTAATTCATAACTAACTGTTGGATCCACAGATGCAATATTCAACCAAACAACGTCATGAGAGAAAGACACAGACACACATTAGGCCAAACTGTGGCATCATAAAACAGCAAAGTAAACAAATGAATGTGTCCCACTTTCTGTTTAGCTGTGAGAGGAAAATAAAATGTCTTTATAAGTCAACACATAAAGTTGTGGCAAATAAGACAGCTGTATTTTTTTGAACTCATGACGACTGTGAAACAGAGGCTTCAACCATGACAAAAGGACTACTGGTTTGAATATGCACTCAGATGTTTTTTGTTGACAATATTTGTTTACAAGTTTTATTTACACTACTAATCTTTTCTACACATCCACAAATAAAGTTTATTGTGAGATTGGTGATATACAACTATAGACTTTGGAAGTGTTTCTGAACATCATTTCACAAGCTCACGACAGTCACGTAACCTTAGTGTACGTACTTATTAACCATTAAAACCTTTGAAGTGATCGACTGAAATGCACCATTAACTTTGTATATGGGGATGAATAGTGAAGATATCCTGTATGTATGGGTATCTAAAAACATCAAATCAAAGACATTACTGTAGCTGCAGACTTTAGTGGAGATACAAGTTTCATATTTAACAAAGATTGTATTTTACTGTAGATTTTTCCTTTTCCTTTACTGTCATTTGCCTGTTTGTGAACACTTGCAATTTAATCCGTGCACATAATGGATAACTGTTTTGGGAATCCAGCTAGCAGTCAGTAGTGTAGCATCACTAAAAGTCACTGTAGGACATCAAGTATTGAAAGATTGGATCAGAAATGAATGGCAGCTGACTAATCTGTCTCTAAGTGTGTGTGTGTGTGTATAAAGAATCAAGTGTGTATTTATAATGTATATCTATTGTAAGATGGGGTCAAAGAGTAAATGGCTGCTTGCTAATCGTAATGCTTTAGTCTTTGCATATTAAAACCACATACAGGATCACTCTCTCTTTCTCTCTCACATACAAATGCAAACACACTTGCCTCACACAGCATGAATGCGTTCTGCTTTAATCTTTACGGGGAATATTTAGACTGCAGAAGGAAATAGTGTAACCGTTCCTCTATTAAACAACTTCCAATAGGCACTGTAAACTGATGCATCACCATCTTGGAGACAGTGACATCACTGGAGATGTGCCTAATTGTTTTTCTTTT
>NW_023339807.1:14224977-14236173 GCF_004916995.1 Morone saxatilis | reverse complement strand
CTAATCGTGAAACAATTAAAATCCATTTCTCATTTCCTTGCCGATAGAAAGCTGAAGAAAAAATAGAAAGCGTAAATTCTGTTTTTGTTATTGGATTGAGTCACTTGCCAAACTGATTATTTCCCTGCGAGCGCGTGGTACAAAGCTCCCGATAAAATGCTGACGAGCTGTGACGAATGTTTTCATTTTTCTTCACCTTATGCTGACGCACAGATTTTTTTTGTAATGTACAATGTATCTATTGGTTATTACAGACTATGGTGATACACAGGTATGCAGCAATAAAAATACAATTGGACTCAAACTGTCAGTCTATCTCCTCTTTTCTTTCTCTGCACCTTTCACTGCAGGACAACACTCGCTCTGGTTCGCAACCATAATGAGAGTTGTAGTTGTGAAGCCCATCAGGCCTGTTTCTCTCACTGAGCTGCAACCTCTTGCCTCCACTGATTCAGTAAACTCTGGCTCTGTCCAATGATAGCAAAAACAGAAGAAAATAGAAGAGGAAATGATACAACACAGCAGCACAGCCAAGAAACAGTTTTGCACATAAGCCTCTAGTAAAACCATTAATTATCTTGTTTACACTTGAATTAGACATACAAGACATAATGTGTCAATAAGTGAGCTTTAGGGGTGCTGGTAGACAGATGTTGATACCTTTGGACAAAGCCAGGAAAGCCCCTTCTTCCAGTCTTCATGCTAAGCAAAGCTAACTGTCTCTGACAGATCCAGGAGTTACACTGTATTGATCTTCTCTTTTAACTCTTGACAAGAAAGCGTATAAGCGTGTTAGGAAAATGTTTAACTATGCCTTTGGAGGAGACAGACCACCGCACAGTTGAATCCAGGCCAGTATGTGACTCCCTAACAGCTAAAATATCCTTGAGGCAGGAGGTATACTGGTACGCCCAAACTCAGTTCATGCAACAGCACCTGTCACTCATCTTGAGTTATTGGCTCCAACACAGTGAAAAGACTGAAATCTTCTGTCAGCCATGAAAAAAAACTCAAATCTACTCTTGAGCCTTTTGGTTCTGTTGTTGCAGCTGCTGGAAGAAATGCAACACAGCCGGTTTTCTGGGGTCAGTTTTCTCTAAGAGGTGCTTTAACTTACTGTAGTGGCTAATGCCTGATAGCTGTTGTTACATGGTCAGTTATTAAGGTAATGTATGTGGGCTGTTCACCCAACTATTATCCCTATCTTCATTGTGTATTGATCGTCAAAGCCCACTGTATCGTACCTATTGATTTACTGCCACTCTCCGTCCTTACTGGAAGCAAAACTTCCCATCACCATTGCCTCAAAAGGTGGCCTCAAGACAACACATGCAGACACAACCAGATACTAAAAGCTCTCTTATAGCCTCCAGGCTCCCTTCTCTGGTTGTCACTGTTTGTTTGTTATTTGTTTGGATACTTCGAGTACTCTGAGGTTTCAGTTTTAAGACGAGAAGTAGAAGTGTAAGTTCAACTCCTGCATACATCTTCGTTCATGTCTGTCTGCCTGCCACCCTCTGGCTCCCCATGTCGTTTTCTCTTCCTCACCATCTCTCTGTGTTTACCCCATTTATATTCCTCTACCTGCAGAAGTGTGGAGATCTCTCTTCCTCCTTCCCTTCACCTTTCTGTCTCTGCCTGTGTCTCAGGCTTTAAGACAGATAATTAATCTCAGATGGAACTCTCTTTCTCCATGTTTACATCTCCTGTGTGTGGGTTTGTGTGTGCCTCCTAGGTGTCCCTGTGTGTGTGTGTGTGTGTGTGTATCTGCGTACATTTGTATGCATGTTTGTGTGTGTGTGTGTGTGTGTATGTGTGTGTGTCTTGCTAATTTGATTAACGGGTGTAAACAGTTAAGCTAACGGTAATGACTACCAAGCAGTCTGCTGCTGTAGCTAGTGGGCTTCATACTGATTACTATCATCATGAAGATAAACCCATGGAGCAGGGTGTGTATGTGTGTGTGTGTGTGTGTGTGTGTGTGTGTTTGTGTGTGTGCACAGTTACCCATTAGGCAAAGGGTGTTTGGGAACTGACTGAATATGTGAGTGAATGTGTGCACATACTGTGTGTTTCCTTATTTGTGTGTGTCGGACCAGTGCTAAAGGCTTTTTCTGTGTGTGTCTATGTCTGTGTGTGTGTGCCATTCTCTAATCTATTATGGCTCAAAGAGAACTACAGTAGGCAAAGATAAACTGCCAAATTCTCATCATTAACACCACTGAGGCTCATAATGAAACAAACAGTGACAGTAAACATGTTGTCAATGATAGAGACTCCCTCTAGACTTAAATATGACACAATACAGAGGCGAAGCTCATGATGATCAATGCCCCCAAACTGTGTTTAAATGTAAGAGATATCACACACAACACAGGGACAAATGGTGTTTTGGAATGGTTTTACTTTTCTGGGTTAATGTACCAGTAACCACACTGGATTTATTTCTGATGTCCTGACAAAACAATGTCATCAGCCATCTTGAGTTTAACCAACGAGTCTGTATGAAGTCCTCCAACCTAAACAAATTAAACGTTGTTTGTCGCCTACCAAAATGACACATGTAAGCGTTTCTAATCAGACACCCAGCGGGAGGATGAGTTTGTCAGTGCCTTCAAAGAACATTACAAAAATGATTCATACAGGGTTTTTCTCTATAGTTCTCTCTATAGTTAGGTTTGGCAGCTATAACTACTTGGTTAAGTCTAGGGAGAAGATTGTGGTTAATAGGGACTAAAGTTGACTGCTGGTATGAGACGGCTTGTGAATAGAAGTCTGGAACACTTTGTATGCACAACCACCCTCCCCGGCCTCTTCCCTGAGAGGTTTTGCAGCATATGAACAATGTCACCCTACATCCTCCCTTCTCAGAGACAATAGTCATTACTTGCACACCCACAAGCAGTTACCTGCCAGAGAATTGTAAACATACGTTTTTCTAAGCGTTTCTAAAAAGTGACCACTGCTGCGTTTTTTCTGATGAGTTTTGCGGGAATGAGCAGACGAACCTGTAGAGCTCCAATACCTGGGTTGGTTACTGGTCCAACAATAAAGTGGAACAATCTGTGGATGAATGTGTTGAATGCTCAGGATATGTCACCCACTTTGGCACCATCTGTAGATCTTCATTTTTTTGCGTCTTTACTGAGCAACTGAAATACATTTTTTAATCTGATTTCCTTTCGGATCTCAAATTTTTCAATTCAATTCAGTTCAATAATAAGTAACTGAATTCTAACTGTTGCGGAGCGGTTTACATCAATAACCTACTTATATAGTTTAATCTGCAGTGGAGTCGTATTCTGATATGTTCCACAATATGCTCCTCTGTTCCCCTCACGGCTCTCTGCTCAGCGTTTAGGGTTCACACTACACACACACACACACACAGACACAGGCATGAGAGCTCACAAGCAGAGACGCTAATAAACAGAGAACACACACACAAACACGCCAGCACTCACACAGTGGCAGAATGCAACTGGGAGGCTGCTCCCTTGCCTTGCCTGGAGAGGGAGAAGCTTATTATGGAGCCTTATTGAAGGCTTCAAAGAGTTTAAATTAGGGTGGAGAGGAGGGATTAGGAGACGAGCGGGAGAAAGAGGAGGGGAGAGGCAGAGGAAGAGCGGGTAAGTGGGAAGAAAGGAGGAAGATATAGAGGGAGGGAGGAAATGGGAGAAGAAAAGAGGTACAAATAGAAAGAGAGGATAAGATGAGAGAAAGGGGATGAGGGGAAGTCGGAGAGGGGAGGGATGGAGAGGGCATGGGGGAGGAGAGAGACAAATGGGAGGAGGTGAGTCAAAGAGTTTGCTGGCTCATGCTGATCTTACACTAGACGATGTTTGAAGTGATTTCAGAGTTTATTGCCAAGTGGGAGTCATAACACTTGCTAGGAGTAAAACTAAGTCACAGCAGTTTTAATACACTCTTTCCTCATAATGACTGTTCTCACAAAATCAAACACATGACACCGTAGGAAGTGTGCGGCTGCAGGTGCAATGGATAAAACAGCCTGTGTTCAAATCATGTACAAAAACAACACGTGTAACCTTGACAGAACAAACAAAAGATGCGCACCGCAGTAGCCTCATAAGCACACAAAGTACAAATTTCCATCCCAGTGTGAGAAAGTAAACTAACACTGGCAGTGTATATTGATATCAATAGCTTCAGGATGTTTTTCAGTTGGTTTGACTTTTGTCCATGCCCTCTGGTGAATGATTCAACCTGCGCATACGGGTATTAATAAATGGGTCATCATCCTATAGTTGAAATTAACACTGAAAACAATGTACACAGTATAACATACTAAATGTCCTTTAATGTGTGGTTAAACATTAACTTCAGCCTGCAGGGTACAGCTAACATTTGCTCAATACTGACAAAATTCCCTGTACATTGCATTGAGTTTGAGTCTGATTTTATAACAACATAACACGCTGACATGAATCGCAGGTTGTGAATAAGGAGGGCAGTAAAAGGGAGAGAAAGCAAAACTGTGAAGTGATGAGATGAAAGAGAGGAATGAGAGGAGAGAGATGACGGGACAGAGAGCGAGTGGGGGTGATTTTAGCTGGAGGGGTGGAAAAAGGCTGTCAAGGTTGCTGAACATGGAGCAAAGAGGAAAGACCAGGACAAGAGCAAGAACAGAGAGGAGAAGAGATCAGAGGAAAAGGAAAAAGGGAAAGCGGGAAAAGAACAAGAAAAAAGGGGCCTTAAAGAGGCGAGTGAGAAAGATGGAGGAGGAGTAGAGAGGGGGAACAGTGCGACTCAGAGGGACAGAGAAAGGCTGTCAAGGTCGCTAAACAAGCAGCAGAGACGAGGACCTAAAGGGATTGGCTGCAGTGCCGAACAGCAGTGACCTGTTAGTCATGGTCACACACACAAACACACACAAAACGAGGAAGAGAAGGTAAAATAAAAGAGAATTTACTGGCAAAACAGAAATGACAAAGACATAAAGGATGGACAAACAGATGGAAATGGAAAGGAAGAAAAAAATGGTGGATTCTAAATGTGGCTTGGCTGAATCTGAAATCTCAGCCTATATAAGACAGCAGCATCCTAACCTCTTTAACTGTCCACAACATTTTTTCTGTAGCAGTAAAACCCACATAAATGCAGGAGGTGGTTTATACGTTTCCTTGAAATCTAGTCCACATCAACAGCAAATGACTAAAATTAAATTTAATGAGCTTATCTTTTTTCTCCTCCAAGCTAAACCAATTTAGGTCAATTCAGTTTTGTCTGAGAATCTTGTTGTTTTTCTTAAATTTGCCACCAAAATAGTCAACACCACTGGGATGCATAGAAGATACACAGACAGGCAGATAATAGCCTTTCAGTATGACAACCTGTCTGTCTGTCAGCCTGTAAAGAGTTAAAAAAGGGAATTGTGGTGTGTGTGTCTGCATGTATCTGTGTCCTGTGTGTGTGACTGCTCAGTGATATCCCTGGGGAGAACAACGTGGCATAAAGCAACAGTCACCTGTGTGTTTGTGTGTGTGTGTGTGTGTGCCGTGGGGCATACAAAGGTAACAGCACAGCAGCAAAATCAGCCACAGAGTTTGGAATAATTTCACAAAACTCAGATCCCCAAGTAACATACCCTGCATCTGACACACAGACAGCAGCTGCAGACCTTTTAAACAAACATACATCGCTTCTGTACGCTACCTCTACAGGGACTAGATGTTCCTGTCATCTGTAACTACCTTTGATTAGTTTCATTTTATGTTTCATAACATATAACACAGACCAGGTGTTGACATAGTCTCCTGTTTCTGTTGCCTAACAGCTGTGTAAGTGTGAAAAAGTGATTCAGTTAAGGTTACAGTCACGGTTGTAATTAAAGACACCAACCCTACTCTGCCAACAACAACCCTGGCAAAATGCTGAAGCCAGGGAGAAGTGCTTTCGAATGCTTATTTAATATTTACATATAATGAGTAATGAATGAATGACAAATGGACAGATGTTGGCTTAGGCTATATTGAAGTGATGTGTCTTGGAGGCAACTTAAAAAAATATCATTCCATAATTTTAAGCCTTAAAATTTTTTATATTTTTGGGAGATACATTCCTAGTCTTCCGAACACTCAATGCACTTTTACACTACATGCCACATTCACCCATATTCATACAGTGATGGCAAATGCTCATCACATACAATTTGTTGTTTAGTAGCTTCACTCCAACATACAGGAGGAGCCGGGGTTCGAACCGCCAACCTTTTGATTAGATGAAAAAAGATTCTACTTCCTCAACCACAGCCGCCCTGTTTCCTTAGTCAAACTGTTGACGGTGAGGATGGTAGTTTTTGTTGCTGCAGATTAAATCTCGTTTACTGTGTGCACTCTCCTTGGTAATAGTGATGCTGATGTTGTTACTGGCAGATTACTGTGTGGATTACTGCTTTGCACAGCCTTTTGTTTCTCAGAAGTAAATTGACAGTGAAGGCTAGTAACAGTGGGCTGGGTGTGGTGATCCTGATGTAGGTGTTTTATGAATATTCTGTCTACTCTGCCTATTGGCAAACAAATATTTTTTCCCATTATCTGAAGAGACTCTGGACAGGACGCACACAGTCACTATAATACTGATATCACATGAGAAAAACATTCTAAACTCACTGTAGCGTGGGTACAAAAAGATGTATATCATTACATAAAATATGCTAAATTAACACTAAGATAAAGTTGGGTACACCACTAGTTATAGTCAGTAGTTACTGTATAAATACAGTAAGTGATATTATAAATAACGTACTAGTATGTGGTTGACAGCGAGTTGTGACAGCGAGCAGTTAACCAAAACTCAACATTAAAGCTACATTAATATTTTATATCAACAATGATGAAAACTTTACTCGTAGCTCCATTCTTTAACATTAAAATCCTTATAGTTTTATAATTATAATTATCACAGCCACTGCAGGTCCCCTCCACTCTACAGAGGATTTAAGTGTCTTTCAGCTCATTGTTTTGGTTTTATGGTCGCTAACTTTACTGTTTCGGTTCACACTTACTGCTCTCACCTTGTTTCCAGTAGCAGTAGGAAGCAAAACAGCTCAGATACACCTGCTGTACACTTGCTCAGCAACAAATGAAAGACTAGCTTGTGAACATAGTGAAGCCTTTAGCTGCTAAAAAGCCAGCTATTTCCCTCAGGAGCTGGTGGAGACCAAACAGAGTTAAAAACAGAATAATATTGGACTTATCAAGTGGACAGAAACACAGCTCTAAATGAATACCAATGCTGCTCCATGTCTGCTGCATGTGTAACTAGGCAACTGTTTCCTGACATGTTAATCATATTAACGCTACAAGGTGATAATATGTCAGTGGTGTCTTTATATCTTCTACTGCCTACAAGTGGCGAAAAAATAAATTAATAATGTTGCTTACATACATCCACGTTCTTCTAAAGTCTATGATCCCATTGCATATATATTATATCTTAGAAATGCTGAAGTGTCAAAGGAGGTAGGAGGAAGTACCACGCATTGTTGTATATTTACTGTTGATGCATCATTGAAAAGTAGATATTTAAACTTTGAATCCACTTCAGTATTCACAGTGGTAGTACTCATTGACACATTCTGAAAACATGGTAATAATCACCACTTCCAGTCTCAATTTATGGAAATATAGTGTCCTTGTTTGGTTTTTACACCCAAATGAGCTCCATTTCGTAACAGCACCAGCAGCTCTGAACCAGAAAATGGGCCCATGGCCTTGGAAAATGTGTTTTATTCCAGGCACTGTACATCTAATTGATTTATTTACACTAAAAAAGCAGTTGCCAATTTCTGTTGAATGTTTCATGTTGTGTCTTCTGTAGTCTGCTCTTTGAGGACTTGGCAGCCCTATCAGCTTTCTTATCATTGTCCCTGTTGGCAACATAAATCAAATTGTTATGAAACAGGATTTGGCACACAGCTCAGGGATGACCAGAAATACCAGTCTGAGTCTGATTGTAGAAGTAAAAAAAAATATTAATGGAGTTATATGGGTATATATGGATGTATTTTAATGTATTTATGACAAATACCCCCATGGTTTCCCTCTCAACCCCCGTCTTTCTCTGTCTCTATTTGTCACTGAAAAACTCACACACACATACACTCTAACACACACAGAATCAGTGTGACTATCAGAAGCGTTATCTCTGCATTGCAGACTATTAAACATTGATGTGTTGTTATTGTAACAGCAGCAATCTGGATCATCCAGGCTGAATGACCCAAAATAAAAACACTTTGGCTCGCGACAACACGGATTCTCTGATAAACAACTGTTTTGTCTGCAGTGAACAATTAGAGTGAGCTCTTGCTGGGACCCATTTTGGAGCAAGTTAATCTTTTTTGTGAAGTTATTGTTGTTTTTTAGAACCTTTTTTTGGGAAGCTGGTTTCCATTAGCACTACTAAGTACAGTGAGATGCTCATAAAAATCAGTAACTAAGACCAAAAGTTAGGACCAAAGAACAACCCAACTGGACTGCCTGTTTCCCCGCGTCACTGTTTGATCATACAGTTTAAAGCCACTCACATATCATAACTCAAAGCGTCATTATGTTACAACATATCAACATACCAAACTTAAAAACCGCACATATACACAGTAGTTCAGGTGCAGTGAGATCAATCCACAGACAAAATATGTCAACACATAACCTCTCTTCCTACCGTGAGTCTACGAGATAATACCAGCCGCTCAGCCACTGCTCGACTCACCTCGACATCAAACATGTCGAGCGCGCAGCTCGGTACATAAACAAGCATCGCATTTTAACATTAGTATAGTAACAAAATCGCACACGCGTATTCAACCAACAGGAAGCCACTACACCACCGCACCACGACGCCCATAAGCAGTGATGCATGATTCACCGATCTGAGCATTCGTTTATGCCCAGGCTAAGATTGCGATAATAGAAAAGCGACCGGTAGCACACAGCCACAGACTGTAATAAGCGCCTGCTCGAGTATTCAAGTCAAGTCATAAAGATCAAACGATACCAAGCTCGCAGACATCACATCCTACTCTGCCGGATTCGCACGGGAGCAAAGCACTCCGACAGCTTCAATGACAACTCAATAATGTGCTTTCTGAGCTCGAATTTATGCACAGTTGCTAAAACTAAGACAGTTATCCTCTTCACCTAAAATGCATGGATGAAAGCATGTCAGCGTGCTCCCATCGCAGAACCAGAAGCTCCAAAGCCTGCCTCTAGGTGTGAGCGGACAGATAACACTGTAGGCGCTCTCTTCTCCACAATTAAGCTAATCTACATCGTTCACGTTTAGATAATTTGTGTGTTTATCGAGCGATATCAATCACACATCCACATGTAATCAAATAAAGCTCGGAGCGCGAAGTCTCTCCCTCGCAGGCATAACCATCTATCTTTCAGCTTTCCACACCTCAAAATCGCGCCTCGGTTGATGATAGAAGATCGCAGCTGATATCTTCTTAATAACAAAAGCATGAAATAAGTGATTTTTTGCGCTTTCGGCATGGAATTCGCGCTTATTTTTGTTATTTTCACATTCTGGCAACAAAGTGGAGACTGTGGTTTCTTTCGCACCTAAAGTGCCTCAAAAAGACTTCCCTGGCTCTGAAAAGAAGCTTGTTCATTTAAGCCGCCATTCCTCTCCAGAAGCAATTATCTTCAGCTTTCCACTCCAGCAAGCCACAGCGGCCCTCGTCTGTTTTATTGACACGCCACCCGATTTGATGTCTCACAACTCTGCGTGTTATCTATTAGACAAATATCTAAAACGAGGTGTGACACTTTCTTTCTTCGTTAACATTAATTCTGGCCTTATTGTGTTCCCGATAGCAATTCTGCAAAAGAGTGGACAGAAGCGGCGAGCGTGGTCTTTTTATCCTATAAATGCCTACTGGCTCGGATATGGCCTGCAATACGGTTCCTATTTGGCTTCCGGAGCGTGCGACACCACCTCCTCAGGATGGAGGGACATAGACACAGCACGTATATACTATCCCCAGACTTTCCTGCCATGCGATAACTGTACCACACTGCCTCCTGATTTTCAGGATACAGACCTGTGTACACATCTCATCATGATTGAGCTGAGTCAGTGTTAGTGAGCAAGCACCTTCGCACCAAATAGGCCGGCTATCTCCATCAAACTCTTTAAACTCTGGACTGACGCAATGCCTCCTCAAGGGCGTCTAGATGTATACACCCGCCTCCCTCGAAATCTGATTCTAGTTTACAGCTACCCTCACCCTGATCCTTCTGAGCACAGACAATACCACAGCACCAAGTCTCCTGACTTGCTGCCTGAGTGACCACCTCCTATTGGCTGGCTGAGTTATACACACCCATCCTGATTGGCTGGATGAGTTGACACACCACTACCTAATGGCTCGCATCATGTGTGAGTACATCCAAAAGTACCATACCTTAATATAACACAACTCGGCTCTAAGTTAACATTCAGCTTGATTTAGCAGCTCGGACACTGACACGCCTCACCTCATATTGTTAGCTAAATTGAGCAACGCCCCCATGATGGGCCCTGCTGAGATGATACACTATCTCTGATTGCTGGATATGTGAACGGAGCGCTGCTTAGTACGTGACGGCGTACAGATTACACAGTGGGACTATGATTGGCTAACTGAAATGTTACACGACCTCCCTATGGGATATTCTCTGCTGAGTGTTTATCATTCTCTGATTGGTGTGTCTATCTCTCAATGCGAACAAATCACGGAAGAAGAAGGAAGAATGTAAGATAGGTATGTTTCCAATTCAGTGTGATATGCGTTACAATATAACGACCAGCAGCAGCCATATCAGGAGGGCGTTGTACACACTCCGCCAGCTCTACAACCATGTAAAACTACCGCCAGCCAATAAGCAGCGCATCGCAACCTGCAATCCATGCCACCATGCACGCATGTACACACTCACAGCGAGGTCCAAAATCAGAGGCTGTAACACTATCCAGCGAGCCATATAAGTGAGGACGCTACTCACACATCACAGAGCAGCCAATCAAGAGCCATGATAACTTAGCCAGCCATAGATTTAGTAAGGACTTTTACACTACCCAAGGCCAGACCCAATCGGAAGATAATGTCACAAACTCATCCACGCCAATCAGGAACACATGTCTAAGAATTACTTCGAGACCGCCAATCCAGGATGCCTCCGGGTG
>NW_023339807.1:14224701-14224952 GCF_004916995.1 Morone saxatilis | reverse complement strand
GGGTGGCATTAAACACAGTAAGTATATTGGCAAGTTTCATTTTGGCCTTTGGGCAAGTTACTTATGGAGTTAAATGTTAATTAACAACAGCTAATTAAATGGTTGGTCAGCGCTGGCTAAAGTCTAGAAGCTAGTTACATGTTCTGTATATTACTCTATGCTAAAAAAAAGATTTATCAGCCTTGGGGCTTATTAACTTAATTACTTACTAAAACCTGGTATTTTAGAAGCCTGGAACAGAATCAAAACTG
>NW_023339807.1:14224193-14224653 GCF_004916995.1 Morone saxatilis | reverse complement strand
CCGGATGTCAGGTCCCAACCCTAGTCTGCTCTGCTAATGCTGTATGAGAGATGGTCACAGGTCAAAGACCTCATGTGTCTTTCTATCACATTTCATCTACATAGAGATTTATTACATCTTCACCAAAAAAACATCTGAGACAGCAGAATTCCTCAAAGATGTTGCAGCATAAGAGCGGTAAATACAAAGGAATGTGATACTTCATTGATCTCTGTCAAGAGGATCTCTCCTCTCTAAGCTCGCGTCTTCAGGCACTTCAGACTGCAGGTCAGTTGTACAAAAGCACCACTGGAGCTGGTGGAGACTCAGTGTCTTGCTCAGCAGGGCAAATGTTCACTGCTTGAACCTGGAGCTTTCAGATGAGTGATGGTTCTCACACGCACACATAAACAAGTAAAGAACTAAAGCTACAGTAGTTAAGAGCAGCCAGACAACACAGGTCATCTATAATTCACTCATA
>NW_023339807.1:14216611-14224169 GCF_004916995.1 Morone saxatilis | reverse complement strand
GTGTGTCTATATCGACGTCTCTTTCACCACTGTACTGATGAATAATCACCAAAAACCTTGCTAGGGTGTTGACTTCTTGTTTTCATTATGTTTAATGCAAAATATTGTTGTATGTTCCCAACAGCAGTGAAATCTGAACATGCTGGAAGTTTTTTAAGTAAGAAATGTTTGGCAGCAAAAAGGTTTTCATTAGTCCTAAACAGCAGCCAGCACTTTTTATAGGAAGTGCTATGAAGCACAGCTGGCTTAAAGAGGTCTGACACACAAGCCTGACACACACACACACACAGAAGGGTGTTTCCCATATTGCTTTTTGTCAAAGAGTCTCTGGCTGATTAAACTCTTCCTGAGATTTCACAATCATTTTGCAAGGGCACACACACCACACACACACACACACACAAACACCTACACACAGACACAAACACATGCAAGCACTATTTTTGGCTACATGAATATGCAGCTATTCATGCACAAATAGATGAAGATGACTTGTTTCATAGAAAACGATACAATTGTGCGTCAATATAAGAGTTTTGTAGGTAAGTGATACCCAAAGCAGACTTATAAATGGGGGAAATACCTTCAATATAACAATATATATATACAATAGACTGTTATTGTGCATACAGTGTTTGTATTGCATACTTGTGTGGCCTGTACTATTACCATTTTGATAAGAGTAATCCTTGTTGTAAGATTTGGTTGGTAATTAAATTTTCTTTTGACATAATTTGCAAATGTACGTACCCTGCTGATAGAGTTTACCCATGTAAGTTTCATTTGTTTTTGGTGGATACATGTGACACAGTGACGTTCACCTTTCCTGTGATGAAGATGCAGCGTCCCGATGGGCACAAGCTGCGTAGAGCTAATGTCAGTGTTATGAATGCAGACAAATTAGCAGTTAAACTCACAGCATGAGCCTGCATGAGTTTATATAGCTGTCTTGCTGTATCTGTAAAATGTTCTCATGTGACTCAGCTGAGATTAGGCCACGCTTGTCTGAATATCAGCCTGTGTAAACAAACTTTTTCAACATACGGTGCCAAACTGAAAAGTCTTGCTTGGGTTTTTTTAAACAAATGTGTTTCTCTGAGAGTTCCTATCTCATCCTCAAAGCCCCAAACCAATCAGTCAGTCCTCTGATGACTGAGGCTCATTTAGCTCTTTCCTGATTGGCTCTGAAGGCAAGAAAAGAGCTAGGATTGCCCCTGTGGGAGGTTGGGAATTGGAGTTTTGAAGTTCTTTATGTGTTTCTCTTAATTTCCTCAAACTCTTTAATGTCTGTCTATATTTAATGCGTGTGTGTGCATGCTAATTCCTCTGAGTGTGTATGTAGTTGACTGAGTAAGACAGTGTAATCAAGAGCGTTTGTATGAAAGCTTGTGTGTGTATATAGAGAAGATTTTAATTAGCTAATGCTGCAACACATTGTGGCAATATGTGGTAGACAGAAAACCAGATGTTTATTGTTTTTAATAGTCTAACGACGGCGATCTCTGCCAGTGCTGCATGGTGGAAAGAGTTGCCTACTGAGTCTGCAGTCAGAGCCGGAGAAAAGAAGTATTTAGAACCAACTTTTGCCCTCGACTGTGAAGATGAAGATATACTGATTGATGTATTTTTCCATCTCAGTGAGAATCACATTAACTGAGCATAACATGCAATTTTATATAAAGGGCCCTAGCACTCTTTAGTAACATTAATTGTCTGCTCTGGGACACATTTTCCCTCTCCTTTTCAACCCCTTTGACCACCCACTGCACACCGTAGCACTGTTTACATTATTTACCCAACATTATTAAATGTTTTAGTCCTCCACCAGTACATACTGACTCAGGGGAGGTGATGCAACAAAGCCTGAGATGGGAGTAAAAGCAAAAAGTAATATGCTTCACATCTAAAGTTTCTTCTATGTCATTCATTCTTGTATGAACTTGGAAACGTGTGTATCAGGCTATATATAAAGTTTAAAATAAGCAACATCTATAAAGCCTCACATATAATGGTAATTTTCGGGAATACAATACTGATATGCATTAAACAATAAATTAAGTAAGTAAGCTAGCTTATTGGTCTCTGTGTGTCTGAGACCCTGTTTGTCTTTGAGTGATGTATTGGACATTGGTAAGCTGCGTTATGTGTCTGTCGAGATGAGAATAGCAGCCGTAGCACAGGAAGTCACAACAAGAACAATCCTCGCAGAAAGAGATAAGAAACAAAAGGAGATAGAAATAATTCAAACTGCGCACTGCAGCTGCAAGTCAACGTGTAAGGAAATGAAATATTAAAACTCAACAGTCACACAATTCTTAATTGTGTCAATGAAATCATGTACTAAAGTTACCATGGCAACATGTAAAGCTTGTCACTGAAGCTGAGCAACATGCAAACTTCACCCTAGTTTGTAACTCGGGCTTTCTGTTAAAGATTTATAGACAAGCCAAAGTGGAGGAAACGTAATGTGATGTGACTCGCTGTACTATGTGATTTTTCGGGGACTTTAAAAAGCTTCTTCGTGATACGACTCTTTTCACACATTAAGTCCTTGTAAAATTGATGCCATGCCCTTTTAATTCCCCAAGAACAAACTGTACGTACATTTGTATTTGTCAGATTTTTTGCAATGTGACAAATACAATTAATCCTTAAATAATGTTAGCAGGTGCAGTTTGAATTATAGCTTATAGTGGATTAAGATAACTGCATTTTGTCAAGGTGATGGAGAGTAAATGTATTAACAATATGGACTTCAGTTTCACTCTGACTCTCTCTCTCCTATCCAGTCTCAGAGTCTTTCCCTCTATATCTCTTTTCTGTTTCGGTCTCCCTCACCACAACACACACACACACACACACACCACACACACACACACACACCTTTAGGACAGGAAGAGACCAGGAAGTGCCCACAGGCACCAGCCAATCAGAGTCCAGCACACAGCAGGAAAATCCCCCTAGGCCTGCCCACCATGTGCGCACACACACACACACACACACACACACACAGACTCTCTAAATATAGGTTGGGTTGCCCATAGTGCCTAGGAGTAACACCAGTACAGAGAGGACACTGGAAGGACTTGCAACCACATGCACCACATGCACACACACTGCACGATGCACACAGGCCCTCTCTCTCTCTCTTTCTCTCTCTCTCTCCTCTCTCACGACACACACACACCCACACCACACACACACACACATACGTACACAAGGGAACAGGATAAAAATACTGTGCTGACAAGTCAATTAATCAGATGTGAAGGTGCTGAGCAGAACAATCCTTTACAAGGCTGGAGTTCAAAAACACTGAATGTGTGTGTCTGTGTGTGTGTGTGTGTGTGTGTGTGAGAGTGTGCATGATATTAAAGTTTATGTGCTTAATAACCTGTGTCATAAGCTGTTGATTCGAACATTCAAAAGAAATAAGTTTAAATGGCTAAATTCTTATTGTGTTGCGTGAGAGCTGCACTATTTTAGACTCCAGGTTTTCGCTGTATCTGACATGAAAACATCAACACGGTAGGTGTGTAATTTAAAAATATGGTTCAAGATATGATATGCGCACAAAAAAGAAACACTAAAAAATGTTTTGTTAGGGCCTTAAAAAAACAGCTGCCTGATTTTTGAATATTTACGGCTATAATTCAATTAAGATAAATGAACTGTGTGAACTATATGGGCTTCTTCATCCCAAGCCTTGCCAACCACAAAATATGCACATGCCTGTGTGTACCTTAAAATGAACTATATAAATAGATAAACCTAAGTCTGTCTATATGAACCTGCATCTCTTCTCTCAACTACTCATGTCTGTGTCCATATGAGGAGACATAATCACAACAGATGTGTGTAAGAGAAGAGTGTACCACGGTTGCATTATGTTGGTCCAAATAATGACAGTTTGTAAAGCATATTTTGACAATCCACTGAGAAATCCTTATTTCTATTAGGGCAATTATGTATTAATATTATATATAAATTAATAATCACCAGCAATATAATGATAATCAGATGCTGTATTATCTATTTCATGATTACTAATGCTAGAGAAAGCAATGCTGCACTGACTGCTGAGAGAGGAAATTTCTTAAATGTAATAATACAAAATGATGTTGTCCATCTGGCATTTTTTGATGACTGGTGGAGTGTGGAATTTCTGATTAATTTATTCCAAAGCGCAAGATTTATTGACTTTTGTTCAGCCCCAAACTGCACCATTGATGATGCCATTGTTAGAATCCAGATTCTACAGGTGGGTCAATAACTTTCTGGAGTAAAAGTGCAGTAATAAAAAGGACTTCATAAATCATCAATGGCCAGTCGGTACTGTCAGTACCGCTCAAGTGTGTTGACTTTGGCTTGAAATCAACAGTGTGACTGACTGACTGACATCTCCTGAGCGATGCTGAAAGCAGTCAATCAGCAGTGGGTACTGCAGTAATGACAGGGATGTGTGCACTCCCTCAGGAAGAGCTGTCAGGTCAATGGATCACTGCCACTCTGACACACACACACACACACACACACACAGACACACAAAGTGAAACAATACATCAGCTTATAAAATATGCTGCCATTTTGCCTGTGCACACAGAATAAAACTCTCAAACACGCAAACAGTTCAGTGTTGACAGACTCTCGTGCTGCTTTTGTCCTGTTGTTCATTATGGATTCTTCCCAGGGGATTGACATGCACACACAAATACAAATACATTTCAAGTACTCTCTTTGCATCCACTGAATTGGATTATAACTGACACTGTATTTAAATAACAGTAGTTCAAGGTTGAGGATATTTGAGGATACAAAGAGCAGCAGAGAATGAACTGAATTTGCTGGTTGATGGATGCTTCCTAATCCTGTTTGTTCCAGGATTTTTTATCTGGCCAGGGTCTCAGGCTGAGCAACTACATTTTCTCAGTTTGGGTCCCAACACGACAAGAGCACTAATATGTTTTAAATTGGTCTGAGCCCTGGGGTAAGAAACTACATTCCCTCTGTTTGGGTTCCTCTGTGACAGAAGAACTATTATATTATAATGGACTTGGATCACAGACTTGTTTTCTCATCAGAAGTGAAGATTTAACAGTTTTTCACCGTTGCTTTTGGTTGCAATTGTTTGTAAAAAATTAAAAAAAAAAAGTATAATAAAATGGTGTCCTTCCAGATTGGAGAAATAAAAATCCAATTACATCAAATGTACTTTTGTTGGTATTTCCTTCACACTTACTCAAACTCTTATATGCATTGTATGATGTGATTCTGAAATCTTTCAAGTACAGAACAGAACAGAGAGTTATGTATGTAACTATGGTTCTATGAATTCTGGATGAACACAAGAATTCCTTGTTACTCTAATCTTGGCTGGAAGATTCTGTAAGGACAATTTAATGATGACTTGGGCTTATATATGCTACGCACTGTGTCATCCCAGGTCACATGTGAATTTGATGACCTTAAATACTGATACCTACTGTGCGCTAGGTGAATAACATCCAGTTTTAAGCTCTGCCTCTGGCGGTCAGGAGGAATGAAATGAAACACACAGAGCTAATGTCATTGGACCAATATAGTAAAACAGTCAAGGAAGGATGACAAGGAACAGTCCTTGAAAAGGAAAATAATTTCTTTAATAATTAAACCCAATGCAATAATGACATTTTTGAGTGCAGACCATTGTGCTACCATGATCACAAATTTGATCTAAATGTATCCTGTTTATTTACCTTTGATTGAAAGCAACGAGTGACTAAAGCAGTGGCACACTACGGGAATAAGGTACATCAAAAATCCTCACAAAATCCTGTAGAAGACACGGACCATCACACATTATTCATATCTACTATCACATTTTCTTTGGAGCAAGGCTAACAATCTATATGTAAGGTACTTGTTGCATCATGTTTCAGATCTCTCAATCCTGCATACCTCCTGCTGCGCTCTGCTGCCACTAGCTTCTGAGCTTCACCTTCCTTGCCGCGACATGGTCATCCATCCACCCAGCCTCAATGACTCTTTGCTAAACAACAGCAGGATAACCTTTTGACTTTGCTCTAGACACCAGAATGAATGTGCTGCTCCTGTCTCAGCTCAAAACCTCCTCACATCCCCGATGTTCTGCTCAATCACATCAAATAACTCTCCTTTCCTCTACCTCTAAAAATCTTTTTCCTCCCAAGTACCTGTCTCTAAGGTCAAATGACTGGGCTTTGTACTTTGCAATGGTGATGATCAAAGAAAATGAGTTTGTTTCACTGCAAGTGACAGTGGATAACACCATCATCCAAGGACCTGTAATTTAAATGTAAATGAAATGTGTCTGTGCCAGTTCAGATAGAGTAGAAAGACTAGTAGACAGGTTGTTGTCATGACCTTTCATATCATGCAGGGACATGATTGTTTACAAACAAACAGAAAGCGGTCAGACTTGTTTACCAATTAAACAGTAGTGACAGATGTGTTTACAATCCACAAACACTGCCAGCCTCTGATGATTTTAATATTCATACCTGGCCTCTCCTAAAACCTCAGTAACACAGGAGTGGAATGAAGAATACTTAAAATAGTTCTGATGTATTTTTAACACTGGAGAAAACAGCTGAAAATATTCAGAGTACTTGGAAAAGCCAAAAAAATCACTTTTTTTATGTCATTAAGTTAAGTTCAGACTGTTGGAATAGCTTGTTAGAGTCTGGTACGTTCATGCCTGCACACCCTAAAATGTAATAAGTAAACTTAAAACTTAAAAATCGGATTTATACATGTAATCAATAACCGTTTTTTATTTGACTTCTCACAATATTAAACTTCAAAAATTTGGTGGAACATTAGACAAAGCTTTGGATATAAGATTAAGAGTTTGGTAATTATCTGATTCCTTTTTTTCTTTATTTTTCAGTAACAAGCAATATTAGTAAAAACCAGCCTTCCTGGTTTGTGACAGACTGTTGAAGCTATCAGCATGAGGGATCAGGGTTATTTCACTGGCATGGCTCTCTCTAGAGAGATGACTATAGAATATTTCTGCAGGACTATTGCCCCTGACTTGTGAATTTGCCTTGATTTATTGCTTTTGTTTTCATCATTCTCTGCAGTGTACTTCACTACAGGTGGAGTTGCCTATAGAAATGATTCATAATTTATTTCATGTTTGCAGCTTTTCTCCGCTGCTGTGGGCCGGTGGGGAGTAGGGAGTGCACAGAGAGAGAGAGAGAGAGAGAGAGAGAGAGAGAGGAGAGGGTGGTAGATGATACATTGAGAGTGAGAGAGACAATGTTAGAGAGAGGTAAGAGGAACATGGAGAGGTAAGAGTGTCAAATAGACAGAAATAGAGAAGAGGAGAGAGGGAAGAAGAGGGTTAGAGGGGCAAAGGTAGAAAGAGTGGAAGAAGAAGAGACTATAGTGGAGAGATTAACACATGGATTTTCCATTTATATTCTCTGTATGTTCTTTCCAGGATTTGTGGTCACGTCCCTGAGAAAATAAACGTTACATAAATGTATAGAATAATCTGACAAAAATGCTACATCATTATTTTTTTCTCACATAG
>NW_023339807.1:14214923-14216588 GCF_004916995.1 Morone saxatilis | reverse complement strand
GTCTACTGCATTAGTTAACATCCAATAAAAAATAACTACAGGCCTTGCTAGAAATAAGGTAGTGAAGCAGCAGATAGAGATCAATGAGAGATCAATTTATAACGTTCATTTTCCTGGTGATTGGGAAGCTATTGACCACAACTTAAGGTTAAGTTTCTCACTCCTGCCTCTCAGAGAACAATAACATATGCAGTGAGCAACTTCACATGCATAATAAAACTGCATTAGGCCTTTGATATTGCCTTCATGCACTATCTTCTTGCTCTTGAAATTTTCCCACGCCTGCTTCAACAGAGTAAACCTCGCCACTGTAGGCTACGTCTTCTTTGATGTTGTTAAGGAAATTCATCGTAATTTAATGAACTTTGGCCTTGACATTCCACCCGCTGGCTTTGTATGTTTCTAATTTAACTAAAGAAGATATTAGTCATACAGAGAAAAAAATGTCAAATCCTTATTACGTCTCACTTATCCAGTGTCGGCAAAAAAGGGCCTACATAATAAATTACCCGTATCAATTTTCTCTAACATTTGTGTATTGTTTAGTACACTGGATTAATGATTTGCCCAAAGATCTAACTGCTAATTTTGTTTTTAGCTCGTAATTTTACAGAAGAATTAAAGACTTTATCCTCAAAGTTGTATCATCACATACAGTGGGGAAAATAGCTCAACTATCTGCAACTGTTAAACTTATGCTTCAGGTCTATCCAGACTTGTTTAACAAGTTACACATACAGAGAAGATTATTTTTAACTAATAAAAAAGAAAAACAGAACTTGTCAGCTCATAACAGCTGAAACTAGAGACATAATGACAAAATAATAACAACAAGAGCAAAAGCTCTTCTCCACTAGCAAACGTTTTTCATATCAGGTATCACCGCATGAATAAATGAGCCACATACTGGGAAAAAGAATTAAACTAACTGATTTTAAATAGTTTTTTTGTACTGTATGAATGCAGACACGTTCGAATGTAACAAAACCATTTCAGCCATGGATGTTTGGTGGATAATGGCCATTATGTGGCTGGAAAAAGCACAATGGCCCTAATGGTTTATTTCGGTAAGGCATGAGCAGCTTAGAGGCGAGCCCTTCTTGAACTATAGATTTTACTCTCCTATGCTATAACACACACACACACGCACGCACACAGCGAAACAACACACAGTCGTACTGCATGGCTTAACATGACCTTAAATGGACTACCTGACCCCCTCGCAGCAACATGATAAGCAGACAGAAAGACAGTATTTATGGGTACTAAATGCCGCCTTCTGCAGCTGAATGTGGTCCAGATAAATTAACGCTAGTGCAACTAGTTTCCCCCCTGAGGGAGAGTCTATATCCAATTCAATGCAGTATTAATCAATCAATATTTTGAATTAACAACTGTAACACAAACTCAAGTGATAATTTCACACAGAAAAAAAAGCACATTAAGTAAAAAAAAAGTCAACTATATCTTCAATTTAAATGCAAAACCTCGTCCCTCTGTCTCAGGGTGTGTTTGCACGCTGACTAAAGTATGTTTGTCAGTTGGAGTTGTTATTTTTCTCTGCAGCATACGCCTCAATGGGCTGTCTGTGTTTTTGGATGGAGCTGGGCAAGACAAATTGACAGCTTCACACACGCGCGCACACACAGCCACACACACACGCAC
>NW_023339807.1:14212029-14214837 GCF_004916995.1 Morone saxatilis | reverse complement strand
CACACACACACATACAGAAACACAAGAGGCAGTCATACATTGGCTGATGGACTGAGTGACAGTTTATTTTCAGGATTTAAATGAACAGAGGGATAGACTTGATGCTCTGAGGCAAAGGAGAGCAACGTAAGCAAGCAATATGAGCCGCTGCTCGCTGCTCGAGGGTGGATAGATTCCACGTTAGACGACACACACACACACACACAATTGCATTGCAAGTCAAGATCTCGCCAGCGATGTTCAAACGATTGGACGCAAGGGAAAAAGCTCCCGTAATGACCGTTGCTTTGGTTATCGTACACGTGCGTCGGACATGTCGCACCGCCACACTAAGAAAACACATTATGAACCACATGAGAGATATGACCCCTATATACAGGTGTGCGAAGATGTGAAAATCCCAAATCAGCCCTCCGGCAGCTGTATCGCTGTTTGTAAGCGAATACCCCACCCTTCTATAATTATCCTTCAGAAGTTAATCACACGCACGTTGATACGATTGAACACGTGGAATAACAAATCAGCCTGACATGGCTAACGCTTATAACATATGTGAAACGCCTCAGAAACTGTTGAAACGTTGGGGATCTTCCACTTCCCCACCAGCCCAAAAGTCTTCCATTTCCCTTCGATAACTGAAAATTTCAGCGCCTCTAGCGATAAGAACGTTCAGTGGTAACAATGGACCGTCCAAAAACGCACCTTCACACTGAGATAACCATTGGTCTCGGAATAAAATGTAATTTATTTCAGGCATAATTATGCCGCATATTTACATACCGGCATATGTGACTGGGCTTCCGCGACTCCATATGAATGTCCTCTGTCATTAATTACATTGTTGTTCACCTGCGGAATACCATAATCGGAGACACGTTTATGCTTATGTTTGAGGATTTAATTCGGAAAGTGAACTCGCGGGCAACAGGCTGGAAAGGGGCGGGCGGGAACTTAAACCACAGTGTCCACAACAAGGTCTCCCAGATTGATAAATGTACCCTCGTCAAGAACCAAGACCCAATGAATATAGAGACCGATTTTTAGTTTGGAATTTCTAGATACTGTCGTTCAAGATGAGATATCTTTCGCCAGCTTACGGATAGCAAGGTTATAACCAGATCTCTTAACCGCTTACAAACAGAGAACCGATACACAACACATCTACGTATCCGCTCGTCCACCAGCATAAATCCCTTAAAGTAGCACCATAAAACCATTGGCGTCACCTATATTGTGCTTTAGACAATCATAGCAAACTGCTGGCCGCACATATTCGAGACATATATAGAACTTCGTAGGTCCCTTAAGTTCATTCTTTAGGCCTCTAGCTGAATATGGTAATATGTATTAACATTTAAACGTCTGACAAGTGCGCACTTGGAATTACAGAAGAAATATAACAATATTTTCTCACTTATACTATATAAGACCATCTTCTGTTAGTCTCCATTATTCCAGCAATCACCATAATGTTTTATGGTAACGGAAATCGAATTCCTTTCTTATAGTAGAACATCGATACTCGCACTGTGTTGGCCAGGCATACTGAAGAGCGGCGCACGCCTTTATCCAGTAGCTCGCTGTTATCCGTCGGTCAGTGTTGTTTCTTAAGACTTTTATACTCTAATTCTGCAGCATCCATTTCGCACTCGTTTACTTCCATCCTCTGCACTGTTTCTCACTTCTCCACTTTGCACTCCTCTCTCCACACTGCAACTATTATTGCACTCTGCTACTAAAGACTGCTAAGCTTAGTGCTGTGTAATTTTATATTATTCTTATTTGAGATATAGATGTTTTAACCAGTTCCTACAAGTGTTTTACCCCTCTTTGTACTCAGCCTACCATGTTCGCTACAATATTCTCTGATGCAATGGTTTGAAACTGAGCCTGAGACTCCACTGTTTAACTAATAACAGTGTCTTTCCCAAATGTTAATATTTTAAGGGGCTATTCTTACACGGTCTTCTATTGTGGTTAGTTTAAATATGAAATTTTTTATGCGTCTCTTTAAGGCTTGGTATGCTGCTGCATTCTAATATAGATAAATAAAGATTTAGAATCGAATATACTATCGTGTCAATGCTACTCGGCAATAACTCTCACAAGGTTCCTTCACGGGACTTACCTAAATCCTCCATGAAGATAAAAGTACTACATAATCTCAAAATACACATTCTAGATCTAATCTAGAGAACTCTTTTACTAAGCCAGCTTTCACGTCGTATACTAAATCCAATGAGACACATGCTCATATCTCTATTGCTTCTATATTTGAACGGCTCCTAACACTTCATCAATTCTAATTCTCTATCTAGGTCGCTAATACCCCCAATCTGTTAGACTAAGTGATCAAAGATGACCAACAGGATGAAGGCTATCGTGGTCTACCATATGTTATGCAACCTCAAAAGCTTGTTAGCCTAAGTAGTTAGGTGCGACTAGTTAGCAGGGTCGTTTTGCTACAGTTCTCAAAAATGATCCGGCTAGTTATATTAATCGCTAACTAGCCTTAGTTGTACACGGTTGTTCGGTTTCCACAGCATAGACTTCAGCCAGCACATTTTAAGAACTTTTCGAATTACAGGAAAGGGAGAAAGTTTTTAATGAGGTTTTTGACTGGATGCTTGCTCCAACTGTTATGGCACGAAAAAGGTCTCTCTCTCTCTCCATCTCTCTCTCTTCTCTCTCTCTATCCCTCCTCTCTGGCACCTGCACACACAACACACACACACTCCTCAACCCACCCACACCACCTCCTCTCAGCGTCACACACACACACACCCCAACCACACACACACACACAAA
>NW_023339807.1:14203376-14212004 GCF_004916995.1 Morone saxatilis | reverse complement strand
ACACACACACACACACATCATCTGGCCTGGTTCAGCATGGCTGCTCAGTCTGATTGTGTGTAATTGTTTGGCCACTGCAGCTATCAGCCCGGGAGACGAGGGCGGAGTTGTGCTTCAGGTTTTTGCTGGTTGGTGCTGAGAACTTTTGTTTTAGAATGAACTTGGCTGGGTGTTAAAGGTAAATGATGCACACGTGCCTGCATATACATCTGTGTATGTGTGTGTGTTTTCTGTAAAAAGTATACTCCCCTGACCTCTGTGTGGTGTGGAGTCTCCTACGCTCCCATAGAATCTTTCAGCAATGCAAAATAAAATAGCCTCTGACCTTGTATGGATTTTATTAGAATTTAACATGGTGCACACAACATTCATTGATTTATAAAGGCATTCATCATTACACAGTTAGCACCTGTGCAAGTTAAACAAAGCTCACTGGGTGCTTTTCAGCGGCAGGATTTCAATGGCTTTACAAAACATTACTCATAATTACAATCTTTAGGACTGATTATGTATATATTCAGTATGGGAAAGTATGGCAGATTGAATAAGATGCACAAAATGTACTCAAGCAACTTCTCTACAAGAGAGAATGTCTAAGCAGCAGATCCAGCAGCTCAGAGTGCAGCACATGGAGGTTGAGATGGTGGTAATGTAGTTGACATCTCACCAGAATACTCTAAATTCATGAAGAGTACAGACACAGCCTCTAGTGATTTTAGAGTTCTTTCACTTGGTTATTTATTCTTAGATAACTGATATGGGTTAGCTCTGTGGATATTTTTGTGCTCCTCTATGTCTCCACGCTCCACTGGCGCAACCACAACACCTTCTTGGCCAACTCATGCTCTCTCTCGTCTGACTCACAAATCTCTCCTTCTTACACCGTTAACGGGCAACTGGGCCCACAGCTTTCTCCCTAAATGAGTTTCATGGTGCTCAGTCCTCCTCAGCTTCCAAGTCTCTTCCAAGCACAGCATCGATGTCTCCTCATTCTCAGTCACAGATGATGCCATTCTCAGAGAGTCACAATCGACGATACAAGTACGTGGTATCCCGTCTTCTAGGGTGTGGCTCTCTTCGTGATTGACAGGCTCTATTCTAACGTGCAGTCCGTCCAGCTCAAGAAAACTCCAGATTCGAAACAATATTCCCAACCACTTCTAGGCAGTGCTGAACAAATATAAATCCAGATTCTGGCTCTTATCTGTTATTTATCTGGAATACGAGAACCGTGTGAATATGTGTGACCAGGTGAGACGCCATTGTTTTCTGTTACAGAGGAGTTGAAACTACGCAGCCAATGAGAGCTGCTCAACTCACAGTATGTCACCGCTCCTACCTCCAAAAAAAACAGCACATGACGACAGGCAAACTCGAGACTTCAAAACGGTACTCACAAACCAATGCATGATGTCATGATAGGTTCATACTTGAGTACATTTCTTTTGTACATCTGTGTCTTTTGGTCCAACTGAATGATTAGCACCTGAGTAAATTAGTTACATTCCACCATTGAAAGATCGGGTGCCAAACGCAAACCAGTACAAGTTGACGACAGCATTACAGCTTAATATTAGTACAGAGACAACCAGGATTAAAAGAGAACTCCAAAACTGTGCCAAAGACAGCACAATACTAAACTAAAAGACTGTAGGATTGAGAGCCAAGGCCTGTGGATTTGTCTTTCAGTACTGGCACACACATTTGGCTCTGAAAACATGTGCTCACAAAAACAGCAATACATTCATACAAATGCTGACACACATATTCTGAGTGTGTGTTTGAAGGCAAGCTGTGTCATCTGATGCCCTTCAGGAGCCACAGAGCGGCCCGCTTCCCACTGTGTTTCTTCTGAGAGCTACTGTATCTTTCTCAGGCTGTATTTAACCTCCACAGCCCAACTGTTGCCTCAGATAAGGCACTGCTCCATGGGGATCTAAGATGCAGAGTTTGACTTTTGATTTTTTTAAATAGGACAAACATACTGTAAATCACTAAGGCAGAGGAGAAACATTTTAATGAATCATCCTTTTAAATATGTAATGCATTTGTTTTCCTTTAATAAATCTTTCACTATACCCTCAAACTACTCCATCCATTCTCTCAAAATGGTCATTTGTGCCCTGGCTTTGCTTAATTTGTTCCCATAAATGAATAATAGGTGTGTTAGAGCATCACCTCTAAGTCATTTCCTGTGTCAGCGGCCCCTGAATGCACTCTACACTCATTATGGACTGCTTGGATTGATTACAGTTTTACTGTCATTCTGGTCTAAAATATGCGGAGTTCTGGCTTTGCCTGTTACACACAGCATTGTTTTATCCTGTAAATGGTAAATGGACTTGTACTTGTATAGCGCCTTTCTAGTCTCCCGACCACTCAAAGCGCTTTTACACTACGTGCCACATTCACCCTTTCACACACATTCACTCAGTGATTGGCAAAGTCCATCGAACAGAAACAACTCTATTGTACATATCCACATTCACACAACCCGATAGTCTGATCAGGAGGCTCGCTATCCGGAATGCCTAATTTGGGGTTTCAATCTTTCTCTAAAGATCTATCTCTTGCTCAAGGATACTTCGACACGTGGCAGGGGGCAGGAGGAGCCGGGGATCGAACCAACAACCTTCCGATTGGGGGACAGCCACAGGACACAGGAGAGTTTAACTGGTTATGAAACTAACTACTCAATTAAATACTAATGCCTATGAGCTACAGAAACAAACAAGGTTGGTCAAATTCCTTGAAATCAGTGAAAAATGAGGGGGTAGAAACACTATCGCTTCTGTCCACAAGGGCCACCAGAATCAACACGAAAAATGAAAATAAATGCATTTTTACATAAAAGGAAATATTACTCTAGAAAAACTGTGATGGTATTGCTGATCCAGTTCTTTTCATCCAGTTTTTTTCTTAATATCAAATCTTATAAAAAGATCCAAATCAACACTGTGTTAGTCCCCATTGATTCCTACTAAAGACGTAAATCTTTAAAAATGCAAATATATAGTTTCACTTCAGCTCACTAATTTCCTAAAACAACTGGTCACTGTCATTTTTTTTTTTTTTTGGGCGTTTATTGGATAGTGACAGTTAAGGGGTAGAGAGAGAGGGGATGACACGCAGCAAAGGCCACTCAGCCTTGATACATGGGGTGCCAGCTCTACCAGGCGAGCTATCTGGCTGCATCTGGTCACTGTCATTTTTATCAAACATTACTCAAACAGGAGGAAATAGTTCATTTGTTGTTCAATATTTTCAGCAGTAGATTAATCCACATCTGGCTCTGCTCTGAGTATTTATGTCAGCAGGGCAGTGTATGTTAGCTTAACAATCAAACTACATTGTCATTTTGTTTCACTTAAACATTAATCTGACTGTGCCAGATCATTTGTTACACAGAACCATTTGGGAAGTAGTCATTGGAATTTAGAAAAGGGCAGGCACTTTCAGAAAATACTCGGCAAGTGATTTTCTATCTGTTGGTGATCTGTCTATCAGCATCTATCACGGGTGAACCAATCAGATCAATGAACCATATAACGTACTCAAACTCAGTCAGTTTGGAGAAGAGCGAAAACATCTTTTTCATTGAGAAATGCCTTCAATGCCATTCTTTGCTCTTCTTTCATTGAAGAAATACTCTAGTTCTGTTCTTTCATATAACGGAAAACATTTCTCATACACACGTAGCGTTAAACCACCACCGTAGCTCATTTACCTGCCAGTAGTTCCTCATAAGATGCTGATTGGTCAGTAAAGAGCATTTTTCAGTTGACAGTTTTTATTATTTAAAAATTATTTTATTTTTTTTAATAAAAAAAATCTATATGTGAAATTCACTAAAAATAAACCAGTGGCCATGTTTAGGGATACACTCATCCAACATAGGATATCTGCTGACACAGAGAATTGTTCCATTACCAGTATACTCTTGTTTTCCACATTTAAAAACTATATAACACACTCTGTGGAACTCATTAGAATATTTTTTATGTAACATAACGGCCCATGACTTAATGAATGTATTCCTTAATGAATTTCCATGATGAAGCCTCTTGCAGTTCACTTAACATGCTTCCAGCTTGATTATGCAATGCAGTATTTTATTCTGTTTGTTCTATCAGTCACTAATAGCTCATTATCGACTGGAATTGGCCTTTCATTTCAAAAATGCAATCGTTCATCCAGTAAAGAAGCCATCATTATGCCTGTAACCCATTAAATAGTTATAGAACACTAGCAGTGCAACTGACTACTTTTTTTGATCTGAAATGAGCTACTTGAGGACTGAAAAGTTCAGTTCAAATGTCTCAAACTCTCATTTTGCATCACTGATATAAGTTTAATGGTTATTCTTGCTTTCTGCATGATATTACCTTATGTTATAACTGTATATACATTTGCGTGGTAGGGTCTTTACTTTGGTTGAGCATATACTATTGCAAATCTGGCTCTGTTTATGGTACTACTTTACATAAGCGTTTATGTTTTTGCTAGAATATAATACTGCCGCTATCCTCAATCAGACAGAATCAAACAGAAACTGCGGCAGTGTATTGGTGGTTGTTAGGTTGCTCAGGTAGTGAGGTGCAAACTAAATGACAAAATAAGCTGTTAGTTCTTGCTTTCCAAAATGTATTATTATATAAAGTATTTTCTGATCGGTGTTTTTTTTTCCTCCGTCGGCAAGATGACACATTTTGTCAGTACCTACTAAAACTGTTACATACTGTATGACCGAACTTTAATGAGGTTAGGAAAAACTATGTTGAATGTTAATAGAATACAAAAAATGGATTGGTCACCCATGTCAAAGTCACATGCTTCATTGACCCAATCATCCACCTGGACCTAACCTTGCAAGGCAGCTGGATTTGTGAGATCACAAAATCATTCAAGAATTCATCTTCCTTGGCTTCAAGCTCTACAGTATGCACGTGTGTCCAACCACAGTGGTTCGGACCAATCAAAGCCCTATGAGTAACTACTGGCAGTTGCAGCATGTGCTACGGGCATGGTTTAATGCTAGGTGTGTGACGACGTGTGTGAGAAGTGACTTTGTGAATGTTTTATCAACATAACAAGAAATCATGATTGTAGTCGCAAAAGTTTATCATCAATATATTTTTATTTTTGCAAAATACTCACAGACAATGCAATTTATTTAGATTCCCTATAATATCCACTTTTGCAATACAATATCTGCTTTTAGCAAATACAGCAGGGTTAATATTTGGTTATATTTAGGGACTCAAAGCTCTTGGGTTAAGATAAACCTGATTGTGATCTTGGTTAAATATTGAAAAAGTTACTTGTGAACAGAAGTAGGAGACACAACGTGTTTACAATATTAATTTTCTACCAAAACCACAGTCTTTCTCTAAATTGAACTAAAGTGTTGCCTAAACCTAATCAGTATGCAGCACAGGGATGTTTCAAAACCTGGGAAAATAAAACACAAACAACCAGTGGTAAGTGGGACAATATGCTTTTTGTAATTTGGGTGAATCAACACTTTAACAATGTGCTCTCAACAAAGTCAGTACATATAGATTACACTCCAATTGTTTTCTGCAACTCAACAGTTTCATCATCAGTAATGCTGTATGCATAGTACGGTGAATTCCTTTACCTTGCCTATGCAATCAGCCCCAGAAAACAGCCTACACTACCATCGTGGCATTTCACTGATGTCGGAGAAAAAAAATGCAAGGCAAATCATTTTCCATCCAGTACGGTCATCAAGGCTCCTGATCAGCAGGTAGGGTAGTGAAAGGTGTTTCGACATGCTGAAACAACTAAAAAGGAGGCAGACGGCAGAGAGGACGAAGTGAAAGAAGAAGAAAAACAAAGGTCAAAGCAGTAAATATTTACAGTTCAATTTTGTAAGTTATTTTAATGCCTGACTTGTCAACGTTAACATACAATATTTACAAATGATTTATATTCTTTACTCTAGATAAATAAATAAAACACTGTCTGATGTTTCTAATCCAATTAAAATCTAATCTGGTCTTGTTCATACGATATATCCTACATGTGTCCTGTCCAAGGCCACTGCATACATTATAACATGACTGGATCACCTTCATGCACATATGCACACTATATTATTATGTACACAGTAAACCAGCCCCCTCAGACTCTCTCTCCTTCAAACCCCCATTTCTTCACCTCCACAAAATACATTTCACTGCACTGTTAAACTGCACTTTATTAAAATGGTTTTGAATGTTGAAAAAAAAAAATCAGTAACCCTTGTATATTCCTGTGCTGCTGATGGTGACTGCATTTGCTTTAAACATTATTCTACACAAATTCTGTAATTGTATAGGAATACATTTCACATAATGCAATCTTGAAATGTCCTCAGCTCAAGCTACACAAATAAACAGACCACTGTATTATGAAGCTCCTAATTGTGAGTCAGTAACTGCATACACAGTCAGTCAAGACAAGGATAAATGTCTTAAAAGACTTTGATACACGAGTGATCACTAACGCATCCTCTGCTCGCATGCCTCACTTTTCCTGACATACTACTGTACATTGATACAGCTTTCATCAAAGGTGCCTTAAAATACCAGGGAAGCGTACTGTACATCTTTCATGTGCTTGTGCCCAGTGGGAATTGAACCAAAGATATAAAACGTGTTTTTTATAAAACCCAGTTTAATGCAGAGCGACTATCAACCCAACCCCCACATTCCCACCCACATCTACCTTTTTATTCTCTTCCTTTCACAGGGACTTTTATTATTATACTCCAAACATACCCAAGAGAAATGTGAGTCACTCAAAGACGTTATTAATTTCATCTGTGTTTGAGTATGATGAGGCACGATCCTAGAATAGTAATCTATCCAATTTAAGACAATCAAAATAAAAATAATTTTTGTATTGTATGACTATAGCCTGTTTCCACTGAACCACCACACAACAATATCCCTGGGACTGTAGTTGGTATAGTAAATGGAAAGACCTCACCATGCTGCTTTGATATAATTTTACAAAGTTTCAAATTCATTCCTGAATTGTTTTGTTAGAGTAATATGCATGTAGTTCTTGTAATCAAAGTTGAGAAATTTGACAATATTAAATAAAATAAATGGTTACAGAGTGATAAGAGTGTTAATACATGTTATAGGGCTATTTTACTCAGATTATAGGTGTGCCTTGAGATGTTTGACTAGCCCTTTCGTGCGCCTTAGAAACCACTGTTGTGGTTCAACACTAGCCTCAATCAGCTAGTGTTGATAAACTAAATAAAATATCATATTAGAAACAACAATTACTACAACTATCTGACAAAGCAGTGGATGCAACAGTTTATGGGTTGCTAATGGCAACAGATCACCCAATGGAAACCAACTGCGGGTGGCAGAATATAAGCTCTATAATGTTTGCAACCTGCCATCTGCTACAGAGTTATCTATAATCAAGTTACCAACTTGATTTAAAAAAAAGTTACATGCTGTAGATTGCTAGTGACCTGACAATAGTGCGTTCAGTGACCAGTAAGAGAAGCGAAGCTCGAGCACATAAATAAGACATTTTTCATTCGCAAGAAAAAAATGGCAGCATTGTTCATTTGTTCAAATGCTCCAAAACAACCTATTTCATATCATATAGGTCTTGTCTGCCAGAAGCAAATAAGGATATAAATGTTATATAATGTAATGGTGCCACACACCCTGAAATAAAAAAGTTAATAAAATAAAAATAAAGTTAATTAATAAAGTTGTTTTTTTATACCCAGTCTACAGTCTTTACCTAAGCTTAACTAAGTAGTCATTACACCTAAACCCAAACAAACCTTAACCACAGCAGTGGCAGATTAGCAAAACACCACAATGCGATGATCAAATGGGTCATTCTGGAGGGCAAAGACTAACTATACTTGTGTTTATTTTGGTTTACTTGTTGGCATTAAGATAATCATTTGGCCAATGTCATTAGGTGTTTGGTTTGTTTATGCACTGTGTGATTATGTGTTCAAAAGGTGTTTAAGAGGTAGGACAGGGAAGAAGACAGTTTTCGTGAATTTACTCGTGGCCTCACCCTCTGTTTTCTCTCCCTCTGTCATTGAACTAGACAGTGTTGAATCTAAGCTGGTAGCCTTCCTCTGTCTCTCTGTCAGACAAGAGCAGTAGAGAGTGCTGACTATGAGCTGGTAGCATGGTGAGTCAGCCAGCAGCTTTACATTTAACACATGCCAACGCTAGCAGGACTGAAAAGGAACGCAGTGGGGGTGCTTTCTCTCCCTCTGTCTTGGTCTCAGTTCATGGCTCTCTTCCTATTCATCTCTCTTCCTCTTTGGCTATTTTTCCTCTTCTCTCTCCTTCTATCACATCTCTCTTTCCATCCTCCTCTCTCTTGCCACCCATTACCCATTGTCTCCCCTCCTTTCCTCTCTATTTTTGCCCTCCCCTCCTTCTCCATCTCCCTCCCTCTTTCTCTCTCTCTGTAGCTCTCACTCTCTCTCTAACACAGCCTGTCTGTCTGCTCTATAATTATTTCCATGGTTACCATTAAGGATGTGAAGCTAAGCCTGATGCACTATGGTAGTAATCTTTTCCTCTCCTCCGCCTGTTCCCTCTGTCCTCTCCTCTCCTCTGT
>NW_023339807.1:14198258-14203276 GCF_004916995.1 Morone saxatilis | reverse complement strand
GAGAGAGGCCTGTGCACGTGTGCGTCCAGGGATCCAGATTGGATAGCAGCACACACACACACACACACACACACACATACACATACGCACACACATATGCGCACACACACATGCAGGTATACAGGCACAGGAAGCAAATGGCCACTTATGAAATAAGCTGCGTTTCTGTCTCGCACACACACATGAATGCACAGTCATAGACACAAATGCAAACATGAATCAAATGGCCACTTGTACAGTATGTGTGCGCAGACAGGCACAATGAAAAGAGTCTCAGCAGGGTAGAAAACAGTGCTTGTCTGCAAACTGCCTGACAGGCAGAAAATAGCCCTGTCTAAGGAGGTGCGAGAGGAGAGGAGTGGAGAGGAGAGGAGTGGAGAGGAGTGTTGGAACAGGACAGGAGCCAAAGAGAGACAAGGGTGTGAATAAAGTCAGGAAAGGAGAGGAGTTGAACAGATAAGAAACAAAAAGAGAGGATAAAACAGAGAACAAAAGAGGGGAAAAGGAAAATGTGTGCAATGGATGACACCCAAGGGCTGCAGTGCTTTATGTATGGAATCTAGATCGCACCAGCAAACCAGCACAACTAAAAGCTAAATGACAATTTGTTCAAAAATTCCTTCTTTCTTTTATTCCCCCCTCATCCTTCCTGCGTTCACAGCTATTTCCTACCAGTGTGTTGCTTTGTTTTCCTCTCTCACTCGTCCACTTGTGCCTCCTCCTCCCCCATATTGTCTCTCTCTCTCTTGCTCTCTCAGCTCCTGATATGGTATCAATGACCTTAGCTCAGTACAGCATGGTCACAGTGGCCTGACCAGAATCCCATTACTGACACCCTTCATGTGTAACATTACTACACTGTGTGGGTGTGTGTGTACGCCTGTATACATGCGTGACATTGCCCTTTCCACAGCAACAACAATATTATTGGTGGTGCGTAGCAGACAGGCACACACACACACCGGGACACGAACACACACGCATACACATGCAGACACAGACATGGCTGAACGCAAAATGCATAGCAGCATGCTCTTAGTGACACATTTGGTACAACACATACCCAACCACGGGCACACACACTTTCCAGAACGATTCCATTCTTATTATTACAGCTCCCTTCTCCAAAATTATTAATCCCCTACACAAGGGTTTTTGAAACATTTCCATTTGGGAACCAAGCTCATTAAAACGGCACTCATGTGGGTACCGACCAGAATAAAAAAAGCCCTTTGAAACAATATGTGACTTGATGCTTAGTTTAAAGCAGCAAAAAGAAAAGTTTATAGGAAAATGTTTATTTTTCATTTCATATCCCACATGAGGTTTTAAACTTCCATCATGGTTTAAATGTTTAAATAACTTAATAATAATTGTATGTAGTTAAACACATTTGTTGTAGACGACGAGCATCTGCTCGACTGCCTCTAAGGGTTGCAGTGGTTGGGCCCTGCTATGATTATGCAAATCAATAGCAAATTTGCCAATACAAACCCTCATCCAGAGGGCAGTTCCACTCGACATTAATCAAGGCTGGGAAAAACAGCCTTAATGACGACCTTAATGATTTAACATTGATTCGTGATGTAACAATGCTATACTGTTAATGCCTAACCGTCACATGTTAGTCAAAAACACCTCAAACTATGTTTCTTTAAAGAGTTAAGATTAGACTAGATTAGCACTGTGATGTTTCAATGATTAAAATTATAATTTTTTTGTTCAGTTTGATTTTGTTTTTTGCTTTGTGCAAAGTTGAGAAAACAAGCTAAACTGAACGACACGATCAGGAATATGTCTTTCTACATCTTGGGCTGCCTTTAGGTTCAAAATAACACACATAAAGACTCCCATATGGTCAAAGGTCTTATGAAGGCCAATACTTATAGACTACAGGATTGATTAGGGCTGACTTTAACGGAAGAATGGCTTTGATTTTATAAGCTGCTGTTAAAATTGCTGCATCAGCCCTATCATGGCCATATGGTATGTTTTGTAAGAATGGAACTGGCGGCCATGATGCTCTGAGTTGAGTTTAGGTTTATGGAAGAGAATGTATATGCAGTATAAGATCTGAACACTTTGGAAATATGATGCATAGTAAAACAATAAATTGTGGGGTTTTTTTTTATCCTGAGACAAGACTGTTCAATTGTTGCCCTAAAAAGAGGACAATGAATTTGAAAAACACCACAAATGAATAGCTTTGGGTGAAAATTACAGTAAATTTGGACAAAGACTTGCATAAATGTGCAGAATCCTGCAAAAAACCCTCATGGGTCACACTCAAAGCTTCTTATCTGACCATATATTATGTTACAGCATACAGATCCAATATGGTGGCTGTCAAATTCAACAAGGTTGGCTGATTTTTCTGCGAATTATTCTCAGTGATTAATGGTCTTATTACTATAGCCGCCCCTCCCTCCTCCTCAAACGCACACAAGAGAGATACAAGTATATGATTAGAGGGGTGGAAATGAGAGGAAAGAGGAGCAGTGCAGAAAATAAGAGGAGACAGAAGATGGAAAAGCAGAGAGAGGAGATGGGGAGTGGCTGACAAAACTAACAACATAAAACCGATTTTATAGCGGATGTGGGAATCCTTGCATAGCTACACTGATTGATGTCTTTTCTTGCCATCTTACAGCAGCTCTGGTCTTGTAATTTTTATACCAAATAAAAGAGAAACAAGCTTTTCACTCAAAATGCCTCTCAAAATGAACTGTTTTAAGGATAATGAAAAACTATGCTTGGCAAAGGTTTGAAAAAGAAGGGACAAATCTACATAATGCATTTTATTGTCGAATTACCAGCCACTGCACATGCACTGTTTGGATGTACATACTGCAGCGTTCGTCTGGTAAACAGTAGTCACTGATGAATTAGAATTACAAAAAGCTCAATTTTAGTGCATTTGTGTGTATTTGTTTGTGTGTGTACTTATGTATACCTGCATGTGTGTGTGTGCATTTGTGTGGGTGGGTGTGACGCAACATGCTCTGTTAGATAGTGTCTGTATCTTAACCTGACATGTTGTTGAAACACCTGTACCATTTCGCAGAGAGAACCTCAGCTCTGTATTCTTGACTGCAATAATGCAATTCTTTTACCTCCACAGACTTGTTAAAGCATGTTTTGTGTTATAGAGGTCAGTGCAGTAAAGATACGCTCATTTGTGCTCCCCAAAGAAGTGGTTCATTTGGGGTGAAATAACATCTGTTCCTTCCGTTTGCATGATGTGATATGGCATTTTCATGGTTTGCTGAGCACAAACTTCCTTGTAATTGGTTTGCTTTCCTTCTAGCAAATGCAATAACCCCTGTTGGAGGTGATTGCCTACTATTAAGTGTGTGGAGAGATGCTACTATTTGCAAAACACTTCTGCTTTTGTTTGAGATCTGTAAACAATGTTGTAGTGGATTAGTTTCCATAATACAATAACCATGAACAAGTATGAAATTGATATACACTCTGAATTGTCTTAACACACAACAAGATATTAAATAGTTCATTATCCTGTAAATCAAAATGTGTTGCCTCATCATCACTCTGATCTTTGCAGCTGAGTGAACACCACTGTTAAGATAATCATTCATATTATCACATTTTCAATATGAACTGAACTGTTTTATATTCACAACTTGTTTTTGTAGCAACTTCTTGTTTAATTAACAGTCTTTTTCATTTAATTTCTTCTTTGTGATAAAATCTGGTGTAATTATGAGAAATGAGAAATCCAAAACTTATATTGTTGCATTCAGCGCCCCTGCTAGGACTTGTGTAATTTGTAATTTATGAAAAAAAGTTTAGAGGGATGGAAAGAAACAATATTCCTGCAGTAGTGAACAGATGCACAGAAGACAGGCATCAGCAGAGCAGAGAAGCAGACCCACCAGGACAAGAACAAGTGAGGAACTGGCCTCACTAATGCTAGATTAGAAATCTAAACAATTAGACTAACAACACAGAGTGCACGAACAAGCAACTCTTTCTTTCTCTGTATTAGTGCAGCGGTGCCCTGAGTGAAGAGCTGAAACAAACCTTTGTCCTCTGGATTAATGAGAGTAACCAGTCATGTTTGAGGATTGGACAATAGCAAATATATTTCATATTTTGGCTATTTGCAAATTTATCTCAGCCCCAGTTCCACAGCATGATGACTCACTCGGAGGGGCAGAGGAAAGCTCATGCAGGCCAAACTCACTGCCTCAAGTACACTTTCTTTTTATTCTTTAAGCTGAGGAGCAAAAACTGCTGCTCCCGTCACTCAAGCTACTGCGGGGACACTCTCCAAAAATATAATTTGTGTGAGGCTTCAACATGAAGGCAATGGTTTAAAAACAGGGTTGGAGAGAATTAAATCTCATCCCGGAGTGTAACACAGTCGATCTTCAAGAAATAAAACGTTTCTGCTAAAAAGCTATATGATGTTATTATATGACAAGAACAGCTGCAGATTCAGTCCAGCTGCTGTCCCATTAATATTATACACAAAATCTAACCAGCAGCAACAGAACTTTGGTTACTTAAACTATTGAGAACCACGGATTGTCAGACAACAACATGAGCGACAACTTCAGTGTCAAAACAGCTGATGTCCACATCATCCCCCCTTTTTTTCTTTTCACCTTACCTTGTTTAGATTTTTCATTTGAAACACAAACAGAGACAAAGGTGAGAGATGGATCAAATGAAAAGAAAGAATACCTCAGGGGGAAATAAAATGAGACATGACAAGAAGGATGCAAGGGAGGGACAGTATTAGGAAGTGGGAGGCAGTCAGAAAGCGAGGGAAGGTTAGAGAGATAAAGATGGAGTGGGATGAGTTAGAGACAGAGGAATGCATGGAGGAAGAGAGGGTTGTGACTAGGAAGGTGTGATGCAAGGAGCAGGATGAGTCTCTAATTAGTTTTTTCAGCTCAAACTTCAATCTCTCACTGTGACCTTAATAAACAGATGATATACACACACACACAAATCCATGGCTGCGTGCGCACACACATTCACACACACAC
>NW_023339807.1:14186700-14198237 GCF_004916995.1 Morone saxatilis | reverse complement strand
GAGAGAGAGAGAGTGTGATGAAAGTGTTACCTCAGCATTTTCCAGCTAAATGTACTCATTAGCCTAGTTGCACATGGCTGCCTGGGAAAACAACAAAGTCAGCTCCAGAAAGCAGAAAGCATTCATCTAAGATGCTGTCAGAGTGGGAGACAGAGAGCAGAGGTCTCAGCACTACCAGAAACTCGTGGCTGCATTATTTTCTCTAAGACTGACTCAGATTAGATGCCATTACATACATTTTCACTACATGTTTATTCAAGCAATTTTTTTTTAAACTTTTCCTCACAAGCACTCCCAAAATAAGAGTTGTCATAATTAATGCCAACCATCAGTTTCAATCACCACTGCTACCACTACTAACAATGTTTATTTTTCTATTTCAAACTGGTGTTTATATTAGAAAACAAACCTTGTGAAGACCAGGACCTGAACCAATGCTCTACGCACTACTATGCTATATAGTACATACAGTACATAGTGTATAGATAAAGTAGCTGCAGGAGCCATGTCCACATTATGCAACAGCAGGGAGGTTCATATGCTAGATACATGCAGCGCTTGTTTTATACTCCACCATTTCACCCCTCATCATGTACACCAGTCAAGGAACACTTTAGCTTATTGCGCTCAGAGAAGAGATAAAAAAGATCTTATGCAGTTGCTTTATGGGGACCTGTGGCTTCAGGGTAAAGTTAGAATGCATAAAAATGGGCTATGGGCAAGTGCAGTATAGTGAAGTGAGCCGAGCCAGTGATCATATGTACTGTAAGGTGTAGGGAGGAATGCTCCAGCAGCAGGACAGTGGCTCAGTCCCATATCTATTCATGCATCCATCGCAGTATACAGCTCAGCAGTTTAATCAGGAAGACTATCTTATTATGCCTCATCCTTTCACTCTCCTTCTCAATCATGTGACTATGGACGTTTACTCTGTCAGTTCAACCAATCAGAATTAGCCATGATCTCGTACAGCATATCATTCTATAATTTCCCTTCGGGGATAAAAATATTAAGTATCTTATATCTTATCTTATCTATCTATCTATCTATCCTATCTATTCTATCTATTACTTCTTATCTATCTATATTATCGTAATCTATCTTCTAATCTTATCTATCTATCCAGTCTATCTAAATGTTGGCTGGCAGTCGTCTTCCTCTCGTGCTGCTTTCAAGCTGTCATTTCAGTGTGAAATCGTTTGTGACCCTCCTCCGCCCCATCTACACCCCGAGTTCATCAGAAGTACATTCCTCATCACATCCAGATCTTCAGCTTTCTCTTCACCACCACCACCACCAACACCACCAGTGTCTAGTCTCTACCACAGGGGTATCCTATAGAAATCACGGTTTCACCAACCCCTTCAAATATGACTTCCCGAAGGGGTTTTACCACCAAAGAATTTTCACATTTCTCATCTTCATTGTGCACATGTCAATTAAATATAGTTCATCTCTATAGGTCTCTCGTGATTAAAATATACATGCAGGATTGCAAAGGCTGGAATCTATTGCAGCACACGCTGGTATAAAGGTAGGGCACGCCTTGGATTGTTTGCTGAGACAGACAGACAGACAGACAGACAGACAGACAGACAGACAGCCATTGACACCAACAGAAACATTTGGAGTCTCAAATCCACTTGACCTTGATGTCGTTAGCCTACAGGAGAAAAAACACAACACACTCCACACAGAAATGCCCCAGTGGATTCAAACAAAGGAGCTCCTTGCTGTGTGGTGACAGTGTAAGCCATTTATCCAGCATGCCATCCATCCCATCAAACCTGTCCTAACTGTATGTCCCACTTGGAAGACAAAGGAACCTGTGCGAACAGAAAGAAAAAGAAATCACTTGCTACCTGATTGCAAGGCTACAGTTAATCTGACAGAAGAAGTAAAGTGTTCTTCTCACTCATGGTGCAAAATGTACAGAGCCAGAGTTTTGTTAACAACTCACAGGTTCAATTGCTGTTTTGAGACTAGGAAATATCTGTCGTATAAATAAAAGTGGTAACTACCAGGTAGATAGCTGCATTTCCTGCTCCAGGGCAAGTTCTAACACATGGAGGATTCTTTTTGTCAGTCTTGCAAAGGCAAACAGCTCTTTCAAACAGTTTTCTCTTGTTAGTGAAATACTGGACTGTGTCATACACTCACCCAAGTTTAAAGGGTCCATTTTCTTTTGCCGTTAAAGAAAGATGACCATCTGATTCAAAGGCTGAGCTTCTGGCAGAATGTGCTGGGCGAGAGGAGTTCATGAGTATTTCTGGCTTCTTTTGTGCGTATTCCAGCCTCGCATAAAGCTTCAGAAACATGTTTGTGGAGCCTCAAAACTCATGGTTTCAAAAAGGACAGGGGACTCTGGTGGACACACACATACAAAGGACAAAAAGAGACAATGTTTTCTGAGTACTTTGGTTATGTATTTTACATTTGTCGACATTTTTTCCTTCCCTTGAAGTGACAATGCAGTAACACTATTCCTTTCCCGACAGTAAATTAGGTCCTCTGAGACTGCTTGCCCTTCGATGCCTAAACTAAAGGCTGAGGTGAGTGTTTCTCATCCCACTAGTGGAGGGAGCCTGCAATGTCTTAAGGCCTGGGCCAAGCTTATCATCGTTCAGCTTTTCAGGAAGACTGAAGGCACCCTCTGTGGAAAAAAATACTAGTGGGACGCAAACGCAAAAACTCAAAATTGAGGCAGGATTCACTGTATGGTCTCTCAGCCTCCCTGCTCCACCCATGCACTGTGATCAACAACTGACCCTAACTAGTTTCAGCACCAGTGACGCAGCTATCTCCACAAGATAATAAGATAGCTTTCACAACTAATAAAGGTAGAATAGAGCAGTATATAGTTTACCATATTGTGATGTTTTTGCAACTAAACCCTGCCTAAATGTTTACATCTTGTTTATGGTCAACTACAATTCACTAAAGTGTTTATTTATTTGATTGAAAAGTAACATATACATCATAGCAGGGAATTTAATTTGCATATTTATTATGCACCAGTTTTATTGAATACAACAGCTTGAAAAAACATTTTTTAGCTTCTGTCATAATTAGGCAGCAACTATCTGTTGGTTTAGTGGTACAAGTATTGTCAAGTCCCAGGTGTATAAAATAAATGAGGCATTCAGAGGTCATTATTTATATTCACTGCCAGTCAGTAATGATTTAAAAAAAAAAATATTTACATATATCACAACTAAGGAGTTAAATCATTAACACTACAGAAATGTAAAATAAGTATTTAATACTTATTGCGGCTCCTGTTGCCTCACATACAGTTGTGTCTTTAAAAAGATTAAGTCTTTTTGTTTACTTTCTAATTGAAAAGCCTATATACTGTACTCATTGTTAAATGGATAAACAAGGTCTGTGTGGGATCAATTACCAGTCTCAGTGTGATGTGATTTATAGGTGAATGCTTTCACATCATGAGCGAGAAATATATTTATTTAGATTATGACTGAGAAGTACATTGTATTAATTGAGACCCAGTGGTGGCGTGATAATTGAGGAGTTCAATTTATACATATTCATTACTCCATAATGTGCTGTATATATAATCTGTGAGAGCTGAGCTGGAGATGCAAACAAGCTCCCAGTGAAATGTTTTAATTGGCCTGTTCTATTTCCATTTCAATAAGATGTCCCCTCCTCTCCTCTTCTCCTCCCCTCCTCTCCTCTCCTCCTTTTGTCCCCTCTTCTACTCTCAAGCTGTCCTGTCTGATATTTGACATGTTGGCTCCCTCTCTTTTTCCTGTCAATGGATCGGTTGACTCCGTAATTTGGAGAGATAAAGACGAGTGTACGTGAATGGGTGAGTTTGTGTGCGATTGGATGCAGCAGGACAAGAGTAACACAGGAAGTTGAAAGAGGAGGAGATGGGAAGATGAAAGGAGAGACATGAAAGGAGAGAGAAAAGTTGAGATTTCATGAACACTACAAGTGGAGCTCTGGCAACTGAGATGAGATGTACTCCTGATCCGAAGCCATTACAGACCAAAACTGTAATCCAAAGTTATTCAGAATAAGGCCATCCTATCAGCACTTGAAGTCAAATATCAAGACAGTTTTGAGCTCTGATAGTTTTATATCCCCTTGTTCAAATGTAAATCTAGTTCAGACTAGGTTTCATAATTTGTGATGTGATAATAAACTTACATAAAACAAATCCTGAAAGTCACATTTAAAGATATTTAGAAGCAGGCTCCCGAAAACTCCAATGCCCGTAAAACTTGAACGGAGAGAAAACATGTGATATAGCCAATTGTAATATTGTATTGTCCAATATTCAATTCAATTCAATTGTATAGCGTCCAATTCTAACAGAAGTTTCTCAGGACACCTTTTTCAATAGAGCCAGTCTAAGACCGATACTCCTTATAACACTTTACAGAGACCACAAGTACTACCATCCGAGCAGAAGCACTTGGCGAGGGGGCAAGGAAAAAACTGCCTTTTAACGGGCAGCGAAACCTCTCGACAGACCCTTCGGCTCTAGGTGGGTGGTCATCTGCCTTGACCAATATTGAATTACATTTTTAAGCTTGGGTTGTGATAACCTGGAGAATAAACTTTAAACACTACAAATAAAAAAAAGAGCAATAAAAAGTGGAAAGATTATTGGAAGCTAAAATGAGCTGAATTGTCAATACTAGTATCAAGATAACATAAATGCGTTGTTGTCGGCAAAGAAAATAGTTTACGTTTAACATAAAGCAATAATAACCAAAATACAGAAAATATAATATATAGATTTAAGTCAATAATGGTACAACAAACTGAAAGGGAATATCTACGAAAAAATATAACTGACACATAAAGAAACCACCAGAAAGAAAACATTTTGTTATTCTGTGATAACTTCTTGAAAACTGCAGTAAAACAGGAATGGGCAGGGGAGCAGCAGTCAAAATGTTCAGTGCTGGAGTCCCACCATCAGTACAAAAGGCTCTCTCTCAATTCGGTCAAGACAGGAAGCACATCGGTTTCAACTATTAACCACTTAAAACCTCTGCCGGCCACGACTGAAATTATCCCAATTTGTTCATTGATATTTAGATGGAGATGAAGAGGAAGGAAAATAGTATGGATGAAAAGAAAACCCCTATCCTGTCTCCTTATTCCAATGCTCCTCTTCTACTCGTCTCTTGCTTTGTTTCCTCTGTTTTCTCCTCCTATAATTTGTTTAAAGCTCCCTTCTGTCTTCAACTCCAACAGCCTCTTCTTTTCCCCCATCTTTCTCTCTTGCTCCCCCTTCAACCTCACATTTCTCCCTCCCCTCCTCTTCATCTCCCTGTGCCACTGGATTCTCTATTTCTCTCCCCCCACACACCCATCAGCCCTCTTTTTCCTTCTCCCCTTCTTACCATATCAACCCCTCTTCATGCCCCCCCTCCGTTCGTCTTTGTGAGCCCTGCCATTCTCCGTGCTGCCCCAGGCTCAGACATATGGCGCTCTCCTCTCTGCTATTGTCATCCATTAACACAGTTGTCGGTGGGAATTACAGACACACAGCGCAACATGTAAGGCTACGCTCTAGCTTCTGATGTTGGAGACAGAACAAGGCAGGGGAAGATGTTAGGTGTCTTAAAAGGGCAAGAAAAGAAATTTGATACACTGAACTTCAAACATTATCTCTGACAAGAAATGTCGCGCAAAATTTCTTAACATAATAACTTAGCTAACTAAGCAATTTGTTGATTAGCAATACAAAAGTCTTCTATGCTTAGCCGCTGAGTTGTGGATAGCTCCAATGGCTGAAGACAGAGTCGCAGAGCGTCCTTCAATCACCGCCTGATGGTTGAATGATGACCATGTTTGACCCAACAGCTACAGATTATTCCACATTTCACAGTTGTAAAAGTTATCAAAGCAACTATAGAGACATCCCAAACTACCCCAGTAACATAATTTACTTCACTACAGCTATCCATCCACCTCTGTTCCAGTAAGTGCTGTTCATGTGAAAATATGGCTAATTACATAAATTGTTTGTTACGATCCCGACAACAGAATCCCAGGGAAAGTAAACAACACAGCTCAGTGAAATGACCAGTACTAGTATGTTCCTAGCTGGCTATCATGTTAGTGGTTAGCTCACCAACTATAGCTATAACTCAGCCACCTACAGTAGTTGTTACTAGCCCTGCAAGCTGTCTCTGCCACCAGACATTGGCTATTGTAGTTTTATAGCCACCAAGCTAGCTACAACTTTTTATTGACATTTTTTTTTGTAAATTTAAAATTCAGGTTTAAGACCTGTAACTGCTGTGTTTATTTAGCACCATATCCTATGACTTTTACATTTTAAGTGTTGAACCACAGGACAAGTGGCCTACTCACAAAGTTCATTAGGTAGTGAATGCCCCAGGGAGTCGGCCATTTTTAAGGTTTGCTCACAGAAAGCTTAGAGAAATGTCTCGCTTAATACACTCACTGACTGAAAATGACGTCTTTCACATTCACCAAAACACTTTCACAGCAGAGTGAACACAGCTGCAGCTTATATAATGAATTATTGGTAAGTTTGATTCAGGTGTGCCAGTTAGCGGTGATATTACTAACTTGCTCATTAGCTTCTCCAACATACAGTTGTGGAAAGGGTCCCTTGAGCAAGCAAATGTACCTATTATTATAACTACTTACAGTATGTCAAACTGCATATTAATGGTGTATGATTAAAAGAGTCTGCCTTCAAAATATGAATGTACAATAAATGTTTTTACACATTAAAAAACAACAAAAAAAAACAGTATAAAAAAGTGGGCTTTGTAGAAAACATTAAAAAAAAAGACGTGGCCATTCTGATCAGATGCCTCTCAGATAAAAGTTTGCATCTCCTCTATCAGCAACAGACTTGACTGCGAGTTTGATTAGACCGGATGGAAAATCACAGCACAAACACACACACACACACACACTTCTCTGAAGTTCTAATTAAAGTGGTTGTGATGACAGAGCTTGCAGTGTGATGTACAGTATTACACAGCAGTCACTATCACATTGCCAATGATGTGTGTGTCTGTGTGTGTGTGTGTGTTGTGTTGTTTGTGTGTGCGTGAGAGAGAGAGAGAGGGGGGGGGATAGAGAGATAATAGCCCTATAATAATCAGTCTATAGGAAATGGAAGAGCAGAGTGCTGTGACGGCTTGCCAGCTAACTGTCAGTTGCACAAACACAAACACACCTATGCGCATACACACTTACACCAATGCTAATCAGACCTTACAGTTGTTACATCTGATCCAATGTCAAAGTGCTATTTAAAGATATTTTTTTTATTGTGTAGTATGCAGAAGAGAATTGCGGCGTTTGTTGGGTAATGTGGAGCAGCAGAATGAAAAACGGGTTTTTAATTAACATGACAGCTGAGCTTTAATTTGCAACATGAGAGTAAGAACTGGCCGCAGTTGCTCCCGCAGCGATGCAGGATAGATGCCACTTTGCAAAACATGTAGCGTGAAAGGTAGACAGATTGACATACAGTCAGGTATGGAGACAGACAGACAGGCGGGCATGCAGGCAGAGACAGAGCCTGAGGTGGTGTGTTTGCATCTCTCCTTCATCGTCTGCAGGTTTTGATTCTGTTTGAAGTTCTCCTTTTCTAGCGATGGGTTTTGTTAAGTCTTGTCAGATTGTTCTCTTGCCTTTTTTCTGAGTTGTCAGGACAAGACGTCTTTAATCTTCCTTATCTACCGTATCTGCAAAGAAAAGACAAATACAGCTCTTTTTTCCTTTTTTGCTCATAATAAGATGAAACCCACTGGCTGTGTCCATATTCCAATAATCTGTGGCTTACTTTTAATACCATAGTTGTTAGAGGACATGTTAAAGAAATTGGCATCTCTAATAGCGTGAGCAGACCAGAGATACGTGGAGGAGCAGATTCAATAATTAAAATTTTGTCTTAACATTATGCAGCAAACCTCTCACTCTCATATACCTGGGAGTTGAATTACATTCTGTTTGTGGAAGGTTTTCTCAAAAATGAACATATTACACATTTAACAAAACAAAGTAAAGTATTCTCCATTAGACTGTAGAGTTCATACCATATTTAATGACCAATTACAGTGTTGAGAAAGCTATTTCCCAGAAGTAACATATTACATACTTTTACATCTATTACAAAGGATGTGGGTGTCAGGGTAATTTGTTAAGAGTGAAAAATGGTAACAAGTATAACTAAATATCATATTGCAACACATTGTATCTGTGAAGAGCAATAAGCTGTAGAAGTAGCTGTGCTTCTTCACATAAATGAGTCTTTGCAAGAGATGATCAACACGACATACAAGTACAACCTAATGGTATATGTATATGTATATATTTAAATGGCATTCTACAGTAAATATACTTACAGGTGCTAAAAACAAAGTGCACCTGTACAAACTATGCAACCTTCATAGAAGGATGTATTCCTGCTCTGAGCCAGTTGGGGAATACATCCTTCTGTTAGTATCAAGAATTAAACACATCATGTTTTTGATTGTTTGTCTCTCCCAGCTGCCACCTACCGTAACGCAACACAAAATGAAAATCTACACAGAGAAGGAGTGGAAAAGGGAAGGAGAATCCAACAGAGCAAACAAAACAGCATAGGACGACTCAACTGAACTGAGCTTAAGTGCAGAGCAGAGAAAAGCGTCATTGAACGTCCTAATCTTCAGTGACTTTGTTGGAAAGATCTGGAATCCTTGACCGTTAAAGTTAATCTCATCATAATACGGGTCTATTTTCCAGCTCACAGTTTGCTGACAGAGGAAATCATCATGCTGGGGAGAAACCAAGCGTTCACACTTCAAATTACCGGTGACCCCAATGCACACACACACACACACACACACACACACACACACCCGCGCACACACAGGCATGATTATTAAAAAAGACAAGAGCACAATCACAACACACACACACACTAACGTACAGAGATAGAGTAAATGAACAGATGCACAAAGAGCACATGCTGACACACACATGCACATGCACAGATGGATACATAGACATACACACACATACATACACACGTGGCACATCTACATACTAACCTTTGCTTTAACTGTACAATACAGAATATGTTGAATCCAATCATCTAGATCCTGCTCACCCGCACACCTGCCTACAACCTGCAGTATATCAACCCTGGCTTTTCTCCCACCAGATTGTTGTCTCCACTACTGTTAGTTTACATCTCGGGCCTCTTAGTCTATGTACTCCAAGAACTATTCCTCCTGCTTTGTTTATGCGTCTGATTAATGTATTTGTTTCCTCTGCCTCAGGATCATCTCCAGCCGGCCTGCCTGTGCTGCCTTCCTGCTCCTCAGCCATACCCACGCTACCTCTGCTAGCCACACTTCCGCTTGCCGTTCCTCACCAACCCTCCGCCTGCTCCAGTCACATTTCTTTGGCAACTCATCCCCACTTTAATTCACTTTAAATAAAACTTCTAGATCTTGGGTTCTCACCAGGGGGTCAGTGAGCCCTAGAAGGTCTTCTGAGTTACTGCAGGGCAAATGTTTTTTTCTTCTATTTAAATATGTCTGAAAATGCACATTAACATTAGATTTAACATATTATTTTTACTATTATATTATTATAAATAAATATTATATATATATACATATATAAAATCAGTATACGCATACATAGCTGCTGTGTCTGCTCTGTCTCTCTTTCAGCTACGGGGTCCTTGGCCTGAAAAACATTTAATACCCCCATCCTAAACTTCATCAGCTTCCTTGTCTGTGTCCTGCGCTAAACACAAAACCCTTGACATGAACATGAAATATGTGTCCTGATAAAACTATTTAGAGTCTCACATAAACACACAGACACACGCACATACACAGTGAAAGACACTGCACAGAGAATGTGGCCGAGGCAAATGCAGGGAAAAGCAGAGTGCTCTAAAAGTCACTTACAATTTGGAGAGCTACTTAGTCAAGGTCATTACTGTACTGAGTCTGTGCATGTGAGTGTGTGTTCCTGCATATGTGCATATATCTGTGTGTCTGCCAAGCGAATACAATAATGCAGCCATTTTCAGCTATAGCAGAGTGCAGTAAGACCATTAAGTGTCTGACAGAAGTGCTGACTATAGATTATAGTGGCTCTAAATCTGAGCCAGGCATTATGAAGCCAGCATGCTCTACAAAACTCGAAAAAGTAGTATTGCATACAACAAGCAACATGTTGTGTTACATATTCCAGACAACATTTGTTAATAGAAAAATGCATGGTGTTGGTAATGGTGTGGGGGTCTGGTGCCAGTCGGAAGGTGACACGTTTCATTTTGGCATCAGCGAGAGCATCCAGCCCTGTTTAGGCGTCCTTCAGCTGACCTGAAATGAGCAACAGTGCATATAGCTGGTCTCAGTCTGCATGTTACACAGTGGTTGAAATGTAATGGGGAAAAAGAAAGGCTTACTAGGACCAATACACACACACACACACACACACACACACACACACACACACAACAAAAGAAAAGTGAATAAAATAAAGAAATGCAAAAAAAAGGCATACCTTTGTTAACCTGAGGCCCTTTCCACAAAGATTCTTGAGCACTGCTCACATAAAAATTGCAGATGGTATCACATCATGTTTCACAAATTGTCACTGGAAAATCTAACATAATCATCAACAACATCATCTAACACAAGACGGTAGCCACTTCAACTGTATTAGTCAACTTGTTGTTTGTGGTCACATGTTCAATACAACATAACACAAAGCTATAGAACTAAAGCTATAATAACTAAAGTACATGCATATTATCTTTATTATCAGTTTTACAAAAAAAATCATTGTTCAAGAAAATGAAGCCACTAACTGCCTCTAAGGAAATTATATATCTCAAACATTACCTGCAAATACAGGTTAAAGGTCTATGGTGTTAATATTATTATTATAATTTCCAAAATGACCAACTTCTTGTTTTAGAAAACAACTTATGTGGCTTTCCAAGCATCTCTCCAACTGAAAATGTGTTGAATATGTAATACCCTGCCATGAACTGTGACTATGTATGATGGATACGCTCGTGCAACCATTTGCAACACAACACAAGCTCCACTTTGTGTCTTTCTGCATTGCACTACAGTATGATTAAATAATTACTCAAGTGTTACAAAAAACACTCGAAACAGGGATTCTTTCCAGCCTGAATAAGGACACGAGTGGCTATGTGCAAATGGTTCAGAAGCACAGTCCATACATCCCGCCTGGCGATCAAATGTTTGGGAGATGATTGATCTCAAGTTCAGTCCAACAGCTAAGCCGGGAGGGGGAGAGAAAAAAGGAGGAAAGAGAGCAAGACAAAAGATTGAGCAGAAAGAGAGAGTGAAAATGCAGTTGGGGAAGAGAAAGAGAGAGATAAGCAGCATGTGTGAGCCTCTAACCACCAGCTGACACTCTTCATCTGTTGTGTTGTGTCTGCGCGCCTGTTTCACCATCGGAGCACTGTGGGTTTGTCTGAATACATCAAAACAGCCAGAAAAACAGAGAGAGAGAAAGAC
>NW_023339807.1:14186313-14186679 GCF_004916995.1 Morone saxatilis | reverse complement strand
GACAGAGGGAGAAAGAAATAGCATTTTCTTAGAAAGACTCCAGCATCAGCTTTCTGTCTCACTTTCTCTTTCTTTCATTTCTCTCTGTGTAATATCATTTCCCCACTCTGTCCTGCTTTTATCGCTCTACCCCCACCGCCCTCCCGTTTTCTCTTTCTGTCTTTCTCTCTCCGTGTCTCCTCTCAGAAGCAGAGTTGGGAGTTGGGAGCAAAAGGCAGGAGACAGACAAGATAAAAGCTGTTTCCTGATTCTTCAGCTCTCAGCTTCTCTGCTGTCAGGCAAGAAGACAGCTAGTCAAGACAGAGAATTTCCTGCTAGATGTATCCCTGCACAGCTGCTGTCGCAGGCAGACAGGCAGAGAGAAAA
>NW_023339807.1:14171175-14186300 GCF_004916995.1 Morone saxatilis | reverse complement strand
AGAGGGTGGAGAAAGACAGACAGGCAGAAAGACGGGTAAGCTGATATGTAGACATGTAGAAAAAAAAGAGGCAGACGAGGTGATCCTGCAGACCTTCGCCCTGAACCCGTTGGTATAATGCAGAGAAGTTTGTGTTTTATATGTAAAGAGGAAAAACTCCTTATTTTAACATCTGCTGGGTGGAAAATGATAAAAAAGCTTGTGAAATGTATTTTAAACTGTTGCCAGGGTCAAAAGTGATGTACTACAGAGGAAAAACAAGTGATGCCCGTGCACCCATGAAAAGACACTACTAATTAAATAAAAAATTATAAGTACACACACACACTGATATTTACTGGATACTATCCTGGTAGCTAACAGTAAGCTGGTAATGCTTCCTGTAAGTGATAGAGAGAGTCTGTCTTTGTGTCTTCCTGTATCTGTTCTGGCTGGTGGTAAACTACACATACACATAAAAACATGCACACACACACACACATCTACCCTGACAGTATCTTCTGAAGCCCTGGCCTCGAGCTTGTTGTCTTGAAATTTATTTGTCTTATCTGCTGGGAAAGTACCTCCAATTCTCCAAGCACATATACAGTAGATGAACAGACACACGGAAGTTTCACAAGCGCACAGAGCTGGTCTAATGACGGTATCAAACTTAACTTTCAAATCAACAAATATCACCTGTAGCAAAGCGAGTAGTCCTTCAATTTCCTGTGACTTCCCCACAAAGAAAATCCCTTTGCTTCACGGAAAACATTCGACAGCTGCGTCGTTGCTTTTCCACCGCCTTCAGGTTAACACACTGACTCACCGTATTGTGGTCCTGCACAAGTTCATGCCCTCAATCAAACTGTACCGACATTTTTGGTGACCTGAATGTATGGTCACGCAGTAACATTGAAGGAGCCATATTTTATGATTTTTTATGTTCTGTAACAAACTTTACATTCACTGTAAAGGCAGCATCGGGAAGTCTCGACGTAGCCACTGAGGTTAATGACTCCTTCCAAGAAATGTGTCTAGATGTTGACATTTTTGAACAGGCTTTGTTAGCTCACCTGTTTTAAAATACTGCACGAGAAGAACGGATAAAAACATACAGCTACAACTTCATAAAGAGACGGGTATTATTTAATTTTGGACTATTACTTTAAAGCTTCAATTGTAATTAAGGAGACGCGGTCCAAGCCACACGACGGTGGCAGACTGAAGTTATCCAGCCTGATCAAAAAATTCAACACGTGTTTCACATTTACTGCATTTTACAACACATCCTTCGCTGCTTCTCTCTCAGCACTTCCCCCTTATGTGAGCATGTATTCTAGCACTGCCACTCAGCTTAATGAGTACACACCTGAGCACACACGCTCCCTCTGTCACAAACAAACACACTCTCACACACACAAACGCCCAGTCTCACGCTTGCGGTTGCAGATGCAATTCAAATACACATCATTCACACTGTTGAGTTCAATCTTACATGTTCCACTTTAATTATTCAATAACAATTTCTGGTCATGTGTAGTGACATTGATGGTCTGAGGCACTGCCAAAAAACAAGCTTACTAAGTGATTTATCTTGTATTCTAACTCATCAAGCTTGTGTTGAGTCACTTAAATTCACATTACAGCGCTGCACACGCGATTATCAGCCTCACAGGACAAACAAGACCTCACAAGTTGATCACAGCATGATACATGTCTGCACATCTTGTCCCTGATAATAATTTAAAAATGGGTTGGTGCCACTTTGAATGATGCCACTTACCAACTTCTGTCACCGCTGGCATGCACAAAAATAATATAATATACAATATTTGTTCATAGCTGCCACTGTTGATGATTTTGCTGAAAAACAGAGGCAGTTATTCTGTCACTGCCCCAAAGAAATGTCTTTGGTCAACTTACCTTATCCTAACTTCCTATCAGATAGGACGGCCAGACACGTCCCATGAGAGTACAACTTTCCCTTCTTTCATGAAATAATTCACTTGACACCAGTGGGTTTGTCTCTGACACTGTCTGAGCTACAGAAATATACAGGAAGAACACTGTCCCACCAGACATTGCAGCTCTCTCTCAATGGAGCAGATATCGTTTTCTCATTCTTTTTTTCCCCACATCAACATCATTTTTGTCATCCCCTCTCTTGTGTCTGCCTTTTATATTGTGATCCTCTGACTGTGGACGGTCTCTGTTTCTCTACTCTCTGCCTCCGGGATGTAGGCCCTTGTTTTTTTTGTGTGTGTGTGTGTCTTTGTGTGTGATGTGTGTGTGTATATGTAGTGTGTTTGTGTGTGTGTGTGGGTGTGTGTGTGTATATCCCCTCCAACCCCATAGGGGCTTGTATATGAGTCTGGCCCTCTCTGCCTGCCATTGTTATGCCAGCTTTGTGCCTTTGAGCATCTGTGTGTGTGTGTGTGTGTGTGTGTGTGTGTTTATGCACATGAATGGGTGTATGTGTATAATGCGTCCACGTGTGAGTGTGTGTACCATATGTGCGTTTGCATACCGTATGCGTGTACATGTTTGTTGTGTGTATGTGAATGTGTGCCACTCTGCCAAGGCCTGGCTCCTCTCTGTGTCCATCCATTGTGTCCAGTGTTGTGTTCAGTGGCTCTGGGCATTTGGCTGCTATAGAGGACAATGCAGAACAGACAATAGTTGGACAATAGATGGCATACGCTGTGGCGCACTGGGATGAGGCACCTAGCATGTACTTACAGCAGCAGGAGTTTGAGTGCACATCACACTCTCTTTTCTCATGTACCATCTTGCCAAACCTTTCTGCCATTCTCTATTGTGCACAAGATGTAATGTACTAATCATGGCATGTAGCAATACCTAATTAATTATGCAGTATATTGCAGTGCTTAAAAAGCATCAGGTCCAAATCTGACTGGCATCCAAAGCTATAACGTGTGTGTAAGTGTGTGTGTGTGTGTGTGGGGGGGGTATTTAGCGATCTAGCCATCATGCTATAAACCCCAACCCCCCTCCCCCTCCAATGACCTCCTCTGTCCAGCAGAAGCCAACTGGCAGCTTGACATCCTGTATCTAAAATCTATTAGTCATTCAGTCTCCGTCGCTCCATCCATCTCTGTCTCAATAAGCCATCAGTGGTTTTGGTTCTGATCCAAATCAATCCTGTTCTGACACTGACCCGAATCATTCATCTCTTCCCGCTGTCTCTCTCTATCTTTCTGCCTCTCTAACAGTAGGAGTGTGTAGCCAGCTGCCAGCTAGCATCAGTCATGTTGTCAGGGTCTGGCTCTGGGGCTGCTGTTGGCTTTAAGGGCAAGTTCTGCCATGAGTTTCTCTTCACGTCTTTCCCTAAACAGCGTTCATGCACTGACGGCATTTAGCAGTGTTGGCCCCGTCACATGGTTTTGGAGCAGAATTTTAGGGCTGTGCAAGCAAAACTATTTTGATAGAAATATAATTATATCGATTGATAGAAAGTAGTTCCACATGGTTTCAGACAAAAATGTCTTCTTACATGTTGCCTCTTAAATGTTTATTATCCTGAACTTTAAGAGTAACTTAACAGTAGCTGAGTAAAAGACCCATGTAAAGGTCTATTACACTCAAATAATTTGTTGTTTTTCATGTTTATTTATTTCAAAGGTATGGTCTTTAGGCCCTGTTTTTATTTTGTTGCAGTGTAACAAAAACACACTTCTAACCTCATCCAAGAGGTGCAACAGACTCCCTCCAGAAGGGGCAGGTGAACACAGCTTTCAGTCTGGTTGTTAGGTCATAGTCACGCCTGTAGTTTGGTTCATTAGGTCCAGACCAAGGGACAAAATTGTACATTGTTGCATTTTAATTACGTTAATTACTTTTTACAAATAAACAAAGAGGTGTAAATATAAAGTTATACAGACGGACAGGTAACTCGTTGAATGGACAGTTCTGGCTATCATCAGTGCATCATCAGTACCTACTTGAGGAAATCAAATTCCAGTGATTGAGAGAAGTTTAAGTAGCACTTAAATGCTTCTAATGTGTATATTTATGTTCTTTGGTGGTACAAACAGCTCACATAACTAATTATAAGCTTTATAAGTATTAATAGAATGCAAATCGACTGCATGTTATGAATAACAAGTAGAGACGGACGTAAAGGAGACGTCTTGTAAAGTAATAATTTGGGACTTATTACTGTGGAATCTGAGTCGCACACTTTTTAATGGACTTAATGAACTGACAAAGTACACGGAGTAGGATACAAGCACAGCAGTTTTAACAGCTTTGACCTCTTAATCGTGGAAAATACCTGCGCTGACCAAATGATTTGCATAAATATAGGCTTATCAATTATAAGATCGCCTCCTGAACAGACTTAAGTAGCTGAAATTGTGCTAAAATCCCATTTATGCTATCATAAAATCCTGTGGTTCATTTGATTTCATAGTCTGCTTGGAAACCAGTTGGAGACCACTTTTTTAAAGCTGTCTCGGTCCGGCTGCTTGGTCCACACCAGGCAGTTTTTACACCAGCCAAGTACATTAACCAGATGTGAACGCACCCTAAGTTACTCTTTATTTCTCTGGATCTTTGCTGTTATCCTACTCGTTACACACTGCTTAACAAAAAAAACGTATTGCCTTTCACCAGCGAAAATGTTTTGATCACTCATGTTGCATTAATTATGAAACCCACTTCCTTTTTAGTCTTTTGTTACTCAAGTGGTTGGTTAAGTTTCCTCACAGGAGAAAAACTCCTTTTTGCTGATGTGGCCGGTATGGTAATGCACAGCATGAACAGCTGTTTCAGGTTCATAAAGGCACAAACAGTGAAATCTCACTGAAAAGGCTGAGCTTCATCTTCGTGTCTGGCGCCTATATTTTTTGAGACGTTTGTGGTCAAGTTTATTGTCTTGACCTGTGCGCGTCTCATGGCAAAACAGCTGTTGAACTCTTTAGATTCAGTGTCGGAGGAAACTGCTTCTTCTTTATGTTCTCCACTCCAAAGATCCGAGTTATGTTATGTTAAAATTAGATAAAAGCAGATGCATTGTGCTGTAAGTATGTTCTCAATTCATGTCTTCTCTCTTTTCTTTGCAGAGGTTAATCCTATCCTTGTTTCTCTCTCCTCTCCTCTCCTTTCCTGCAGCAAATGTCATTTACCTGCTGTCTACTCTCCAGGAACTCCAGAAGACTTTTACAAAATTAAGAAAAGATTCACTACCCCACCCTCATGTCTTTCTCTCTCCCTCCCTTTCTGTTTGTCTGAGATCAAATACAATCTATCTACCCGACATGACAAGCAGTTAACAGCTCTTGCAGGCCTTCAAGTTAAAAAAATGTAAAACTATTCTGCTTTTTTATACGTATTTTCCACCAAAGCCCACAGAGTCTCCTCCAGATTTAATTGGCCCTATAAATAAACCGTTCTGCTGCAAAAGTCGTTTAGAGGGAGAGAAATGGAAGGGAACACACACACACAGAGAAGGAGAAAGAGAAAAAGATGGTGAGATGCAGAGACGGAGAAGACAGACAAAGGGTGTGAATTACCACAGTAGATGAATGTAATTCTCTAAGTCTTGCCTGAGCAGTGTTCAGACAACTGACTTGGGATGCAGACAGACAGTGATGGCTTCATCAGAGCAGCTGTGAGAAGGAGGCATGAGAGAAAAGAGGATCTGTGTGTGCCTCACAAGAAGAGGTGACAGAGAAAAACAGATGTGGAGGGAGGAAAAGACCAACTTGCAGAAAAAGAGACTGGGACTGCGACTGGGAGAAAATAAGCATCTTATATTACAACAGCCTCGCAGTTAATAACAATTTGGCAAAGTGTATAATGTTTAGTTGAGGCTGTCCAAAGATGTTTATCAAAATGTATGATAATTTATGACGCCTATAATCAGTAATATAAATATTATCTTACATACACTATGTATGGCCAACAGTGTGTGGACTCCACTGACTGTTTTTCATGGGGGACTAGGCCTCTTACTCCCTGTTCCCACATACAGACTCAAACACTCGAGGTGCGACAGGCTGCCACTCACTGTGAATTTAATTTCCAAATAACATCCTGGCAATGCCAACCTTGATTCAAGACTCACCTAGTCACCCAGAGGCATGACCTGAAGTTGTCTGATTCCCCCAGGAAACGGAAGCACATCGGTTTTCTACCAAACGACGTAAAAGTACTCTCATTCAAGCCTCTCATTCACCCACTCACACGTCGATGGCAGAGAGCTACCATGCAACGGTGCTGACCTAACCATCGGTGTCTTGCTGAAGGACTTCCAAGTGTGGACAGGAAGAGCTGAGGACTGAGCTGCCAGCCTTGTGATTAGTGGACCAGCTGCTCTACCTCCTGAGCCACCTCAAACAAAATGGGGAAAAAAATGATATTGTTGTGCTACTAACTATATTCAATATAATATGACTTCAATAATCTACCAGGACTTGAATGAGAAAAGCAATGCATGGAAACACATAGTTCAGGAAATTAACCACTATGTTGTGTGCCTGTATAGTGGAGAGAGATAAGTATCTGCATCTGCAAGCTTCATTCTCATGAGAGGCAGGAGAGAGACTGCTGTTATTGGTGTGGGAGAATTTGACTGTCCTGCTCAGAGCTCTGACTTCAACCCCATCCAACACTTTTGGGATGAACCAGAAGGCCCATCATCAGGGGCCAACTTCACTGATGCTGTTGTGGCTAAATGGCAGCAAATCCATAGCAGCCGGGTTCCAAAATCTTGAGGAAAGCCTTCCTCTTAGTCAAGTGGGGGGCTGTCATCATCTGTGGCTATAAAATGATTGGAATGAGATGTTCAACAATCTCATAGAGGAGGAGAAATGGATTTAATGTGTGCAAGTGTCCACATAGTTTTGGCCATGTTGTGTATGTTTCACTTGTGATCTCTGTTCCCTTTTTGCAGTCTTCTGGTGTTTATTTATTATGTTTTTGAGAGTTTACCACATTCATTTTGATGGAGATGTGTCTCAGGCAGCAAAAACTGTGAATCTCAGGTACAAAGGCATCTGTACACAAATGACTCATTAAGCTGAATACTGATTAGCAGAGTGTGGGTAAGCTTTAAAAGACGTTTAAAAGTCTTTTTATGAGAGAAAAGAAAAAACAGAGAAAAAACAAGGCCAGATAATTGCTGCCTGAATTACGGGTGCATAAGTCACATAAATGGGATAATTGTGTAATGTTGCGAAAGGCCAAAAACAGGATGACATATGCCAAACATACGCCAGAAATGTTACTGGCGAAGAGGAACTGTGGTTACATCGGTTGTGGTCACAAGTTAAGAAAAACAGTTCATCCCTTGAATGTGTGTATACATGAAAACATTAGCGTTTATGTGCGTAAGACATTTGTATATTTCCATGTGTATAAATCTGAGAGAGAGCGAGCATATCTGTGAGATTTGTGTGTGTTTGTGTGTGAGAGACAGAAACAGAGTGCAATCATTGCCGTTCAGGGTGTTGACTCTACAGGGATGTGCAGTAACATGCCGTCTAATTAACAGTGTCCTCTCGGTGGTGAGGCTGGTTCCCACAGCCCCAACAGCCATGATTAAAAGAGATGCTCTCAAAGGACGGGAAGCTCTTCCAATTCACTCCAGATACTTCCTGGATGCCGTCCATACACAATCAGCCATCTCATCTTGACCAGAACGGACGCTCTTTTAACTCCCTATCTCACTCTGTGACTGGGTCCTTCTCCAGAACGCACACACTTTTCTCCGACTTTCTCTCTCATCCCCTTCATCTGTGTGCCGCTCTTTTCTGTCTCTCTCCTCTTCTTTTCCCACAAACACTCATTTTCTTGCCTCCCCTCTCACTTCTCTCACCCTTGCTGTCTGCCAAGGCTTCACATCAAAGCTGATGATTGGTTTCTAACTGTTCAGCAGGCAGTATTTTATCCTGCTTTGTGCGAAGAGACCAAAATAATCAGCATGAATATGGAAAAACCTGCTTCTATGGTAATTTCCAGCCCAGTAATATCCATATCAGTCAAACTAACTTGGCTTAATTTGACTTACATACAAACGGATGGCAACACTTTACTCCAAAGTCCCCTTGGCTTAGAGTCACATTGTAAACACTGACTTTGACTTATGTGTATAAATATACAAACTTGTCAAGGTTGTTGGCTCAGTGCTTAAATTGACTCATGTACAGGAAGCAACAATTTAGTTAATTTCTGTTTTTTTGTTTGTTTTTCTTCTTGGCACCATCTCCACCTCCTGATGTAAAGTCTATTCACCTTGGTTTGACTCCTCCTCCACTGCTCAAGGTTGTTGGCTAAGTGTTTTGAGGCTTTTTAAGAAGTTTCTTTAGCAAGGTCTCCAACTTTAACTTAACAGTGAAGCTGAATTAAATTAGTCTCTTGTCCTTGGTCTCCAGTTTGCTGATTTGGGACATAAAATCAGAAGTTTTTGCATGCATTCAGAATCACTGTGAAACAATATTTAAACAAAGCATCAATTAGGGATGTCCCGATCAAGTTCTTTAGCCCCCCATCCAATCCAAGTAATTTAATATCTGCCGATACCGAGTCCCGATCCGACACTTGTATTTCTGTTCTTTATTTTTAGATAATACAATTCGCAGTGAACCCTTCAAGTGCATTAAAGTTATTAATCCAGTGTACATGTTTGACAATTAAATAGCTCTGTATTGCATCAAGAGAAAAAAGGCCTGCGTCTGAGCTGTTCCTTAATGGGGTTTTTCTACACAATAAAGTCTAAAATAACAAACCCTCTGTAATCTTTTGGGTCTTGTTGCTGTCTGGAGGGAATTTCTCTCTCCAGTGTTTGGTGCTTTGGTACATCCTTTGCCTGAGTTACCTGAATGAACTGTCTGGATTCTGCTGACTTTTTATTTCCGTTGTCCATAGATATTTTGCACGGATCACATTAATGAAGTACTCTTGTTGGCTTTTTTGCTCGCGGGATTGTGTTGCACTTGCAGTGGTGTGTTGAGTGTGTTTATGTCGGATGTCTGTCGTTGTCTGTGCTCCGAGCAGAGGTAGCCCCGACAGAGCTCAGAGCGGAGGAAAGAGAGTTGACGATGTCTGCACCATCCATAAAAGCTTAGTGAGAAAAAATAGCTGTGTGATAGCTGGCGTAAAACAATTGGATCAGATCAATAAAGCTCAATATAGCCAATACTGATCAGTTCAAAAATGCCTTGTTCGACGCCGGGACATCCATAGTATCGATACTTTTATCAACCAGGTTGATACCCAATTATACCCCAAGTACAATTCTAAATCAACTGGATGATTATAACTGTTGCCAAGAAGTTTTTAAAAGCATCAGTTTGGATGAGAATTAAGGTCTGGTCACAAGAAAGAGACATTTTAACTATTGTCTCAGCTTTCTGCAAACCATACCTCCTTTGTGGAGCAGTTTATGCTCTGGCAGCACAGTTATATAAAAGTGGATGGTCCATCTGTTTTGGACTTTAGTCAAGATCCCACTGTCAAGACAGTTTGCTGTTAGTCAACATCGCCAATTCACTTGTAAGTCTTTAAACTTGAGCAAAAGATTTGTGCAAAGTCTTAGTGCAAGTCACTAATCTTATACTGAAATGAATGCATTTAATAAAACTAGCTGTTTTAGATAATAAATGCATAATACATTACTGATTTTCTGGACAGGTCACATTTCAACTGGTAAAAGTAGGTTGGAAATTCACCTTGATGCCTGCTCTACACTTTATGTTCGAATATTACAAGATGACAGCAAATAGACCATTTTAAAGACAAACAATCGGTTCTGTGAAACTTTGTCTAACAAAAAAGTGTTCAGCAATGGTACCTGTTATTGTGCTGATATAAAACAGCATCACTGCTGCTGACACTTCAAATCTGCCACCTGCAGTGTGTCACACTAGTCTCAGATTAGCAGCTACAAATGACGCATTTCAGTAAATTGCTTCCAGCGTGCTTGGGCTTTAACTTCAATCAATGTCACACCCTGGCCTCATTGGTAAGCTATACCCTGATTTTATAGGTGGAGATGACAAACACTGTATCTACCATTTGGGATCATCACCTCTAGAAATAATTTCTGAGTAAGCATTTTTTGATACCACAGTATTAGGAGCAATCCCTATGGCTCAGTGGATTAAGTCTTGTGACATGATCTGAATCCTCACAATCTTTGTCACATTGTCCTTTTTCCTGTTGCTCAGTGAAATGAATGAAGCAGAAATGCTTTCTATGAGGCAGAAAATGAAGGGAGAAGACTGTAACAGATTGAGGGAGAAAGGGGGAGGCTGAAAAGACATATTTCTCTCTCAAAGATTGATAAAAGAGAGATATTTCTGTAACTCCAGGCTAATTCAATGAGTAATGCCAGATCTCGCTGGGGATTTACAGGCCTGGCTTCAAAACAATTAGCTGGAGAATGGGAGCCGTTTAAAAGACAAGGAGACGAGGAGATCTTAATACAGCTGTGGTATTTCCCCATGGAGGAGTCATTTTTACAACCTCCTTATAGAGTCTCTCTCTCACTCTAATGCTGCTAGCCAATCTCCTCTGTCTCATTTCACACAGAAGACAATTTTCTGAAAGCTGCTGTAGGGAAAAGAGAGCAGAGAGGAGGGGAAAAGGACAGCGTTACCGACAGTAAGCGAGGAGAAATAAAAAAAACAAAGAGATGTAAGAGAGTGTGAGGTCTGAGACAGTGTTAGAGAGAGGATGGGAGAAACTTCTAGAGACAGGAGGAGAGAGAGAGAGATATAAACACAATTGGAAGGTGGGAGTGGGGAGACAGAGGGCAGAAAAGAGAGAAGGGCAGGCAAGAAAACAAAAAGACACAGAAGAAAGAGAGAAAGAAACAAACCACCAGGCCTAGCAGAAGGCAGGTTGTGGTTGTCTGGGGAGCTGGAAGATTGAACATCCCTCTCTCTTTATGAGGACTTCCTGCTTGCTGCCCTCTGTTTGCCGAGGGCCAATCAGTGAGTCCATCTGTCTGTGGGGGCCAATCAGTCAGAGCGCAGAAGAACTAAGTCAGCATGTCCTTGTCCTCACAGGTAATCAAAGACACTGTTAAACCTCTACCACTGTGAATCGCTTTTCACATGCTCTTAAACCAGGAGTTTCACGCTGTAGCACTCACAGTAGAGGCTGCCTTGTAGTAGTTTAGCCCCTTTTCACATGGCTAACTGTGAGCTGAGTTATTGTACTCTAGTAACCCTTTGACTTTAAGCCTCAGGGCTAATGCTGTGTTCAGGTGGAGGTTACCATTATTAACAGTTAGTTCTTTTTAATACCTTTTCACGTCAACATTCAAGTTTTAATTACAACTGAGAAACAGATTTTTCTGAAAGCTCTGTTATGTTGGTGCTCAATATCAAATAAGTGCCTTGAAGCAGCATTACGCCAGAAGTGGTATTTTTTTTTCAATTTGACACACCAACAGTTTCAGAGTGGAATTCATTTATACCACTACGTCGTAATAATGGACAGCTGTACAAATGCATTCGTTAGGAATACATTACTTATGATCAAAGACTACCAAGCCAGTTAATAGTACTTACGAGCCCAACAGCAAGAAGCCCAGCTCGGCATTTGTCTTTCAGCCTTTTATTTTGCAAAGTTTCCATCAGCCAGTTCAAAGATTTACTAATTTCTGGTCTCTTGCTTGGTCATTGTTTCTTTTTCTGTTCTTAGCTTCCTCCGTCAACGCCTCGGCCACGATGCCTGTAGAAGCTGCTGAGCCAGGTTCAGTTGCCTGCTCTTTGGTGCCCGTTCTGGCAACGATCTCCGCCAGCACTCCCTCCAGGCCTAAAAAACCTCCTTCACCCGGCGGTACAAAGCTCCTGTGCTAGCTGTGTAAACACCAACACTCCTCCAGTACGCCGAGTTCCTAGTCCGGTCTGCACAGTCAGCTAGCTGCACGGCTAACTGAGCTAACAGCTAACTAGCTGACGGCAGCTACAGTTAACAGCAGTTAGTAGATACTTTAGCCACAAGTAAAGCTATTTGTCTCCCCATATAATAGTCTGAGCTGTCCCTCCTCTCTGTCTGTGTGCTGTCACTCTCACTGCTGTCTGTGTGCTTTTGTCATCTGACTGGTGTCTTAATATGATTGACACAACATAAGGTTGTATATATTTTTAAACATGCAACAAATTCAAAATAATACAGACTTTGTGTGCAAGGGCCTTTAGTCGACACACTTGTCATTAGTCGGATAGTCACAGAAAAACAAAAATGTCAAACTTTGTTTGGGAGCTGCACCTTGTCACTGGGATGAAAGTATTGGGGGATTTTTGCAACGCAGACCTTTTCGCTTGTAACACACACACTTACCGGTGCACTGTACTAGCTGCTGGCACCAGCTACTTAGTGGTCCTATTAGCTGACTCTACCTGAACTGGCAGCTCGAAGGACAGGGGGAGTTTAAACACTACTACTGTAGAAGCAGAACAGAACAGGACTGGGATGAGCGTGCAACGGAACCAGTCTCACAACCAACGGAGGCCAGCTGATTCATAGCAGCGCCGACCAGGATGATGGCTATGGCGATAAAGACACTGCATCATCAAATTATACTACCCTCTTGAGTTTTCAGATGATATGAATGCTCACACAATAAGAGTAACACTCACCTTCCATTCCATATGACATGATCTCGGCATAAGGGCAAGAATAAGCCATCTTTCAAAGTATTACATGAAATGTTGGGTTTGCTCGGGCAAATTTTGTCATAAACAATGCATTACACAGAACATTAAAAATGCAAAACCAAACCCATAATAAACAAAACATAATATTCCTGTTGTGCTACTTCCATCCCCTTTTTGCTATGATGTATAATGCCTGTCAAGCTAACAGCGTCTCTTTACAAGTAGCGTTTTGATGCTGTCTGAAAGTGACACAACTAGGAAAGATACAGTAGGAGTTGATTTGATGTTGATTTGTACTGTAGTGATAGCCACCTGTGTACCACTGTGACAGCCAACAGTTAAGAGAAAACAATTATATCTACAGTGCAATCTTACATTTCCAAAAAAGCAAATGTCTATGCAAGTGAGAAAAATCAAAACAATTCCTCTTGGGACAGTAATGCCGCTGGCTACAGCTGTATCGCGAAAAGGATTAGCAGGATCAATCACAGGCAATGATTACTTTTTTGGGACAATTTACACGTTAAGCAGGCCTCCAGGAAATTAGGAGTCCTATTTGACCTGAGCCCTAACTTTGAGCAACTCAAATTCTTGTTCAGGTTTTTTTCTAATGAACAAACATTGCAAAAAGTGAGATTGACTAAAAGACCAATGTTTTTATTTCATATCATCCTAGCTAAAGTAAATAACCAAAATGAGTTAATGCATAAAGCCATAGAGATTTCCATTTTATTAATCCATCTTTTGACTTTTCATTGTGCTGCATTTTGTGACATTTTTAGTCTTATTATTATTATTTATATTAATCAGTAACAAACACTTCTTTTGCACATTTTGACTACAGCATATACACATACCACATACTGTGGTGCAGCAGCCCATGTCATCAGACTACTCCCACTCACACCTCCTCCTCTCAGTATGATAAATGGACTTCTCCCTGGAGAGTAAACAACAAAGTCTTCCAACCTCAACCCTACCAGTCACTGTCACTTTCAGGGATAAAGAGTCACACGTTACATGTAGCAGAAATACAGTTATTGGACATTTAGACACATTGCAATGAAAACAGGTATCACACCAGAAAGTGATGATGACCTGAGGCCTTCATCTGACCTGCAGGGTTCATGGAAGAAAAGTGCCTTTTTAGATCTTTATGTCTATTTGATCATCTTTCATCTCGGACTTTATCTAAGTGTATCCTTAGTGGAAAAACAATAATTTGTAGGAATTAGAGCTCTGTTTGTTAGACGATACCTCTTTATCTCTCTTTTCTGCCTCACAATAAGAAACTTTAAAAAATGTGTTTTTTGGGCAGTACGATACATTCCAGGGGCCTTGATATTTTCTTCCTTTGGTAATATTATTGTTATCATTTTCAATATCAGGCTTGAACTAGTGTTTGCAACTGCCAATCAAAAGCAAAAATATATTGCCTCCTTTCTTTGTGACTGCTGTGTCTGTTCAGAGTATTGTCCCAGGCTTCCGAATAATCAATAATAACCTCAGAATCATAATCACCAAGAAAAAAAAATGTGCATTTCTCCTCACATACTGGACTTTCAGTTAACCTGAAGTAAATTGAAAACTCTTTAAGCACCACAGTTGTCAGACAACCACTTGTGAATTCAATAGCTTTTCTGCCTGTATTCTCCTTTAATTCAGAGTTTCTGTATTATTTGCATGTTAAGGTGTCTCTCTCACTGGGGGCCAATTAAATGATAAAGCAGTGCTGTTACAGGTTTATGTAAATTCACTCTGCAAGAGGCTTGTATTGATAAATGGCGTGGAATTACACAACAGCAAATAACTGCGGGTGGTGTACATTATTTTGCTTTTTTTAATTAATAAGGTTGCAGAGGAAAATTTAGTGTCTTACAGTGAGTAGCAAGCCTTTCTCAAGGGTTGTTATGTTTAAAGAGAAAAGAAGGGAGTAAAATGAAAGAAATAAAGAGGAAAGAAGAGAAGGAAAGTTTTGCTGCAACAGATTGATCAGGACACCAGTAAAAAATGCAGTCTCTTATTGTGGCGGCCAAGATCATTAAAGCTGCATTAAGCAATATTTTTTACATTAACATTGAATCAGATGGCTCCCTGAATCAACAGCCCAGAGTGCAGCTCTGCTGCTTTCAGCTCATTCTCTTGCTTTGCAGGAACCAAAAGATGGTGGTTGATATAAAATCAAGGAGAGATGCTCTTAGCACACTCTTAGTCATATGCTAAGACGATGTTGCATGTTGTAGTTCAACTAAGCTGCTTAACGAAGTCTTACCCTTGGTTGGCACTTCTTTACTGGATCTGATCAATCTTTCATTATTTTCTGTACCACAGTCCTTTAAAATAGCAATAATTAAACCTGTTCTTAAAAAGCTCACTCTTGACTCCTCACTCTTTTTTTCAGAGCACATCAAGTAGCACATACAGCACTGGTGAAAGTTATTTACTTTTAAACTGCATCAGACAATGGACTTGTCTCTGTACATGTCCTATTAGATATTAGTGCTGCATTTG
>NW_023339807.1:14170943-14171075 GCF_004916995.1 Morone saxatilis | reverse complement strand
TTCACTGCACCTTATATTTTACACTACAATCATACCGCTTATTTATACATTTTTATACATTTTTTATATTGCATTTTATTTTATATTGCTTTTTTGATATGTCTAGGTTGTTTTTACTTCATTGTGTTGTTA
>NW_023339807.1:14165938-14170791 GCF_004916995.1 Morone saxatilis | reverse complement strand
TATCTATCTATCTATCTATCGCCCATGTTGCCCTGTTCCTGCCAGGTGGGTTGGTGACTAGCCATAATTTGCTTATTAATACACATTTAATATGCTAAAGGCTATATGCTCTGAGGTGGTTTCGGAGTCTTTCTGCTCCCTGGTACATATTCAATATGTGGAAACAAACCTGAGTAATTATCTCACCCGGTCTGATCAATATAATGTATCTCAATTATAAGTAAACACTCAATTGTTATTATATAATAATAATTATTATTCTTAATACACATACGTAGGTGAACGACAGTCAGTATAACAAACATGCTCTATATCTCTCATTAAGATTCATAGTGTGTTCAAAGTTAACTGCTTAATCTTAGTTATATATCATCATTATGGACAAACACAGAATGTGTTTAGCGGCAAGGAAAAGAAAATAACACAGGACATAAACATAAATTATCTGCAAGCACTTATTGTCGTTAATAATCAGATGATACAAATGAAATAAATGGTTTAAATGACTCAAAGCGACAGTCACTCACAGCTACGTTATCGCTTACAAAGAGGCTCTTCCTAAATAACAAGGAGAACTGATTTATATAAAAGCATCTGGAATTTGTATGAATCATCATCCACTTAGAAGAGACTGACAGGCACAGAGACAGACAGACCAAAACATACACACATGCATATAAACACACACACACAAACACACACTCAGCCATGAGTCAGAAAGGCCTCTTGATGTTCTCATCAAGCCAGAAGGCACAGCAGGGACTGACGACTCACTGTCAAGAGACAAATCAGCGCGCACTCACACACACTCACACACACACACACACACACAAACACAAACACAAACACAAACACACACAGGATAGGAAGAGTAATGAGAGTGATGTCTAAACATTTCCCCCTGAGATGCAGTGGTACTTCAAAAAGTTAACTGTTTGTGATTCTGTAGGTTTAAAATTTGCTTTTTTTTTGTCTGCCTTTGCCTCGTCCAAGATGGGATATAAAAGAAATGGATCGTACATATGTGTGTGTGTGAACACTTCTATGTCTGTCAGACAGGATACAGGTAGTTATTGTCCTCTCATTTCTTCATAAATCAGTGTGACAGATAATACAGAAGTTTATTAATTACAAAACTATTGAGCGAGCACAGGAAGATGTAATCAGTCTGCCAGTCAAGGTTTTTGAGCACAGAGGGACAGTTTGAGAAGATTGACTGGTTTTGTGCTAAAGACTCACTTCAAAAATGTACATTTTGTGTCGCACCTCCATTTACCACCTTCCAAAACATAAATGTTTTCATGATGATTTTAAATCTATCCGCTGTTATCATCCAGACTTCGTGTCATGATTCGTATAACAACTTCTTCACTGACAATGACTGCTTCGCTAGCTCCTCAGATGCAAAATAATTTACAAGTCTGCAAGACACATTGGATCTGTGCCCATAGACAGGGCCATGCATCAGTCTAAGTTATCTCTGAAGGTCTTAACATTACTTAATGCCTTACCTCTTTGATGCCGTATTTTATGACTTTTTTAGTTTAGCTGCAACCCGCATCAGACAGTCACTGTAGGAACTGTCAAGGCAACATCGCTGGCTTGTTTCAGAAGTTATCACTGTCCATATTTTCAGCTTGTGTAACTTCAAGTATATATCATTACTCAGATTAAAGGATAGCATCAGCTCAAAAGTGAAAAGACTCCTTTTGAAGCCAAGCGGCTGTTAAAGAAGGATCACGGAAACAATGAGAACTACAAATGGCTAAATACTTAAATAACCTGTGAAGTTGACAAAGGCCTTTTTCACAAAATGAATTTTGACATCACAGTAGGAAATGTACAGGTGCAAATAATAAAATTAATAATGGCTGAATTCCATTTACTGGCAGCAGTTTCAGCTTCTTGGTTACTGTTTTCAGCTAAAGGCTTCACTGTCACAGCTTGTCATTGGCTTTACTGGGGGACCCTAAACTGAATAATTTATTAGTTTAAACCTGTGCTTTTCCTACTGTGGTCAGGCAAAATATCTGATGTGAAAAAGGCCTATTGTAAAAAAACCAAGATGCTAAAAGTGTTCTCCACCACATAAAACGTTTCAAAATCCTTTGAAACCCATATTGTTTACTTGAAGTCGTATCTCTTTATTGCTGCACTGCTACCTTTTATAGTACATCAGCTACTAACAGAGGGCATCAGCATGCATAACCACCCCCTGTAGTTGGAGAAAATGTGCGGCTTGCTTATGGCAAAATACAGAGATACCTTACATCAAATCATTCCACTACAGCACCACCGGTGGTCAACAACTCAATGAGGTACCTTCAACTCTAAAATTCACAATACCATCTACAAAACAGGTAACTTTCGCTGACTTCCGTTACAGCAGAGTTGCAGGTACAAAGTTGAGCAACCAGTAAACTGACAATACAGCAGAGAGAATCACAGAATACAAAACAAGCAACTACCTGCACACAGAAAGCACAATGTGAACAAATGTGCTGCGGCTAATTGGATAAAGAGATTCTTCTCACAGAGGACAATTTGACATATCATAGCAAGAAACAGATGTAAATAATACCGTAAATGAGGCCTCAATTCTGTTTACTGTCAGTGTCCCAGTAAGACGCCTGTGTTAGACATGTCATAATGTCTATTGTGTGAAATAGGTGCAACACAGAACACAAGTTACATTAATTGATTCGCAACAATAGGTTTACAGCAAGTGTAAAAGGGATCAGTCTGCCTCACAAAATCAATATCAATGTGAAACAAAAGACTTAAACTTCAATGGTAATCAGCTTCTTTAAAAGTACAGATACAAAAGTTACCCTAACAGAGAACGTACCCCCCCCCCCCCTTCTTCTATTGCAGCTACACTTGAAGCAGTGGTTAGGGTGTTTGTGATAATAAAAGGATATAATCTAAAAAGGCAGTGATGTTGCAGATCAAGTCCTCCATTTGTCCCTTTGGTTCTTTTTCCACAACTTTTGTATATACAGTAAATGCTTTTAATTGCCTAATTAACTGGCAGTCGTTAACATCTTCTTGCAATCTGGTGTTTTCCTCTGGTGTCTTTATCAAATGCTATTATCGCAGCAGTTACAGTAAGAGTAGCTTCTGTTGTCGGTGACTACTTACCGCTGTCCAAAATTGTGGATCCCACAGCAGTGTTTGCCTGGCAAAAAAATTGTTGCATAATAAGATTTTTTAAAAATGTAGGTTTGTGTATGGATTTGGCCCATTAAAGCCCATTGAAGTGCTTTGGTAAATCATATAAGTTGCAGTCTGGATTTGAAAGTACAATAGTTGGCCTGAAATAAGGTCTTAGTTTGATTTTGGTTTTTGGGACCTGGCAACATTGTGAAGCAGCTTTAGAACATCCTCTTGCAAAGGGTGAGGAATAATGACCTCGTACATCCCTGCCTCAGAGGAAACACTGTAGACTTTGTGTCAGACCACACTGTTATGAAATAAATTGTCTGTGACACTCTTGCGAAAGTGCTCTCTCCACAGGTGGGCATTTTTTCACACACCGCTCAGTGAGGGCGGTGTGTGCTTTTGACCTTCCTCTTTACAGCTCATGAACTCTGACAGGATGGGTTAGTTTGTCTCTTACAAGTCCTTTTGGAAGCACAAATGAGAAAGAAACACTTTAAACTCAGAAGACTGCCGACAAATCTGATTTGTTTCTCAAATCAGATCCTTAAGACACTGTCCACGCTGTTCAATTAAAGTGATCAGATCAGATTTGTATCTGCATGGGTTGTTGTGGTAATGACATCGGCATCAGTAACTACGTATGCCGGTGATTCAGCCTTCCAGCTTGGAAGCATGACAAATGGAGATGGAGCCTCCCCCCATAGTGACAGCAGACAATTTATTTCAGCATCTGTCCACAGACTGTTGTTCTCTGTGTTATCCTCCACAACTCTGCTAGTAGCAGCATGGATTCTGCTCAGCCGCTCTGATGCACTTCCGTCTCGCTGGATTTGACGTTGCTGCTGCGTGTCACATTGCGAGTGATGCAAAAAAACAATTTGAAATCCGTTTTGAGTGGCAAGAGCGTCCGGACTGGGATCTGTAGAAATCCGATTGTAATCGCTTTTTAAATCGCCTCCAAATATTACTTGGATCTGATTTCTAAAAGTTGCAGTCATGTGTTTTTTCCAGGCCTTTTAAAAATCAATCTGGATACTATCTGGATATGCCAAAAAATGGATTTGGGCTGGCAGTCTAAACAAGGCCTAAGAGGCTGCAGTGTTCTTTAAACAGGCTTAAGATCAATAATGTAACCACCACTACAGTATTGTGATGCAATGAACTGACAGGAAGAACTGACTAATAGGGTTAGACTGTCTTCACACTGACAGCAGATGCGGATGAGGTGATCTGCTCTGTGGGTCTGTTATCATCAACATGTTCTTCTCTGTGAATTTCAGTAAACTATATATTGTTGTTTATGTCTCTTTGCCTAAGTCAGAAATTTGATACAGTTCAAGGATGTATTGCATCTAAGTATTTTTAATAACCAAATTTAAGAAATCCTTATTAAAAACATTTATTGGATTTCTTTAAATTCTTGAACTCACTGAAGAAAGTAAATGTATGTATGTATCTTGCCAATACATATTTGTACTGTGATTTTCAGACCGGACCGATTCTTTATATCTATTGCTAAAAAGATAATATGTAAATCAAGGTGCATTTTGAAGGATTTCACAAACATGCTTTTGCCCAGGGTATAGGGGAAAAAGTGATGAATGAGATGAAGGTGAGGAATGATTTCCCATAAGAGGAACGAGTTAAGAGGAACATTAAAATGGCGGGAACAGACGTGAGGCGTGTGTATG
>NW_023339807.1:14165246-14165913 GCF_004916995.1 Morone saxatilis | reverse complement strand
ATGGATGAAGGATGAAGGATGAGGAATGAATTCCCAATCAGAGAGAACGAGTAAGAGGAAACATATAAAGGCGAGGACAGACGTGAGGAGTGTGTATGGACATTTACTGTAAACTGCCCAATGATATATATCTAATGCACATTTTTCTATAACCTATACTATTTCCATATGTGGTGTATTTTCATGGCTGGTCTGTTCTACTTTCCTCCTGTTGAACTATACCGTTCAACACTGGAATCTCACTCACTGGAATCTTTCTGGAGCTTTCAGCCACATCTCATGGCCTACACTTGCAGATTAACTCAGTTGCCATGGAGATGGTACAGTTGGTATCATATAACTTTTGGTCAAATTACTTTTACTTTAAAGCTTTTTTTGCCGATGAATGTGTTTTACACATAATGTTTGATTCAGATTGACTAGTGAAACAGGAAAGACCTGTTAAATGTATTATATATTTATTATTTTATAATTCAGCAGCCGTCCTTTAATTCTGTCAACTTAACAACTATAGACACTCTCCTGCTCAGGCTTTAAGCGTGTGTGTGTGTGTGTGTGTGATTGTGTACATTGGCGTCAGCATGTGTCTGCTGGGGGAGGGTGGTGTGTGTGTGTGTGGGTGTGTGTGGGTGGGTGTGGGTGTGTGTGGTCACAGCGGGGGAAGCGA
>NW_023339807.1:14163177-14165133 GCF_004916995.1 Morone saxatilis | reverse complement strand
TGTTTCAGCAGCTTTCTCTTTTCCACCTCTCTCTCATCACCCTTTCTGTTCATGTCTTTCATTCCTCTCTTCACTCTTTTCCACCGTTTCTCTGCCACTGTGTTTAATTTATTTTCTATTCTATTTTCTATTTAGTTTATTTTTTTATTTTCATAGCTCCCCATAACCCCTCATGGAAGCCAATATAATGCCATTTTACTTTTCTATTTATCTCCTCTTCCTCTGTCTCTCTTCCTCCCCTTACTTAGTTTCTCAAATTCTCCCCCTTACCCATCCTCTCCTCATGCTGCTTTTTCCTCCCATTGCATCCCTCTCTTCCTGACTCCTACAGATGTTAACCTTGTAGCGCAGTTTCCTCAGGTTGGAGAGAGACAGTGAGAGAGAGAAGAGACAATGCAGAGCTCAATACCTCCACCCTCAGGTGATGATGTGAACTTTTCTCTCACAGCTTGACTGTAATAAAATCAAACCTTGATGATTCATGGATTTTTACAGCAGTGCTGTAGAGGGCTGTAAATCATTTTAAGGTATCGTCCTCGTAAACCTTGGCACAGAATCATCGTTCCTATGCAGACAGAGATGTATAGCATCAGGACGCTGCTTTCATGAGTCTGTTGTTCACCTGAAGTCTTTGAAGGGAACTTAAAAACCTTTTTATTCAAGCTATTATTTTCAATATAAAGCTAAAGTTCAGTTTGAACAAGCTGTTTTTGAGGTCTCTGAGATAGATAGATAGATAGACAGACTAGAAAAATACAACTTAACATCTGTGAAATTAGCCATGTCTCAATGGAGTTTCTTGCTGTTGAGACAATAAATTATCTGTGATTCTCCACATGCGCAAGCATAATATTAATGAAAGTAATTACACTGAGACAAAACACAACAACAATCAACCCGTATGTTACATAAAAGCAGAACAAGGGAAAGTGATGCAGAGCTATTCCCTTAGCTAAGGCCTTAACAGGGGTCATTTTTAGGGTATGTGGTAATAAAAGTTACAGAAGTCTGTAATATAATTTTATATACACAGTTTTTTTTCTTTTTTAATATCACCTACAAAAAGGCCAGACAGGTTAGCGTGCTGCCCAGAAATGCAATCAAGTAAAAAAAAAAAAAAAACTATATTAGTTATCACAACTTAGATTACAGTTTTGGATTGAGGAACTACACTACATACACACACAAGTATCTGAACCTAGGTGTTTGCTGCAAAATTTGTAGTTTTTTTAACAGAAATGTTAATGTATGTTAAATTCAAGGCCTCGTTGCCTCAGTGCTATACAAGCAGGTCAAAAATGTACAGGTGTGAAAACTGACGTCTAACTGAGAGACAACAGTACGTGAAAACCCCTTTCATTTGTTTAAGAGAGAAACTGCTTTGAAACACACTTTCAAGGCTGTTGCCATCAATATAGACCCAGAACTCGCGGGTCTTTAGATTCACTAAGCTAGCTTTGACGCTGGCTTGTTTGTTGCTTCCATCAATATTATATCAGAAGGAGAGGCAAAGATGGGAGGGCAGAAAGGGGAGGCAATAATGGGATAGGACAAAAGGGGAGGATGAGGCAACAACAAGAGATTGAAGCAGAAGAGGAAAGATGTGTAGGAAAGGGGAGGAAGGAGGGGGGGAGAGAGTGAAGAAGGGAGAAGGAGAAAGAGAGATGGGCTGAGAATGTGAGGAACGAGAGGATCATAGCTCATGGTAAGTGAGGTGTGTCTGTGTGGGTGTAGGTGTGCGTGTGAGAAAGTGAGAAAGTGTGTGTCGTCAGTCTCATTGCAGTTCCTGTTCCTTCGCCGTTAGCCTGCGTCAGTTGAAACGCTGAAATTGGCATTTTTATCCCTGGAGCAACACACAGATAAACACATACAGGCTTGTTTGCAGAGACACACAATGAAACACAAACATACATACAGGTAGTTGCAGACGTGCAAAAAGAGACACACACACACACA
>NW_023339807.1:14160352-14163120 GCF_004916995.1 Morone saxatilis | reverse complement strand
ACACACACACACACATTACACAGTACTTAAAGTAAAAGTAAAAGTACACATCTGCAAAGCCTAGAAATGCTGCAGACTGGGGAACTCAGCTCCAAAATTCATTCAAGGACTGTTGATTCTGCCCTGGTAGGGAATATTTTATTTACCTTCTTTCCATCACAACTTATTGATACAACTATTCAGAGAGTCCACCAAAAGATAAAAATGGACAACGGAGGGAAAAGTTCGAAAATGTGCAAAGAACTCCCAAAATGTAAAAGATTTCATTGGTAAATATTTATAGAAACCGACAGAAAATGTTTGAATTTACCTTTTACTATATGATAAATGGTATAATTTCCACTGTACATATGGAATTAGAAAAAAAGCTGCAATAACCTGCAGAAAGAGAAATGTAAATGTATAAATATTGCCTGAGGATATGAGCAAATATTCATTCAAACAATCCTCATTATTCTGAACACCCACGTAGACACGGAGTCAGATTCTGCTGTTTACAAATTAACTTCCTGCATCTCCCATGGTCAATTTATATGATTGAGGTATTACACTGTGTTTAATGCTGGAGGAAAGCTTTTCATTGTAAACAGTTAATTTCTATGAATCATCACAAATTCATCTTTGTTCAGTTTATATCTCACAACACTCGTAATACAGGTTACGTAAATCCCAGTTGGTTTATATTTAATGGGACACTTAAATGAATGAAAGTTAGCAAGAAATAAAATTCCTGCAGATTTGAGGCAGTTAGCAATAACATCTCTACAATCAACTAACCCCATAAAGAGACTACAAATAATCCCTATGTCGCTGGAAGCTCTACTTCAAATAGCTAGCATGCACACACACACACACACACACACACACACAAACAAACACACACAGCTACACACGCATGCACTCACAGACACACATTCGAATACAAAAGGATAAACAAACACACTTAAAACACACACATAGAAGTTTTCATGCACACACCTCTTCTGGCAGCAGATCAAGAGCAGAAAGCTTGTGTGTGTGTGTGTGTGTGTGAGCCTGTGTTTGTATGTATTGTGTGTATTGCATCTGTGCTTGTGTTGTGAGTAAAAAAAAAAAAAAACAGCTTCTTGGACAAATCCAACCTAAATATTCATCCTATCCTGGCCGTCCAGATACCAACACTGTGTCCCATGTGGCTTCATTACTGTTGCTGCTAATTAGGAGTTCCAAATAAACACCATCTTCTGCCTTCATTAACACAAACACAGCAGCATCAACACATGTTTAAACTGGATGTATTTGTTGATGCCGACGCGGATAAGTATGGAAATGCAATATAAGCTGTTAATAGTGTAGAAAATTAACACCCTATAATATGACGTATTTACTATTCCTCCAAGAGTTGATATTCCCAACTGTTCACGTTTACCATAACATTTTTGCATCGTCTTACCTCTTAGCAATCTATGGCTAGTAGCCTAATAAAGGTGCCTGACTTTCATTTATTGATGTGAATTTGTTGAATATGAATCAATGGAAATTAGGTCTAGTGTAATAGTACTTTACAGTACTACTCATGATGATGGTAACACTCCTTGGTTGATAAATTCATATTTATCTGTGTCAGAAACATAGCTATTAATATTGGATATCAATAGCAAGAATCATCTTTAACCCAAGTTTAGAGTTGAAACCATTAGCCAATTAGCCCTCTGTAGCAGCGGTGCATTAAACTAAATGCTAACCTCCGCATGCTAACACGCTCACACTGACAATGCTGATATGCTGATGTTAAGTAGGTATAATGTTTACCATGCTAGTGTGCTTGCATGCTAAACCACAAAATAGAGATCTGTAGTTCTAAAAGGCTCATTCTAAGGTAACAAAAACACCGGGCTCTGGATGAAACGTCAGAGGATCGACAAAGAGATTCCACTGAATTCCATCCATCAGATACGGAAAACATCTCATTCAAAATCAGGTACTATCATGGAAAAACTAAATTCAACCAAATAATGAATAAAAAAGTAGTTAGCTATATCCAAAACGAGGTATGCCATGCTACTTCAATAGATAGATAGATAGATAGATAGATCGATAGATAGATAGATAGATAGATAGATAGATAGATAGATAGATAGATAGATAGATAGATTAGATAGATAGATAGATCCATCCAGATAGATTAACGTCCACGCTTGCTTCTGTTTCCCAGCGGAGGAAATAACGTGATGGGATACCTGGAAAAAGTTACCGTGGAGTATATGGACGGGTCGACGGTGACCGCTCGATGTCAGGGGTGCAGAACCTTTTACGTGCCCGGGGTTACACCACTTGTTGCAGCGTTTCGGAGAATACATTTTTCTCAGTGTTTTTGTAACAGACCTGTTAGCTGCATCTCTATGCTGATTTCGGCAAGAAAATATTTTTTGTGTCTGGTCTCAATATTAAGCAAATATGTTATTGTTATCATTCTGGGAATTCAGAAACACAAGTAATTAGTTTTCCATCCATCTTTTATCTCTTCATACACTGTAATGGAGTATAAATACTCTCCCCTGTCTTTCGAGCTCCTAGTCCAAGTACAGTCAGCTAATAGGACTGCTAAGTAGTCACAGCTAGTACAGTTAGCACATGCAACAGTGACTCCCTGTATTTCAAGAGAATTTCACCCCAGTGACAAGGTGAACAGATTATGACGTTGTTATTGATTATGTCGACTATTAGGGGGCAGCTTTAGCTGTTACATTTATTAAATGCAGGAAAAAATTGTTATTCTTTTATAGACA